>NC_056735.1:527909910-528007410 GCF_019279795.1 Protopterus annectens | reverse complement strand
TCAAAGTGACACCCCCCCCCCCCCCTTTTTCCTCCAGGAAAAAAAAAATTCTGAAGACAGCTGGAAATAGCTACTTGAATCTTGCACCTGCTTGTTAAGGTAAAATATATAGATCATGAAATTAACTTTAGTCTGCGGAGTTTAACCATTTTTTGGAAATTACATGCGTGGGAGATGGAACAAAAATTAGTTATGTCCCCCCACCCCCCTCTCCGAACCAATATGTCCAGGTATTTTTCTGTAAGAAAATACAGGTGAAAATGTCATCAGTCCACTGCCAGCATTCAATAAAACATTTTACCAAAATTTTGCAAATGTAGTTAGAACAGGACTAAATATTTAAAATGCAGTGTCATTGTGCTTAGAAATAGGTTAGTTGAAACCTTTTCCAACTCTGCATTAATAATTTGACAATGGTGAAATGTTTTCCTGAGAAACTAGAAGGAATGCAGTCTTGAACAGAGTAGCTGATGCATTTTAATCCATTCACATGTTCCGGCTATCTAGTTGTTTCAGCAAAATTTGTAAACTAGCGCAGACCATGTGTTGCGTACAGTTTGACTTACTGCTTAACTTCAGTATGGGAACTTAAGTGACGCAAATGAAGTAAGTCTGGTATAAAATCTGGTATCTCAAAGTAATACGTAGCAAAAAACTGAATATCCCAGAACCAGGAGTCTAAAATAAGTTCGTTAGCTTTTTAAAAACTTTCACATTTAGTTTCTTCAGGCTTCAAGTAACAGAGCAACAAAGCAAGATATAAATGCACTTGTATGCTAGTGTGCAACTCCCTTCATTTAATCATTCTAAGTTTCTAAACCTGATGGCTCATAAATCTTAAAAGATAGAGCTCTGACAGAATACAAAAAAGCAAAATTATGATTTAAAGCAATTTAAAATTGTTCAAACCTTATTCTGTAGATAACTATTCATCTTTCATTGTATATGTATCATTTAATCCTGGGGGATATTGAGCCTTGAATTCAAGTATCCATTTGTTCTTGCATCTTTCTGTGATTCTGTTGTTACCCCCCCCCCCCAAATATAAGTAGGAATGGTCTCCAATATTAAAAACTAAGTATGTGTGCATTTGTTGCTCATTTATGTTTCAGTTTCTTGCTACTTGTCTTATTTTTGATAGGTGACTGCAAATTCTGTTCATAAACCTCTGATTTGTTTTCCCTATATAAAATGCTAAGCATTGGGTACATACTGTGTCCTTAGAATTGCAGTTACTAAAAGCTTTCAAGTGAAACGCTAAAAGGTTTCTCAATGCTTTTCTCAGTGTAAATACTTTTACAGAAACTATACATTTAACACCTATAAGTTCCAATCCTACTTGTATGTAAATTTATTGTATTCCCTTTAATTTTTCTTTAATGGAGCTAATCCTTTAACTTATTTTTGTATAGCTAAATTGTGGTCCCCTGTGTACCATTTTCTTAAGCTCTGAAAGCTGCTCCAAATTTGGCCAATATTTCTTAACTGTTTCTTTTACTTTTATGATCATGTAAAAATATGTGAACTCGATTGCAAAACTAATGGGATTCCCAGTCCCAAATTGAAAATCCTCTTTTTGATGTGGAGTACGTATATCTGTATATATTAGTTTACCTTCTTACTTGTGGCCTTTTAACTGTATCTGGGGTGTTTACATACCAAGTGCACTGTACATTTAATGACAAATGTGCACTACTTTCAGTAGCAGACCCTGAAACTAGTAGGGTAATGTTGTAGGTGCTTAGGAATTTTACTTAATGTCCAGAAGGCCAACCTAATTTTTCATAGCTGAAGATGTGTAGAAATTGACCTGGCTATGAAGGTGTAGAGCCTAATCCACCATGCAGGTTGCAGCTTGTGAAGGACTTTCAGCTGATTACTGGCACCTTACTGCAGGGACCTTTTTTTTTCCAGAGTACTAAGTTACGTGTTTCCCTAAATTGATTGGTATCTGATACCAAGCTACACTTGAGAGACTTGACTTAAAGTTGCTTTGTAACCAGAACACCCAACCCATAGAGTATACCCTTCTTTTTTCACCTTGTTGAGAAATTCAAGCAGTATTAGAATTTAATCTGAAATCCAAGACTATTTCTCATCCTCTGGAGCTAGTTCAGAGACTTTACAACAGAAGCAGCTTTTTGTCTTGGGACCCCCTATCAGTCCCTAAATGTCCAGGGCATGTCTTAAATTCATAATATTGAAAGAACCTCGCCATATTGTCATTTCAGTCTGAGTTAAAGCCATGGAACAATTGTCAGTCGGCTGAGCAAGAGGGCCTTCTCCATGGATATTAGATTTGTGAAATTGCAAAACTGAACTTGTAGCTCTAGGTATCTTGCACTCAACCTGCAGAGCACCTTGGTAGATATTTAACCAGCAGTGATGACAAGTTCATTCATGAGTTGATTTTATTTTTAATTTGTTTACCAGGGTGGGGAATTTATCTATTGCACGCAGCGCCTGCTTGAGTATAGAACAATGTTTGGCAGAGATGCAACAGAAGTAATTGACTGCATCCAGTTTGTTTGTAAACTCATCTTTTATAAAAAAGACAAAGTGCAAGCAATACATACAGTTTTAGTTTGTACTCAGTACATCCCCATTTTGTGCATGAGGACAACATATATGGGGGTGGACACTGGCAACATATAGTTTCTTAAGTGGAGCTAAAGGGCTCCTTTTGTGCCTTTCCCCTCTGCCTTGTGTTCCTTACATGCTTCTAAAGGGAAGAACACTGCTTATCCTCCGCAGTATTTGGTTCACCCAACTGACACACACATGACAGAGGAACAGATTTTAAATTTTCCCTGTGCACAGTAATTTTCGCCTGTAAAATGCAGCTTTTTACCTCTTGTTAACTGTATCAAAGTGGTGTGAACCTCAAATGCTTAGTTTTAGCAGATATGCTGAACTCTCTTAAGGAATCTAGTATTGGGAAAGTCATACCTATCTTAACTGTATGTATATTCATGTGGGAATGTTATTGACTACCTCCCTTCCCCAAGATGTGCAGTATTTGTTGAGGCCGGTCTTTAAGAAGGGAATATATGCCATCTTGGCCTTCATATGAAAGGAGTCTGCCATTATATCAGTACATCTGTTTAACACATTTGAAAGGTATCCTCTGTTTTTGGCAGCTTGGACATTGTTTCCTTTGCTTGGGATCTGAACTTGTTAGGAAATTTAGCACTGCCACCCTTTGAACCTGCTATCATGTCTGACTTTGGTCGCCTACTTTTGGAAGACTAGTGCCCCCCCCCCCCACCAATAGCCCCCTGTAACTGCTACAACAGGCAGAACCATCTCTGCTGCAAGTAGTGGTTTGTAGTGAGTGTTGTGCAGCCTTTTACAAGGACAGGCATCCTTGATGATATGAAATTAACCCTCAGTCTATGCAGTCAATGTTTTTTTTCTCAAAAGCATAAGAGGAAATTTCTGTTGCACAGACAAGCATGGTTAGCATGCACTCCAAATTAATCTGACTTCAGAAACTTTTTTTCCATTTAATGGCAGGGAAGCACGGGTGCTTAGTAGATGAAACATTTTTTCAACTGATTTGTAAATATTTCTGCTGTGGTAAAAATCCCACTTGGGCAAGCTTGGTTTTACTGCACTAGGTCAGTTTTTAAACGATTGCTGTTTTCTTGCATTCTCCCAAGAGTGCTTTAGGTTTGTGCTACATGGACATCTATTCATTTTCCGCCAAAGCATGTGAATTGGATGCCGAATCTAGTTGCAGAATTAGTTTGTCTCCAGTCTTGCACAGTGTGTGGTTGGCATGCACTTAACTCTGTACTCTACTTTGTGGTATTTTTCCATTCGGTCTTGCAACAGAATCATTTGAACTTGGTACAGCTGTGTACTGTTTGTAGTCATGGACCTTCAAATAGGATCATTGCCACAGGAAGCACTGCTGACCTTGTACTGACATGGGATTAAGCTTGCCGAATGTCCATTTATTTATAGAAATGGGTTTATTGTAGGTATGTGTGTTTATATGTAATATACAAGTGCAGTAATACCAATGCATATGCAACATTCATGTGTGCACATGTGTAATGCATAAAATAGTGTGTGATGCATGCATGTATACATATGCTGTCTCCTTAGGTCCCCAAAAGGAGATTTACTATTTACACTTTGTATAACATGGTATTATTCAATGTATTTTGGGTTCATCTTCCTAACATTTGGTAACTATCAATGGATAGTTTCCACTTTAATTGTATTATTGTCCTTGTCCCTGTTTGGACAATTTGTTGTACGTTCATAGCCGTGCAGAATTGTTTTAAGCTGGCAACGCAGTAACTCGCCTAATACTTTGACTACCCTGTAACTAAATCCTGTACACAGACTTCTGTTTAGAAGTAGTATTGAAGCAGTACTGAAATGAATTATGCCAAATGAAAATCCTCTGATAAATGGAACTGAATCTTGTCTGAAAATTCCAAGTGTTACAGGAAGATGGCACTATGGAGGACTTGTAGAAAATTTTAATACAATCACTCCATTCATTATGAAATGGGAGACAATTTGTTTCCAGCTTTAAAATGTAAGGCAATGACTCAACTTGGAGATGAGACCAAGTCTTTCCTATATGCTCACCACTGTTCAACTTAATTTCTTGTATTTGTTTAATGAAACTTGGTTCTGTTTGGTAATACTGCCCCTTCTATTTTGTAGTCCCTCCCCTTGTAATAACATTTTTAGCCATTAAAACAGTTTGAAGCCATTTGTACCACCTTTAGTATGGGTGGGATGTAGCAAAGGTGGTACTAGCCCACAAATGCCACTTGCTGCAGTTTTGTTTTACCTTTGCACAATCTTAATGTTTGGGAGAACTACCTTACTTGGAAAATGCAGAAGGTAATTTGTGCAGCAATGAACTGTAAGGTATAAGTTTGTGTTGCATGCAAGACTTCTTGGTCTAAAAAGTTTTATACATACATTGTGCGCGTTCTGTAAACTTAAAGACTTCCCTGCCCTTAAATTGTTTAATCTTGAGGCCTGGCTGTCCATGTGCATAACTCCTTAGCAATTTTCTCTTCTAGCCAACAGCATAATGTACTTTTTTAAAGCTTATGCTATACTTTGGAATAAGTAGTTTAAAGCGTGTTGCCAAACATAATGGCTCATAGACCTCTCTCAAGTAATGTATGCAACATGTGTCTGTTTTCAGATGTAGGGAATATTCCTCAACTTTTTTTTTCTCATGGATGTAGTGATAATATACAATAAAGTACCAGTTTGTTGCAGGTAGTTTTGAAAGAATATATAGTCATAAATGTGTATTAGGAAAGGTAACAGTATGATCGATGTAATTAAAATTTATTTTATGCTATAACAGAATGAGGGTATAGCAAAAAAAAAAAAATCTAGTTTTTAATCTATCCATTTTCTTTAACCTTTTACGTTGTCTTGCTTTCATGTTTGCTTAATTTCCTTTTCTGTTAAGACAATCTGAAATTTCCTACTTAATTTAAAATAGACTGATCAACTGCAGATAGTATTCCATCACTCAAACTTGTTTAAAAGCCCTCCCTCTGAGACTTGCAGCAAAGTACATTTGTGTACTCTCTCCATAAATGTAGATGTTAGGGTGTGTTCACTGTTGCAGTCATGACTGTAGGGTTCTTCTTGCCAGCAGCAGCCCTTGACTGGCCAGAATCCCAAAGTCTGGATTGGGCATCAGCTGAGGTCGCTTTTATCCTGACGTCAATGCGCCAGGAAGTATAAAGACTTCAGCCGACGCCATTACCCCAGTTTTTCTTGCCCCAGATGTCAGGTGCCCAAAACCTCAGCAGCCAAAATACCTCATAACAGACAATACTCAAAGAAAAAACAAGAGACTGGGTAGGAGGGAGGGAACTGACTGCAACAGTGAACACACTCTAACATCTACATTTATGGCAAGAGTACACAACTGTGCTATGTCCTTCGTGGTTCACTGTTGCAGTCATGACTGTAGGGTTGAGTCCCAAAGCTAAGAAAGGGTGGCTGGAGGAGAAACAGAAGGAGCGGCCACAAAACCTTGCAAAACCGGCCCTAGATTTAGAATAGAGAGGGAGGTTGTAATGCATAGAAAAAGTATGTACAGAACTCCAAGTAGCAGCCTCTAAAATATCCTTGGCAGGAATCCCACAAAGAGAGGCTGCTGAAGTAGCAGTAGCCTGGGTAGAATGAGTCCTGATATTAACAGAAACTGGATTGCCATGAAGAGTAACAGAACTTGATGCAGTGGGCAATCCACTTAGAAATAGTTTGCTTAGTGATTGCTTTCCCTAGAACAGTAGGAGCATAAGCGACAAACAATTGGTCAGATTTCCTGAATATCTTGGTCCTGTCCAGGTAAAAACGAAGCTGCCTCTGCACATCCAAAAAGTGCAAACTACTTTCTTCCTCACTTTGAGGATTAGGCTAAAAAGTAGGCAAATGAATAGTCTGATTCAAGGCCACTGCCGAAACCACCTTAGGCATAAAGGTGGGATTAGTCCTTAGGGATACCCTGTCCTGATGAAAAATAATGAAGGGTTCCACAGCCATGAGTGCTTGCAATTCCGAAATTCTTCTAGCAGAGGTTATAGCTAAAAGGAAAGCAGTTTTCCAAGACAAAAATTTTAAATCCGTGGAAGCTGCTGGTTCAAAAGGAGACTAGGTTAATTTTTCCAAAACATAGTTAAGATCCCAAGTGGGAACAGGTGCTCTTATAAGGGGGCCAAACATTCTTAGCCCCTCTAAGAGATTGTTTAAGTAATGGATGAGAAAAAAATCGGAGGATCCGTATTGTAATGTTTAGAAATTGCAGCAGCATGAAGCTTTAATAGATGAAAAAGATAGGCCGGTATGTAACAACTCTGCCAGATACTTTAAAATCAGAGGAATGTTCGGAACAGTAGAATCACCACCTTGGACTTGATTCCAGGAGCAAAATCTTTTCCATTTACCTGCGTAAGATTTCCTAGTGCTGGGCCGTCTAGCTTCAAGGATTGCATCCATTACCTGTTTGGAAAGAGTAGAGGTGTTTACAGAACCTGGATCCGCCAGGCAGCTAGATTCAGAGTTTTGACATGACTGTGCAGGATCCGGCCGTCCTGTTGAGACAGTAGATGAGCGATTTGAGGCAGAATCCAGGGAGGCTCCTGAACTAGGTTCATCAGAGTGGAATACCAGAATTGTCAAGGCCAATTGGGAGCCAGTAAAATCATTTGCGGTCTGTCCTGTTTTATCTTCAGAAGTACCCGAGGTAGAAGAGGAAAAGGAGGAAAAGCATATACTGAGAGGTTTCCAACTGAATGAGAGGGCATCCACTTGCCGTGGTAGTGTGTGGTAGGTCCTTGTGCAGAATTTCGGAAGTGGATGGTTCTGAGGGGATGCAAAAAGATCTTTGTCCGGACATCCCCATGCTTGTACTATCATCCTGAATATCCAAACATCCATTTGTGTGGATCTGAAAGTGTCCTGCTCACTGTGTCTGCCAGAGTGTTGTCTTTTCCTGGCAGGACTTGTGCCTGTAAGTGGACTCTGCAGGTCAGTGCAGTGTACCACAAAGCCATGGCTAACCTGCACAAGGGGCAAGAGTGAGAGCCCCCCTGCTTGTTTATGTACCACATCATTGTAGTGTTGTCTGTCTTTATCAACAATTGCCCTAGTAAAAGAAAGTCCCTGAAGGCTATCGGAGCATTCTGAATGGTGAGCATCTCCTTCAGATTTTATGTGCAGGTGAATTTGCTCCTTTGTCCAAACCCCCTGAAGACATCTCCTGTGCATGTGGGCTCCCCTGGCATAATCTGAAGCATCCGTTGTCAGAACTTGGTTGGTTGGTGGAGGACAAAAAAAGGCCTACCCTTGTTCTGGAGACGGGCTTCGGCCCACCAAAGAAACTCTTGCTGTAGACTAGGCAAAATCGTGATCACTGTTTCCAAACTGTGGTAATGCTGAGAACACACACTTGTGGTACCACTGTAGTTTCCTCATATGCAGTCTTGCATATGGTATTAGGAGAATGCAGGAAGCCGTGTAACCTAAAGCCTGCAGAACCTTTCTTGCAGTCAGCTGTTTCATTGAAGCCAGGTGTTGGAAAGAAGCCAGTTGAGCTTTTTCGTTTGGTGTCGAGGAAGCCATCTGGGTTGTAGTACTCAGAAGAGTACCCAAGAAAGTAATTTGTTGTGTGGGCACCAGATTTGACAACTTTAGATTCACTGTGAATCCGAGGTACTGTAGAAGATGCTGCACAAAAGCTAGATGCTGAAGTAGTGTCTGTCCGCTTGAATAAGACAGTCGTCCAGATAAGGGTATATTTGAATCCCCTTCTGTCTGCAAAATGCCATTACTGGTGCCAGGCACTTTGTAAAGACCCTGGTCACAGTAGATAAGCCAAAGGGCAGCACAGAGAACTGGTAATACTTAGAGCCTGCTTTGAATCTGATACCTTCTGCACTCTCACCTTATAGGAATATGCAGGTAAGCTTCCTTTAAGTCCAGAGTCACCATCCAAGCGTTCTTGCTCAACATAGGCAGCAGCTGCTGCAGAGTAAGCATCTTGAATTTTGGTACATCTAGGAAGGTGTTTAGTACGGAAAGGTCCAAAATTGGTCTCCACGAATTTTCCTTCTTGGGAACCAGGAAAAGTCTAGAATAAAAACCTTGCCCTATTTCTAAATTTGGTACCAATTCTGTGGCCCTCATAGCCAAGAGGGACTGAACCTGCAGCTGTGCCTCTGCCCATTGATTATTTGGAAGATCTGGCCAACCGTTTGCTTTTGGCAAGGTGTGGAAATAAAATCTGTAACGTCTTGAGACTATGTCCAGAACCCATTTGTCCCGGGTTATGCGGCCCCAATTTTGATAGAGAAATCTTTCCTCCCAAAGGTGCTTCCAGGAGAGGAGCCCCTGGAACCAGAAAGGGAGAGTCATAAAGACAGTTTCTGGTAGGGTTGAGACTTCTCTTCACCTCCTTTGGGAGAGGGGGGCAGTCCACTGCCTATTCCTAAAAAGGGTTTGTGCCTGTCCCCTACCTCTGGAATGCCTGAATCTGCTTCTCTGAAGCCTGTCTGAGCTCGGAAAGGACCAAGGTTTAGCTGGCCAGTGCCTGCTAAATCTAGGAGGTTGCACCTGTAGAAAATCCTTAAGTCTGCATGGATTTGGCTTTGTCCTCCATTTTCTTTAACACCTCTTCAGCTTTGGCCCCAAACAAAACATTGTGCTGCAAAGGGGCATCCAAAAGTTTGGCTTTGACCTGATCCGGCAAGCTTTGTTCCTTTAACCAAGCATGTCTTCTAATAACTGCGCCAGTTGATGCAGCCCTACAAGAAGCTTCCAAAGAATCAAAACTCTACAATGCAGGGTATGTTTACCCATTTGTTCAATAGCATGCAATAAATCCTGTAACTCCTTATCTGCACCAATAGAAACAGCTGACCTCTTTTGTTTAAATACAGACAAAAGGTATTGCTGATACTTTAGCATATGAAATTGACAGTTCAAAGCTCTAATAGACAATGTAGCAGAAGTATAAACTTTTTTTACCCCATCTTCCCAAAGCCCTGGACTCTCGGTCAGAGGGAATAGGATGCTTAGCAGAGGCCGCTTTAACACCCTTAGGGCTCTGAGAAATTGTTTCATTGTTAATCATGAAAGGAAACCCCTTTCACCTAGCCTGAAACTGCAGCAAATCTGCTGGTAGACAAGTTCATTTCAAGCCCCACCCCGATCCCCCTCCTACCACACCCAAAGAAATGGGCACACTCATCACCCGAACAGTCATTACAGGGGAACGGGTACTTGGCACTTGGTAAAGCCAAAAACACAGCCTGAAATGGGTCCCACCAACATTCCAGGATGCTTCTTAAATAGTTTAAAACAGAATCTGTTAAGGCCACTAGAAACCCTCTTTAACCACACCATCTGAACAAGCTTTGTCCCAGAGGAATGGAGGACTAACTGTTGGCCGTCTGCATAAGGGGTTCCCATCAACTGACCCTGGGAACTACATGCCCATAAGCTTGACTAGTGTTTTCTGCAAGCCATCAAGGGAATTGTCATGTTACCTGATCAATAATGACGTAGGTACCCTCCAGAAACTAGACCAGACCTAATTTGGCTTTGTCAAAGGGAGGTCTTGCCTGCTCAATCTGGTGGATTTCAAGAAAGTCACCAGGGCCATGGATGGGGATAAAACAGTACACACAGCTTATCTTGACCTGGCCAAAGCTTTCAGTACAATTTCCCCACTTGGGGATAATTGCTAAACTTGCTGAGTTGGGCATAAACCCCTGCATCATCAGATGGTTAGCCAAAAGGCTCTCTGACCAGGCACATGTCTGGATAGGTGAATCCACTTTAAGAAACCTGTTACTAGTGGTGTCCCACAGGGCTGTGTTGGGTCCCTTCCCATTTGGTATATACTTCTGTGAAGTGAAAGCCAAAGCTGGGGTCCTCTGGCTCACCAAGTTCACCGACTATAAGCTGGGAACAATCATTGAATCCCCAAATGATGACATCTATAAACAGGCCTAAAAATGACAAATGACCGGTGCCAAAACCTAATCTGAGACTAAATGCTAAAACCTGTATAATCGCAAATCCCTGCAAATTATAATATTGATAGCACACCCCTAAAAGTAGACCCAGTAGTGAGGGACCTAAGAACACTGAGAATAACCTAAACTTTGACCACCATGTAGCTACAGTAATGAGGAAATCCTTCTGTGTGGATCGACTTGTAAGTAAAGGCATGCCATAAAGATCAATGGCACTGACTTCATTTGTACTTGGCCCTCATCAGGCCCATGATAGGGTATAATGCTTCCTTCCTGATGTACCTAACCAGGCACTTGCACCAACTGGAGCAGCCGCAGAAGTTTTTCAATAAATACAAAGCATAGGTTACATGTCTTATGCAGACTGACTAAAGACCCTGTCCTTTTACTCTCTCATATCGTTTACCGAGAGGGGACTTCAAGGCTTTCTCTTATCCAGCCCTAATGAAAATGTTACTTCACAAGACTTTTGTACAAGGGTAGTGTGTTCCAAGGACCTGAACCTTATTTCTCACTCTAACAGAATTTGCTGGGGAGTGTGATCCATATCCCAAAACCTGCTTCATCTTTGGAATAAACTTCCCATCTTCATAAAACAAAGCATGTCCACCACTTTTTGGATTAATGGATGGGGAACTGTAAATTCACTTCTGGGGTACTGCCCTTGTCCCTTATGGACATAGGCAGTCTGTAAAATGACACTGGGCTCCAACGCCCAAAGACCCACTACCCTTATACTACCATCATCTCATATCTGGAGAATTTAAGAAACCATGTCACATCCTGTGTATTATTGGCTAGGCTTTTAAAGGCTCATGTGCCATTAGCCTGGTAATCTCCTGTAAACCAGCTCCTCTGGTCAGCTCTTGCCTCTAGACCTTTACTTTTTTTTAGTATATCCCCAGCACTTTTTCCTAATTCAACACTACCTATCACTTTCCTTCACTTGTTTTCTCGTCTCATCTTTTGAATGTGTTTTCTGATTATTTGAAATGTTTCCATCATTACTTTTTGTATACAAGTCGGGTAGCAGCAAAACCAATGCAGACCAGTAAAAGCCAAAAAGATTTAATAAGATTAAGCGCTTTTCATCAGCAAACGAAAAGCGCTTAATCTTATTAAATCTTTTTGGCTTTTACTGGTCTGCATTGGTTTTGCTGCTACCCGACTTGTTTACTAGTTTAGTTTTGTGTTTAGATTACTTTTTGTATCTTTGTAGCATTCTCAGTTAATACAATTCACTTTCAGCACAAGTATTTTTCCACATATGTACCTCAATCCATTGTACCTTATGTTTTCCTTCTGTTTAAGAACGTAAAGCTTAACTTTTTATATTTTATCTGTGGTCTGGGTCAGGGCTAAAAGTGCCCTTGGACCAGCCCACTTTACCTGATTAACAAGCACATAAAATGCAACCAGTTTAATTTGATCATGCAAGGTTTCTTTGGAGTTCTTTTTATACCTAACAGCAGCATGTTTGAGAAGATTTGTTGTAGAGTTTGTGCAGAAAGGCCATACATCTGTATTACTGCTACTGTAGCCTTTAGCTATACAGGCTATATCTTGCCCAGTATAGAACAGCTGGCCATTCTTCCGAAAGTCTTTGGCTCTCCTCCCTACATGCACCTAGGCTGCTGTAGCATAAGGTCCAAAGGGAGGAAATGCAGCCTGGGCATCAAAAACTCAACTTTCTTCTCACCCAGGAGAGAGAGTGAGAGACGGTGGGGGGTAGGCAGATAAATTAGGAACACATCTAACTAAAGACAACTATAAACTGACAAGAATGGTAATGGAGGGAGGATGTGACTACTGCAGCAGTGATTACTTCAGGCATCTACAGTTGGTAAGTGATTCTGCAGTTAAGTGCAACTTGCCCACCTGTGCTATCTACCAGTATCACTGTTGCATTTGCTACCATTTGTGTGGTTATACCATAGCTTATTCAACCTGGGATGAGGAGGAACTGTGATCTAGTAGTTCTTGAGGATTAGTCTGGCAAGGCATGCTTTGGACTTTAAAGAAGAAATCCAGTTCATATTGCTTTACAAATGTATGTATAGAGAACAAAGTAGCTGTTAAAATATTTCTCGAGTCCACCCCATTTCCAGTATGCCATCAAAGAAAACAAGGCTGTAGTGGTGTGCCTTGATTCTGCCTAGATGTGACTTACTATGGTAGAAATAAAAAAAAAAATAGCAAAGGACAGTTCTCTAAATGGCTTGCTTTGACGTGGACTGCCATTTCTTAGTCCCGTAATAGGGAATGCACTGCCGTTTAGCTTTCCTAATTAACTTAGTTTTGTCAGGATAATACTAGAATTGCCTTTGTATGTCCCGAGTACGATGAAGCCTTTCTCCCTCACTTATTTTATTTTGACATTGTTAACCAGGTATATCTGACTGAGTGGTAGCTCATTTTCAGTGGAGGGTGGGTGGGGGGGGGATGCCTCGTACAGACATAAATACAAAAACTGTGGCAAACTCAGGATAACAGTCAAAGCAGATTTTTAAAATGCATAGAATACACCAAAAGTGTGATTTATTTAGTAGAGGACATTACAGGTATGTAGTTTAATTTGAGGTTGGACTCTGCAAGTAGGGAAGATGTCAAAGGTAGGAGAGGGGGTTGATGGACATGTGAAATGAGGTGTAGAGGGGGTTGATGGACATGTGAAATGAGGTGTAGAGAAGTGTGTATTGCCTAATCAAGGGAGCAGAGTAGGGAGTAGTAGTTAGTAGCCAGAAACGTTAATTGATGGAAGATTTTAAGCAGGGCTTTTAACATGAACAGATCCAGGAGTTTTAGGGTTTCTTTTAATACCTTCTTGAAATTTTGGGTATGGGGTAGATTTCTAATGTTTAGTGGGAGTTTTTTTTCCATGCTAGGGCAACTGAGTAGTTGTGTATGCATTTTCCTATTGGTCTTTTTTGGCTTGTGGCTTGCCAAGAAAAACTGATTAGAGCTCCCAAGAGTGCAGGAGG
This sequence comes from Protopterus annectens, assembly GCF_019279795.1. Classification (NCBI taxonomy): domain Eukaryota; kingdom Metazoa; phylum Chordata; order Ceratodontiformes; family Protopteridae; genus Protopterus; species Protopterus annectens. Next base: position 527,993,888 of record NC_056735.1, on the reverse strand, counting down.
TAGTATATAGGGATATAAGGGAAGAGATGTGACCAGAAGAGTGGTTTGTTTAGGATGGAGTGAATTTGGTACAGTTGGGGGAGTAAATACATTTGAGTTCTAGCCAGTGTAGAGTTTGTAAGGAAAGGCAGTAGTGAGCTGTACGGTTGGTTAGGGGCGAACCTAGCAACCTTGTAGGCTAGTTCAAGCTTGGCCTTGAGGGAGGATTGTAGGTAGGTCATGACTGGAGAGGCATAGAGGGTGGGAAGAAGGGCATTGGCAAGAGAAGGTCTTGAGTCATTTGTAAAGTATTTTTCTGTAAAGCAGTCCAAGTTTTTAATGTGTCCTTTTTGTACAGTTTAGTACATGCAGATCAAATTTAAGGTGGTCGTTGGTGATTGCACCTAGTAACTTGCTGTTTGTTTCAACATTTATGATAGTGTTGAGTAGGGTAATGGTGAATGATTTATGATGAGAAAGAGACTTTGGTAAGACTAGAAGTTTATTTTGTTTTGAGATTGAGTAGACAGTTGATTGGAAAGCCAATTTTTGACAGAGTGAAAGGAGTTTTGGGTAAATGAGTGGAGGTCTGAAATATTGTCAGAGGTAGAGGTGATAGTGGAGTCATCAGCATACTGTCCGACTGGAGTTAGGAGCAGGATGTGTGAAGACGGTTGGTGAAAATGTTGAATAGTAGTGGTCCAAGGATGGATCTTTGGGGAACACCAGTGTGAACTGGGAGGAGAAGGAAGTCATTTAACAGATTGCCTGTTTTGAGAGGTAACAGTTAACCATGTCCGGGTATGGTTACAGAGATTAAGGTCAGCCAGTTTGGTAAGGAATAGGGGGTGGGAGATGGTTTCAAAAGCTTTGTAGAAGTCAAGGAATAGACAGGGGATTAGTTTTGTCTCTGGCTTGTGTGTTAGTTTGTAAGAGTTGTGGTAGTGCCATGGTTGGGGCGGAAGCCATGTTGGGTGGGTGAGTAGGTTTTCTTGCAGGAGGTAGTCCAGTAGTTGCTTGTGTACCCATTTTTCTAGTACCTTTTATGGGTCAGGGGAGAGTGCCTTCCCTTGTGGATGGGAATAATATAGAATTGTTCCCAGAGGGGACATAAGATTCTTGGATAGATCAGTTGGTTAGGATGGATATAGGGTAAGGTAAAGAGCTAGCAGTAATATTTTTAGGAGGTGAGGGTGGGTAGGTTGTCAACTGAGGAAGAACATGGTTTTAGTTTGAGAAGAGATTTATATAGGTGGTGGGAATGGGTTTTAGTGAGAAGGTGGTAGTTTGAGTTGAGTAAGGGGGATGGGGAAGGTTAGAGGTGTAGTTTGTTTAGTTTAGAGATGAAGTCAATGAAGTAGGAATTAAGAATGGTGGTGGTTTCCAGGAGAGTGTTAGGACATGGGTTAGAAGAACTAGGGCTACCAGGGTGGAGTATTTTATACTGTTCCAAAGATTTTTGGGATCTTAGTGGTGACTTGACAAATGTTTTTGATAGAAAATTTTCTTGTCAGCAAGTACCTGCTTTTTAGTGAGGTTGTGGAGATGTTTGTAGTTTTGGAGAAGAGCCTGGGTTTTTAATTTTAGCCAGCAGTTCCAAGCCTAGTTTCTTTCCCGCATTAGCGAATGAGTGGATTTTGATAGCCATGTTGCAGAGTGGGATTTTATTCTAACATTCCTTGTGGAAGCCAGGGAGTTTAAAGTTTCCAGGAATATAGTGTTGAATTTGTGTGTGGCTTCATCCAAGGGGTAGATGGTGAAGGAAAGACAAGTTTATAGAGGAGAGCATGTTGAATACTTCAGGATTGAAGTTTGATAGTGTGTGATGGTCTTTGTATTTGTGGGATTTACAGTGTTGTATAAATATTTGGATGCAGATGGGAAAGTGGTCGCTTAAGAAATCTGGAAGCAATTTGGGTTTATGATGAGTGTTAGGATTACAGACAAGGATACAGCCAGAGTTGGTAGGATGGCTTTGGTGAGGTGGGGTTGTGATGCATTGAGTGAAACCATGAAGATTTATGGTGGAGTTTGGGAAGTCAGAGGGTAAGGGTTTGCCAATCAATGTTGACATCGCCTAGAATTGTAATTTCATTGGGTATATAGTGCGTGTTGGCCAGGAGAGTATTCGAGTTGTGGGATGATGCCTGATGGAATATAAATTGTGGCAACTGTAAGCAGCTGATTGAAAGTTAGCGAGATATGGACTGGGGAAAAGTTGTTTGTTGATGGAGCATTACTGCTACTCCACCTTTTTTTTTTTTTTATGGCTCCTAACAAGATGGAACAAATTGTAACTGGGGTGTGATTTCATTGTCTGTGTCAGGGGGCTTGGGCTTGGGAGTGTCTCCTGATGGGAGTAGTCTCTAACATTTTGTGTTAATAATAGGAATCCTAGAGTATAGGGTTAGGTATTTGGGTCTCATTTTTAGGGGTTGAATTGGGTGAAGGACTAGTTTGACTTTGAATGGATTAGTGTGGTCTAATACTGGCGGGTTAATTTTAAAGGAATGTGGAGTCCTTAGACTAAAAGGGGAGTCTGTTAGGGTAGGTGTGACATAGGAGAAAGTGTTGTGTGAAAAGGAGGTAGTGTGATAGTGGAGGTGTAGATGTGTAGTAGTTTGTGGGTGGAGAATTAGGTGGGTTAGGGGGTAAGAGAAGAGGATAGGTGGAGAGCAATGTTGAGAAGTAGGTTAGGTATGAAGTGATGGTCAGGGTCAAGTGTAAATAGACTAGATAGGAAATAATATGGAGCTGAGGTCATTTAAGATTAGTAGAGTATGAGGTGATGGATGGCTTAATTCAGAGTTAAACTCTGAAAGTAGTATTGGCATGAATGAGAGATTTGTTCTAAAAGTAACACCATCTCTGGAAAGCCTACTAGGGTTCACCTATCATGAGAGCTCGCAACTCTGATAGTCTTGCAGATGCTAGAAATACCTTTTACAGTCTTCCATATCGTGAACTGTAAACTTGCCTGCTTAGCTGGTTCAAAAGACAGATTTAACTAAAGTTGCTACTGCAGCAATAATTACCATACCAGTGGATGTTAGATTTAAATGCAAATTTCACAACTGTACTTTCTCCCTTTTGGAAATGGGCAAGTTACCACAAGCTTCCTCAGATTAGTCTAATTGCATGAGAGTTTGTACCTCATCAGGAATTTAAAGGAGGCAAAGAAGCCTGCTACTAAGAAATTGGTAAATAGAAAAGCTTTTCTAGGTGGTACTAAAACTAGTGTTCGCCATTTCAGCACATCCGCCCATTGATCCTCTTCTTTCAGTGTATTCCTATATCAAACTGATAGTTTTGTTTGCGCATCAGTCCACCTAGAAAAGTGGTGGCTCCTCCTTGGGGGTTTTAATTTTCTTTTGGAAGAGTTTAACTTTCACTCCATTTGAACCATATCATCAGGCTTATTTGAGATTCTTAATATGGAAAACAATTTTGCTGACTGGTTTGACTTCTGCAATCAGAATGAATTGTAAGCTTTCATGACAGGTCAACCTGGTCATTTTGTCACAAAGGTTTCTTTCAGACCCAGTCCCTCGTTTATGCGTAAAGTGGTGCAAGAATTTACTTTGAGCCAAGCTAGTCATATCTGTCTTGTTTCCAGAACCTAAAAAGAGGATTACATGGAGACAGTAACAGTTGTCTGTGGATTTCGTAAAAGATCTAAATCTGCCTAAGTTCTGATCAGTTATTTCTGATGCAAAGGGCAACCTGTGTCAAATTAGACTTTTTCAATAGTTGTCCCATGCCAAGTCAATTCCAGTCAGGGTCAATGCACATCCAACTAGAGCATTGGGTTTTCAGTGCCTTTTTAGAAAGGGGAGGAATCTAGAGGCAGCAATGTGGTTCTTTTTGCACTTATTACAAACTAAACTCCTTTTCCTAGTCTAGAGCAGTCTTTGATGTGACCCTTTTCTAGGGGCTCCTGGGCATTCATTCTGCCATCCTCCCAGGCCTCTTAAGTTATAGTATTTTAGCCCTATGTAGGTAAATGCAGCAATGATAAATATGAAGAGCACAATACAGTTGTGTAATTAAACTTACTGTAACAGCAGATGTTGGAATGATCACTGCTGTAGTAGCCATACCCTCCATCTATTCCTCCTTGATTTTTTTGTTGCAAGTGTGAGTACACAGATTTTATTTTGGTCATCTAGCATTAATCTTTCAGAGCTTCAGCTTTGCTCGTTCATTTGGCGTGAAAGCTGTGAAGGTTCGGGCACTCAGATTGCTGACTAATTTTTTGCCCCTCAAACTTTTGCTTGAGCTGTCTGTGGTCTGGGTGCATAGAATGTATTAAGCTTTTTGAAGCTGGTAAGCTGATGTATTCTAGGCAGAATATAACCCATATAGTTTAGGCTACTGGCAGCCGTGATGATTCCAACATCTACTGTTAGTATAGTTGTACAAGTAACTTGTCTTCTTCCTTGTGTTCTGAGGAAGAGGGCAATGCTGTGTACACTGCAGTAATGTCATCCTTTTCTATATGTAGAATATCCAGGTTTGGTGCTAGTGTCTCTGACCACACTTGCCAGTCTGGACAAGTATGTGTGCAGTTGGAATCTCCTCGTATGGTACTATTAAGTCTGAAAATCTTCTCTGAAACACGAAGGGCAACATTCTGCATCTTGCTTGATGCTTTTGAATATTAATAATTTTAATAAAAGTAGTCTACTACTATGATAATAAATGCTTAACTTTTAAAGTATTAATAGGTTCATAGGTGTTTACTAGATACCACAAGGGCCTTCTTAAGCCTAGCCATACATCTCCAATCTCTTTCAAGTTCTTGTACCCTTGATAAGTGTAAGCCGGGGTTTAGGAGACATTTGCAAGCATAGGCCTGGGAGATGGACCATTTACAGTTCGCCTGTGTCACCTCTGGCTTGACACCCATGTCTCCAACAGTGTTCCCCATCCAGTTGTCCACATTACGTTTGAATTGGGTTAGGTAGGAACTCTGTTTCACATGGATGAAGAGCCTGTTCCAGAGACTAGTGTTTCCTGTTGGAGCCAAGAGAAATGAACAAGTTTAATCACTAGCTCCCTGCATTGGCCCTGCTTCAGAAATGCATAGCTCTTTCCATAGCATCCATAATGCAGTTAATCAGACTGACTTTCCACACACACATTTGAATTGTAGCTGTTACTTTCTCCTGCAGAGGTGAGGGGGGATTATCTTTAGAGCAGGAGGCCCTGAGTTTATTAGCTACCTGGAATCACATGTGTGGCCAAGTGATTTGAAATGAGCATCCTGAGGTAATGTAGTAATTGCCTCATGTATACTGACAACCACTTGCTCTTGAAACAAAATACCTTATGTGAGAGAGGTAATTGCACTATGAAATTGGAATCCATTTTCTCATGCAACACCAAGCCAGATATCAAACAGGCTATCAGCAAACGCACTTCACCTCCCTCACAAAATGAGATAATGCACGCATCCACATATGAGGAGGTACTCACTAGAAGCTTACCAAAAGATCAGAGCCCTCTCAAACATAAACCACTTGTACACATTGCTATGCAAATAGAAACCATTACACACAGCACATACACCAGTGTCTCGGCAAATAAGCCTCTAAGGCAGAACACCTCAAAACGTAATGCCTTTGTCATAGGTGACTCCATAATGAGGCATAAATGTCCCCCTCACTAGGCTGGACACAGTCATGGTCAGCTGCCTGTCAGGTGCCAGGATCAGTCAAATCACACATGTATTCGTCACTCAAGAACTGTTATAACCCTGTCATAGTCCATGTTAGGGTGAATGACTCCAGATGTACCTATCTGAACTATGTGAAGAGAGAGATGACTGAACTGTGTTCAAGCAGGTGTGGCTCCAGCCCTAAGCAGCATTCTACCATCACCCAGAATGATGCTACACTATAAGCAAAAAAAGATTGACTTCAGCAATTTGTTTGTCTTGTGGTGTCAGTCCAGGGGGGGATCCAGTGTTTGTTAGACTGGGAAGCCATGGTTGACGAGCCATGTTGCTTTGCCAAAGGTGGTCTTCTGTATCCTCTAGGCTTTTGGATACTGGCAAAGGTACGTGCCTCCCCCTTGGTGCCTTTTTTAGGCAATGTTGAAACAAAATTTCCAACGTAATAAAATTCACTCAAGAAAAACTAAAGATTCTGCTGCTTAATGCTAGGAGTCTAAACATGAAACTGCACTCCCTGGATGCACTCCTCACCTTGGAAGATGCTAACATCTCTGCAGTCACTGAGACATGGTTCAAGGCTGCAGAGAGCACCCCAGCCATGGAAAGCTACAATGCCTTCCATATGTTCAGACCTCAAAATGAGTCTGAAAGAACCAAAAGTGAGGGTGTACATCTTTATTAATGCTAAGTACACCTCGAAACTGGTAAAACAGTAAGACTGTCTCAAACTAGTCAATGTCCAATTTAACTACAGGCAAAATACCCTGCTACACTATTAGCTGTAGGTCCCCACCGTGAACCAAGAAAAGCACACCACCTACCTGAACTTACTGGAGTCAATCGCCATACAGCCCAACACCTTAATAATGGGAGATTTCAACTATCTTTCCATCAATTGGTTGACATACATGAGCACAAGTATGCTTGTCCAGAAGTTCCTGGACTGTTGGTGCAAATACTCAGGTAAAGTCAGATCATCAGTCTTTGAAGTAACTATTGAACTGTCACCACCAGACGAGCAAAAAAAAAAAGCTTTCAAAAGCAAAACTACAGCCTGCTAAGTGATGGTATAAAAAGTTTTATACCCCCACAATCTCAATTCCTGTGTGGAGGTGTACACCAATGCCTTGTTTAAACACTTGTGCAACTGTATAGACTCAGCTGTGCCTCACTAGAGTAAAACCAGGTCCTTCTGAAAAAATGAGCCACCCTGGTGATAATCTTGGTAACCATTCAAGCAAGACGCATACTGCCAGCAGGATTTTCTTCATACAAGGTTTGTTACCCGAATGTTGAGATTTAAATATGAAAATTACAATACAAACAGTATACAAATATTAAATATATATTTAGCTGCATTAGTGGTCAAATATCAATACAGTTTGCCATTGTGTATGCTTTTAACATGAAATCTTCTGATGCCTTGTATCTAGCATTTTTAGATGCAAGGTATCTAGTATTCATGCAAATATGAACCCGTTCTAATGCCTAGAGGTGTCCAGTAGGAGGTAACTGCAGAACCACCTGGAGGTGCACTCAGCTGTAATGTAGGATAAGGGTACATGTGCAGTAGGGTATGTAACTGCATAATAAACCTTTTACTGTGAGGAATAAGCCTTTATTTTGAGAACTCACGGTGTATGTTGGAATGTTTAGTTTTGTTCTCAAGTCTCTCACATAGGAACTTTTGTGCATTAGTCTGCAATTTACAGAGTCTTGTCCATGCACTGTGGATGTGTGCATTGTACATTACTATTTGAAAAATAAAACACTGAACATCCATCCATCCTCAACCCATTTTCCACACGAGATCAGGGTGTCAGTTCCGCAGTAATCCTCTTGAGCCAGGGTTTACACAGCTGGCTGGCTAGCCCTGCCATGGTAGTTCATTTGCACCACTCACACTCTCTCTCATGCACACACAGTCGACTAGAGTCCATTTAGAGTGCCCAGTCCACCTACTGCATGTCTTTGGAATGTGGGAGGACTTGGAAAAAGTCATGGACATTCAGAACTACCATATAGCCAAAACACCTGATGTCCTTGTCATTTGCATCTATCCTGTGTTACCTGTAATGCAAGAGGTTTTAAGGACTCACACTAACACTGTAGGAAATATAAGACCGTCCGAGGTCATATGACTAATGCACAGAAGCCCTTAAAACAGCAAGACTAAGATAGTTTAACTAGCAATGACCTGGTTCTACGTGACTTAATAGTTAGACACATATGCTCCGCCCACCAGCAGGAGAAAAGGCAGGCAACTGTTAACCCTCTCTTGGGTGCCAGAATATGACATCACTAAATCCCTCGAGTCCATTAATCTCATATGCACATATGACCTGATCGTTGTGCACATGGGAGTGAATTACTTGATATGCACCATGGAGTGCTCTGAATAATGCACTTGGAAAGGGAATGAAACTAGTATTGAATAGCTGCTGCCCAGAATGTTAACGCATACAAACAAGATATTTGACTAATTTATGGCTTGGCTACTGGTATCATTTTTAGGGGGGGATTTAAGGTAAATCAACCCGGGGTAAGATGGTTGCTGACCCTAGCTGCTTTGCTAAGGATGGTCTGCAGCTCTTTCATTCCACATGCTGTCTCTCTTAGGCAAGTCTGAAGAAATGCATTTTTCTTTTGTGAAGAAATGTCAAGCAAAGTTCTTTATTTCGCCACTGAAGAAACTGTCCTAAAGTGACCAGACAAACTCCGTACTACTGTATCTGTTATACTTTCTCAGAACAAAATCTTGCCAAACAGTTAATTCTTTCAGAGCTATTTCAATTCTATTATAACACAGCTAGATAGATGAGGAGACTAAGGCGCACTTAGTCTAAACGTCATTACTAAGTGAAAACATATTGTCCAGTTTATATACTCTTTTCAACCAATGTTATTTTTAATGTCCTTGTGACTTGTCCTTCTGGTTTCTGTCTGTCATGAAAAAGTCCATGGTTATTTCATGCCCTTTTTTTGGTCCTCTCTGTATCTGAAGACTTCACAAAAGTGTCTCCACGTCATCTTTGTGTCACTTGACTTGTCTGCATTTTATTTATTTATTTCTGCATCTGAAAGCCAAGAAAGTAACTTCCTTTTTTTCTATTACAGGATGCCTATTACAGTAAAGCCCACAGCTATAGGTTATTAATATCTAAACTGCTCATGTATGAACTGTTTTTGCAAAGCAAGCCATATTATTTTGAAAACTGGTGTTTGGCCTTGCACATTTCCTTTACTGTACACACAGTATAATTTTGGGGAAACTTTGAATCACTTGGTGTGTTGCAACATAAGAATCCCTGACATTCAATGCTCTCTCTCTTTAGAGAGTGTTACATTACCAGTGGCTATTAATACTTTTATTAACACACACGTTATAATGACGGTAAGAGCAATTAATGTGGAAATTATAGTACCCCACCATAGACACACAGCCATTATTACTTATCTATTTGTAACTGTTTTTATGCTTCCTTAAGCAAGCAGTCTTGCAGTTACAAACATTTCAAAATGTTGTTAAGTTAACCCTTGCTTTACAAGGCAAAACCTTGTATTAGAAACAAGCATATTTCTTTTTGCATTGCAGAATTTCATTATTGCTTTGGGAAAAGAATATTTAAAAAAAAAAAAAAAAAAGCAGTTTACAGGAACATTTGATCCTCTGTACTTAATAGCCTTTCTTCATTGTTAACATTTACTTGTTTGACAGTTTTTATAACACATCTCCTCTGTTATATCTGAGTTAGCTCCATAAGTTGCATTTGCTATCAACTTTGTAACTTTCCATATTGCCTTAGTGGCACTATACCAGTGAAACATTTAGTATCTGAAATAACACCATTTCATATGTCCAGCTTTTTTAAAATCTCTTCTTTTTTTTATGAACCTCCCTCTTTTCCTGGTGATTTATTTTTCCTTGTCCTCTGGTAATATGTGAGTAATTCTCATTATTGGAACCGCATACTCCATGTAACAGACTTTTTTTTCTTTTTCGTCCTTAAAAGAAGTATAATGTGTAAACTCCTATGCTGTTTTTATTTTATCAACTGTAAATGTTTTTTTATGGCCGATTGTTTTATAACTCTACTTTTTTATAAGATTTTTTTTAAACAAACATAAAACCAGTATGTGTAACCTCTACAGGGACTGCAACTAATGGCATTTTTACCTCTGTAAGGAATGTGGCTAAAGACCTGACAATTTGACTTGTCACATGCCTTTGCAAACACATTTTGCATGCCCAAAATGTATTGAAATCAGGTATCTATCATGATGTTCCCTGTTCTCAGGATTTATTATATCAGACTATCTCTCGCCACTTTTTCTTGGCAAGTGTTTTAAATTGCCTTGTCTTGTTCATAGATTGCTATTATAGAAACAAATTTAAACTTTTGTAAGACCGTTACTATACTGATACTGTTTGTTATTAACTTGCACTGATTTTTATGAACCAACATGGTGTGCTTTTGGATTTTTATTAGCTGAAAAATGCTATTTGTAATTACTCTGTACTTTACTACCTGTATGTATTGCTGTGCATTATTACCCGCATGGCAGTTACACCAGTTTGACTAATGATGTTTTTGCTGTACTAGTTTGTTTATAAGACTGTTTGCTGTTGTATTTTATGAAAGACATTGTTTTGAAAATGACATTACAGTCAGTTTGTTTTTTTTACCAGTATTGATCTTGTTTGCTGTATGCATAAGCTGCCTTTGGAGACGTACTGTACTTTTAAAGTGGGGGGGGGGTGACCCTCTCTCGTTACTATAGAACCTTTAATCATTTAGGATTTGTTATAGGTACTGCCTTAAATCCATTTTCAGACATAGGTGTGGACTTGCATTTAATTGCATTTAGTGTTGCATGTACCATTTGCACTACTGTAAATGTATTTACTGCATTTATATTAACTTTACACTGTATCTGTATTAACTTTGTCTGTATGGCTGTAGGTTATTTGTGTTTATTCTGAATCTGCCCTGGCTTATTATACCAGTAAAGTAATATTCATTTTTCTGTCTTTTACTGTCCCCTTTGTTTAACATTAAGTTTTGTATGCTAACAGTCTTTCATTGCTTTAAAAGATCCCTGTACTATGCTGCCAACTGATGACCTGTGTTTTGTTAATTTATTGCTTTAATGCCTATTGTCTGCCATGATTTGGTATTTCATAGGGTATACTTCATTTTTTATGTATCCCTCTGTTTGTTCCTGTGACTGATTGTTCCTTAATATATTTTATCTTTATTTTCTCCATTTTTGGGTTTGAAGAAGCACCATTATCTGCATTGATACCCTTTTGTATTTGACTTTTCTTTCATATTGTGTAATATGACCAATTCTGTTTAATGTGACCTATTTTCTTACAAGTAAAGCATATCCCCTGTTTGTTGTGTAGCTGTCTGTCTAACCCTGGTGGAGCAGAAGTTGCTAGTGTTCCCCCTGTGTTTGTTTTTTATCAGACCATGTAGTACATACCCTTCCTTTCACCACGTAGTCTACAAGCTGTTTTTGTACATGTGCTATGTGCATCTGCAATACTGCATACTTGTTTTAAACTGTCTAGCACTCTGGCTTAATCTCTGAGTTTGTATCTGTCTGTCAGGCAGAAACTGATTTTAAAGCTGCATATGCATTTTGCAGAATGTCATTGGCTGCGTGACGGAACTGCTTTAACATAACATCTTGCCTGACTAAAACATTATTTTGTGTTTTCTGTCATGCTATTTAGACCGTCTGTAAAACAGTTACGCGAGTCTAGACACTCGCCTGTTTTAGCTGCTTGTTTTGCTATTTGCCAAAGCATTTACTGTAGCCTTTCCTGTATATTTTTTATGCGCTTTGATTTTTGACAATACTAAACTTTCCCTGTAAATCATTTTGGGAATGAATGTTTATAACTTTCGTACTGGAGCATGTTTTAGGGGTTTGCCAACACTGTTGATTATTTATTTCCCCTTCTGACTCAAACTGGCATGTGTAAATGCAAAAAAAATTTAAAGCATTATTTAATATAGACCACACAGTGTATGTCAACCATTGCTTAAATGCCAACATATCTAAACAATTTTTTTTTTTTTGTCTTGCCACTGAGGCAGAGTCCGTAATAAACAAGACTATTGAGATATATCATCAGGATAAATAACTCATTTCTGCTGAACCCTGCCCAGTGTAAACTTTGCTGGGCTTCTTCTAACTGTCTTGTCAGATTAACCTCTGTAGTTTGTGCCCTTAGTAAATGTTATTGGGCTCTGTTACGTTAAACCAGAAATGTCTGTCTAAAGTCTGAATGCTATGCTGAGTCTGTTTCTCTAAATGGCATTATTGTCCCTTACTACTGTCTGTAGGAAAATTTTGAAAAGCTGTGAAAATCTTTTCTTTAAAAGGTTAATGTTAATATCGCACTGTACTATGTTAGAACTTTCTTCTGTTTGTGCATTTGCAATATTTACCATAAATAACATTTTTATGTAGTCTGTTACATTACTAACATTTGCCTATACTTGTACTGTATGAGATTTAGGTTTCTGCAGAAGGTACATTTAACTGTTTTGTATATGTGAACTAACAAAGCTAGAATCAAACTGATTGCCTATCAGAATAGGATATATCTTATAAGGCTCACATACTAGACTCCTGTGTCAAGATAGACATAAGTTTGGAAAGTTTTTTCCACATAAACAGTCTTTATGAATTGGTGTACATTTTATGTATGGATTATAGGCATTTATACATTTACAAACACAACTGTTATATAATGTCTGAACATCAAACATTTCAGATTTACATTTCATGTCTGGCACAGAAGGTTTAAACCATGTAAATGTATATATACAATATGTGGGCATTGTAAAGTTAAATGTCTTGTAAAAACAAAAAAGAAGGCAACATATCGGCTAATTCCACAGTGACAAGCCACCACTTCAATATATAAAATAATCACAAGCTTTATTCCAGAGATAAAAACTGTGTTAAAAGGTTGGCGCTTTCTTTAAATAAATGTTAAATTTCTTCAGACACCATTTTCAAATTTTTTCACATTATAAATACAAATCTTTATAATGACATTATTTCCTCTCAATCAAGTAACATTCAATTTAAAGCAATATTCAGTTTAAAGCAATACTGCCCCATCCATGCACAAAAGGTCCTTGTTCAGCACTGAATACATTATAAATACTCTGTATATTCCCTTTATGTAATGCATTTAATTTATTTTACTTTTTAATGCTTTAAGCTTCAAAATTGGGGCTCTGGAGCTCCGTTCACTAATTCCTGGCCAGCTGTCTGCTTGTAGCCTTACTTGCCATTCGAGCTCTCTCAGTTCTAATAGCCCCAATGCTTTTTTGTCATCTGTTTTACACTATCTATAATGGTGTAAATAAATCTGTGTCCAGGGTGGTCTTTTACATGCTTTAAACTGAATATTGCTTTACATTGAATATCACTTGATTGAGAGGAAATGATGTCATTATAAGGATTTGTATTTAAAATGTGAAAAAAGTTTGAAAATGGTGTCTGAAGAAGTTTAACATTTATTTAAACGAAAGCGCTAACCTTTTAACATAGTTTTTATTTCTGGAATAAAGCTTGTGATTATTTTATATCTTGAAGTGATGGCTTCTCACTCTGGAATTAGCTGATACGTTGCCTTCCTTTTTTGTTTTTACAAGTCTGTGTGGTTTGAGGTTTTACAAAGTTAACTGTCTGTACTTGCATCCATGTTATAACTGTGAAGAAAGTACCGTAATTTATGCAGAAGACAAGCACGTGATCAGGCTGAAATTAATCTGTAAAAGGATTAAGTTTTTCCATAGACAAATTGTAGGTGGCCCGACGCAGGACAGCTTCCACGGTGGTGCTGTGTCCACCAACGAAGTACTGGAACGATTTCTCTCTTAAAGAACTGGAACTATCAGTCAGATGAACTAACGTAGTACATAATAGGGATCCCTCTGTAATATTAACTGCTGGTAACAGATATATGGTCAGTCACTGGCCAAGGCCTCTCCACTGAAGAAACTGTCCAGAAGTGACTAGACAAACTCCATACTACTATATCTGTTATACTTTATTTGTCTCTGAACAAATTCTTGCGAAACAGTTAATTCTTTCAGAGCTATTTCAATTCTATTCTAACACAGCTAGATAGATGAGGAGACTAAGGTGCACTTAGTCTAAACGTCATTACCAAGTGAAAACATATTGTCCAGTTTATATACTCTTTTCAACCAATGTTATTTTTAATGTCCTTGTGACTTGTTCTTCTGGTTTGTCTGTCATGAAAAAGTCCATGGTTATTTCATGTTTTTTTTGGTCCTCGCTGTATCTGAAGACTTCAGAAAAGTGTCTCCACGTCATCTTTGCGTTACTTGACCTGTATGCTTTTTATTGATTTCTGCATCTGAAAGCCAAGAAAGTAAACTTCCTTTTTTTCTATAACAGGATGCCTATTACAGTAAAGCCCACAGCTATATATTATGACTATCTAAGCTGAACGTGTACAAGAAATAACTGTTTTTTAAAGCAAGCCATATTATTTTGAAAACTGCTGTTTGGCCTTGCACGTTTCCTTTGCTGTACACACAGTATAATTTTGGGAAAAAGGATTTTAATTTACACTATCAGTCTGTCATCTCAAATTATCTACTTAGCTAGGACACTCAAAATGATGTCAAAATCACACAGCCCACTGCTAGAACCTTAAAGTTCCAATCCTAACCCTTAAATATTGATATGCGAGTAATTTCTGAAACCTGGTTTCAGGACAGTGACCACCTCAGTACTGCAGGGCTTTAATGTGTACCAGACTTGGACTCAGTAAAAATGGAGGTTTCAGCTGGGGAAGCATCTGTTTCTTGAAACCATTTCACCTCCAGACTCCAAGGATATTGTCCTGCTTTAACTCCTCCATATTACAATAAATAAAAACTTTGTACATATTAACTAACACCAGTAGGCCACGTGGCTTATTTTTGCAGACTCGCCACAGAACCAAGCAAAATCCTCTTGGGTGACTTAAGCTATTCCTCCATAAGCTGGGGAACCTATACTACCACAGACTAACTTTCAGAGATTTGAGTAATATTTTAAATTGAGTATTGATTTAAATTGAGTAATTTTAAATAAATAAAAGTTTCATTAATGCTAATTCCTTTCCCTAAGTAGTATAGCTTTCATTGAGTGACTCTGAAATTAGTCGGTTTGAACAAATGTAGCCCCCCATGCTTTGAGCCCACAGTTATCAAATCATTGGCCATATCTGATACTTGCACAATAACATTTTATTCTAGATGTAAAACTGCACCCTCTTCAAACCTCATCTTTAGAGACTATTCTAAGGCAAATCTACTCCAGCTAACCAAAATTTAAAAACCCTCCTCACGTAGGTTAATCTGCTTCACATGCTGCAGTTTTCACAGACTGATTCTCCACCCACCTCTAAGCTAATGTTGAGGCCTGCATGCCAGATTAACAAACCCATTTGGTGGAACCCCAGTATCCACAAATTATACAGTAGAATAACTTCTTATAAAAGCTACCATAACACCCCATCAAGGAAGAGATCAAAATGATCAACAAAGAACCTGAAGCAAAATCAAATACTCAGAGCAAATACGAATTGGGGATCATCGTCCATACAAGTGTCCACAAAGCTTGCTTTGGCTTAATTAGGAACCTAAGAAATGACTAATGTTATGAGCTAATGCAAAATAATACCACATAACATTACCTGGTTAACAAAATGAATAAATAAAATAAATTGGCTTTTGAGGATATTGCCTACATTAGCAGACAGATTTAAGCTACAACTTTAACACCCTCCCACAAATCAGTCGCAGTATGGTAGTATACCTACACCACTACCCTCACATCACCACCAAACAAGTCCTGACTATTGTCTCAAAGGCTAAAAAGACTATATTGGCCTGGACGGTGCACCAGTTTGTCCTCTTGTCAGTGTCTAGTACTTTGTAGTTGACTCCTCCTTATCCAGCCTTTCTAATGGATTTGGGGTATGAAGAACTGCTGTAATCATCCCACTCCACTAAGGTCCACTACTGTCCCAGCCAACTATAGACATGTCCACCTCACTGGCCAATTGTAAGGTAATGGCATGCATCATTTATTATGGACCTTGTAAACGAGGATGTTGGTAGCCCTCAGAACCTGGTCCTGAACCAGTTTGGGGTTTAGTCAGATCCTGCCTCTTGAACTTTGAACAAACCTCTGAAGCATTAGACTGTTGTAAATCTGTTCTCTCAGCATATCTGGACTTGGCCAGAGCCGCTTGGATATCCATTGATAAATTCATACAGTTTAAATGTAAAACCCTGTGATATCTGTTGCATAGCAAATTGGCTGTCTGACAAAACCCAGTCTGTTGGTGTTCCAGGCATGCAGTCACACTGGCCACCAGTAGTGCCCCCAACCAGGTATTGGTCCTGGGACCACTCCTCAAAATCTGATTTTCTGATGTTGCAGCAGACACCAAAGGCATGTGGCTGACTGCAAACTCAGAACTTGCCAAAAATACCCCTGATTTACATGTCCAGAAATCCTAACTCATGCTAGCAAGTGGTTGGACCATTGCTTCAAATGAAATGCTAAAATAATGCACCATTGTGGAGTTTTGCAAACGTGGGCACTTCTACCACATGTCATCCCTCAATCATTATGGACTTGAGCATGCATGTTCACGGACAATGAACTGTATTTTTGATCACCATGTGACTACTGTTGAAATCCTTTTGTGTAGCCATACTAATATCCAGGAGCCCATTTTCTAGTTCCAGACAAGAAGTTTGTCTTTCTCCATTATAAGACCAATAATAGAATATAATGGCCCTTTTTGACAAGTTTGAGACTGGGTTTGAGCCAGCCTGAGGGAGAGAGCAACATTTCCGTGCTAAAAAAAAATTCTCTAGTTACCCAAACTATCTCTTAAAGCACACTCACACTTCTGAAACTTGAGAGATCTTTGCCATGCCTACAGACCCTTAAAAGATCTGTTCCCTTGTAACCACCTACACATGAAACCAATGCCACCTTAAGTACCTGCTATCAGACTAACTTCCACTGAAACACGCATAGGATTTGTGGTGGGATAGATTTCTGTAAGAGTCCTTCTCTGTAAAGGATTAGACTCTTGTAGCTTAAGCAGAGTAGCTCTGTGACTCGTGTAACCTAGATGGGCAATTGTAAGTACACCCAAAGTGTGATATTTTAGTCTTTGGGTCTGCACCTAGGTCAGGATCCGGTAGTAATTCATGTCTTGATGAATGCGTGGGATCGCTGGCTAGGTTACAAATGGTCCACTGAATCAGCAGCCTAATATGAACCTATGAACATGCAACTTTGGTAGACTTCCTGGTAATGAAAGGGCATTGAGGTAGAACTAGAGACTGCAAAGTTGTGATCAACAAAATGGTTGGCACACAGTATAAAGTACTGGTTATAATCTGCTGCAAGTGTTTGTCATAGAAGGCTCAAAGGCCAGCAGACAAGGATGAAGACCTGCAAGTTGACTGGAAAAAAAAAAACTAGTTCAAAGAAATACTCCATTCTAACACCTCAGGAAGAGGGAAAAGGTAGAGTTGAATAGCATCTCAAAACAGCATATATAAAATCCTAATATAACTGGTATGCTGCCAAGCCAGGTATGGAAGTAAAGGTATACAAGTGTTGGTGAGAAAATGCAGAAGTCCAGGAAATTATCAAAGAAAGGCATGTAGGAAAAAAAAATTGGGACCTAGAAAAGATGGACCAGGCTTGGAAGGTATACTTGTCTAACAAGGCTAAGAAGGTTGTCAGCAAAAGGTATCAGAGGCACTTTGCCAGCTTTGGGAAAGTGACTCAGAAGATGGCACAACAGCTCTCGAGTAAAGACTAAAGAAGTCATGCAACACCAATGAGGAGATGCTAGCCACAACCAGTTAACCAGCCATAGGATATCCAAAGGCAGATGGAGTACTTGAGCAGCTCCTCCATGAAAATCCCTCAGATGGTGTACTGCCTCACACACTGTGCATACAGTGAGAAGGGAAGAAGCGAGTAGCACTAAGGAAAGTGAAGTCTGGGAAAGCAGTAGGCTCAGATGAGTTCACATCAGATACTGAAATGTTAAGGTGTTGGGAGCCGATGGAGGGAGGAGGCTGAGAATTTATTTGGACTTCAGGCTAGAGATTGCCTTCCATGTCTGGGCTTGGTTTCTGAATGTGGGTGGTGGGGATCCTGGGCTGGAGACTGATACTTGTGGAATCTGGAGCAGAGGCTGCTGTTGAGGGGGAGATAATTGGTGGAGCATGTAGTGTTGCATATAATGGCTGTGGGGGTCAGTCAGGGGAGGTCTGGGAGATTGGGAGCAGAGACTGGGCAGTTCACAGGGAGACTGTTGAGGCATGTGTCTCATGTATGCAGTGGAGTCTGGAGGGTTTGGGATCTCTGCTTGGAGGTGTTTGCACGGATATTTTTGTGCCCCAAGTAGATGCCAGGGAGAGTCTCAGGTGGATGGCAGGTGTTGGGGTTGTGAATGGGAAGGAAGAGGTGGTTGGGAACTTGTATTTTTGGGAGTGTGGTGGGTTGGTGGACTTGGGGAGGCTCCCGCAAACACTACTCCGAGTTGCTAGGTGGGCAGATTGGTGTGGTTGGAGAAATTATTTTTTTGAGCTGTGGTACGGAGTCTTGAGTAGTCTAGACATGGGGTCTTGCAGAGTCTGATTATGGTGGCTGCCAGGAAAGCAATTGCTTGAGGGCGGAGGTCTGAGTCTAGGCCAGCTGTACTTATGGTGATGAATGATGGCAAGGCTGGGACAACTGGAGGTGGGATCTTTGGAGGGGGCAGGTGGGAGCAAATTGCATGGAGGGAGGTGGGAGTTATTGGAAGAATGCATGCAGACTGTCTTAGGAGGAGTGAAGTTTGGGGGGGGCAGGATTTGAATGAGCTGTGCAGTGTTTGATATGGACTGGATAGATCACATTATAGGTGGTAATGTGTAGTGTTTGCAACTGGAAATGTCAATATGGTTTGTTTTTATTTGTGTGAATCTGGTTGCCTGTGTCATGGGTGATTTACTTTAATGAAGACTTTGTTTTTTTAAAAACCATGTTGGGTGAGCTAGTGGAGAAGTCACTTCTGAGAGTACTGTCGGCATTGAGTGTGAGAGGCATATCCCAGAAGATTAGAGAATAAGCATTCTAGTAGCTGTGTACAAGCACAAAAGGGATATTTCACAACTGGGCAGTGTAGAGGTATCACACTTTTGCACCACATGGAAGCACCTGTGGAGTGTATTGGTACATATAGAGGTAGCAGAAGGGAAGATTAGCAGTTTTAATTCAGATCAGGATGCAACACCAGCAACTACCTTCAGTGAAACACTAACGAAGAAGCTAGAGACGAGTCCAACTGGACAGTCGTGGACTCTGACCCATCACAGGACTGCCCAAATCCGCTTTCTTGGAACCTTCCATACACTGCCTACATGTTTTCAGGACTTTGAAAATATGTACAAGGACCTAATGACACAAGTGGGTACAGTGTTTGGACTTTCATTAGGTTTCCCCGTGGGAATAGGTGTGCATCAGGGTTCATATCAGTGCCCACTGTTTTTATACTAGTGTTGGACTATATAGCAAACTGGTCTCATTAGGACAGATCACAAAGCTGCTGTATGCAGATGTGGCATTGCAAGTGGACTGAACAGAACTTCAGCAGATGTTAGAGGTATAGCATACAAAACTGATGGCACATGGGATGAAACCAAGTACAGACAATTGGCATGGCAGCAAATGGGGGAAATTTAGAAGAAACTGAAAACTAGCTCCATTATTTCTCTCTTCTTCCGCAACCATCTCTCCCTGACACCTGAGGCTAAGTGAATGCCTGAATAAGGCAAGACTAAGATACGAGGGCTGCAGTCATCTGGCACAATGACATTCTTTTGATACACAAGACTCTTGACAATGCAGCTCAAAAGTGAAAGACCAGTAGTTGTGTATGGTACAAGTAACCTGGTTAGTGAATGAAGAGCAACTGAGGAAGCTGAAAGCGATGGAGATGGAGTGCTTCAGAAGTTTTGTAGGATGCACACTGGCTTCAATTTTAGATGTAGTTCAGGAGCATTTATTCAGGAAAACTGACTCTGAAGAGGATTTGGGAGAAACAGGAAGTAGGCAACTGGAAATGAGGACGTACGGCAGATAGTGATTGCTTCAATTTCTGCAACAGATGGATACAACTGTCAAAGGTAGGAGAGAGGTGGTGACAGTTCACTCGACCCCATGTAGAGAAATCTAGCGGGAATGATTAGGGTCTCTGAAGTAAGGCTGTCTCGTCATCCACTTACCTAATCTTTCATATTTACTGTTTATGTATAAACCAGTCAAATCAGTTATGCCAAAGGTATTGTAACCAGTCCATCATTCTACCAGTTATCTATTCTCAGTATGCCAATAAAGGAGAATAGAAGCTGCAGTGCCTTTTTATGTTCAGTCAAGTAGAATTCTGCCCATGTAGAATTAACTCTCTGGGAAAGATGACCATTTCTATTTTATTTGCCTCCAACAAACTAGGCCAAACATGTCCTTGGGTACATTGTCTAGGCAGCTGTCTGACTACATTACTTTTTGCTTTACCTCTAGCAGTAAAATTCCAGGTACAACTAAAGAATATTTGACTAGATCTATGGTTGCCTCTAAAGCATACCTCTCAACTGTCCTGATTTTTGCAGAATGTCCAGAGTTTTGCCTCTCAGTTTGTTTCTCATTAAAATGTGTTTTACTGGCAAATCATTGAGGACTGAAGTCACTAAATACTAAATGACAGACCTTTGAGTTTCAGACTCCATGTCCTTCAGAAAATATGTAATGTAAAATCTGACATTCCAGGAACTTTCTAAGTTTATAGGAGCAACAATTCAAATCTGGCCCTCTTTGGGCCTTTGCCTAGATTTCTTGCACTGAGAGGCATGTTCTAAAGGTTTCTGTAGAAATGAGCAATGGATGACTTGTGCTGCTGTAACATGGGCTTCACTGCATACTTGTACAACACACCTGTGTCCAAGTCTCAGGTCTTCCTTCAGGGCTGCCATTCTCCATGGTATTCTGTCAATGCTATTCAAGATGTTTAGTGGGTGGCGGTCCTTCAGTATGGAGAGGATGGGCTTGATCATGTTATGTGCATAGCAAAATTATAGGTTATGATCCATATCTGTCCACTTCAACAAACCCTCCCTACTTCAGATTGTTGCCATGATTTCCTTCAGATAGGCCCTGCTGATCTCTTCTGAGGCCTTTTATTAGGAGTGTTTTGTCTGAGTTTTTTTAGTCCCAGCAAACTAAATATGGAGAAAGGAGGGCAGTGAGGGAATTGGGGGAGGAGCTCTAGCTTCAGAAAATGCAACAAAGCAAAGTTCAGTGCTGCTTATAGTGATGGGCCTTCAGTATAAATTAGGTTAACTTGGATGTTGAAGGTCTCTTATGGCAAATACGTTTTGTGTGTGTGTCTCGCATAAAAAGTGGCTTGTACTTTTTAGCAAGTGAGAGTTGAGTATATTCTAATGATTGTATGCATTTAACTTTCTGTTGCATTTTTGTTTTGTGTGAACAGCACACACTTTATTACTGGCTTGCAGGTGAACATTCTTTTTCTTTTGCATCCTTCCTACATGATGCACCATTTAAACTTTCTGTTTATCCCCTTTTTCCACTTTTAAAATGTCTGCCTTGCTATCAAGATTCTGCCCGAAACTAGTGATTATAAACACTTCTTTATTCCATTGCCAGTTGCACAATTTTTAAACTAAGCATTCTGTATAGATTTTTTTGTTATTCTTTACTGTTGTGTACCATAATGTAGTTGTGTGTCCTGCTGTCCCTCACCCTGCCCTAATTTTACCAATGTGCAATGCCTTTTATTACGGTCATTAATCCACTGTACTTGTTCTTTTGCCATCTATTGGGCCACCCCCTCCAAATTGTTCACTTTTTCTTCTTGTATAGGCATCATACTTAGACTTTTTATATCCCTGTCTCCATTTTTCCATTTGAAGGTTTCCTTTGAGCCCACTTGTCACTCCCCAAAAAACTTTATGTACATCTCACATAATTTGTCTTGCATCAGTAGCTCATTCTGACTTTCACTTCCTTGTGACTGACTTTTTGTCTGTCAAGCAATGGAAACACTAATGCTTTTAAGGGTTCTGACCTAATTGGTAATCTAGCTCTATTTAATAAGTAATCTTTCTTGGCTATATACCTTTGATTTTCTGTGAGCTTATAAATGGTATCATTTAGACGCAGTCTGAGGTTGCCTAACTGTAGTCTG
Organism: Protopterus annectens; assembly: GCF_019279795.1. NCBI lineage: Eukaryota > Metazoa > Chordata > Ceratodontiformes > Protopteridae > Protopterus > Protopterus annectens. Next base: position 527,971,893 of record NC_056735.1, on the reverse strand, counting down.
TTCTAAAGAGTCCAATTCCCATCCCCTGTCCGCTTGCATTTCCAAGTCTCTGTGTACCCCTATACATAAGACTGAGCCTTTCAGGGGTATACATTTTTGTGAAGGCATTTCCATCCAAATATGTCTTACTTCAGTTACCTCTTTCAGAACCTTTATTTTTTTTCAGCTCTTTGCCAACCTATTTTTAACATCCACGCCCATTTCCCTAGCTACCTGTGTACAACCTTTTGTCCTCTGTTGCCATGTAGTGCTTTCTATAGATGACTAATCCCAACCTGAATGCCCCAATCCTTTTGGCTTTAATCATAAATTTCCACTTTTCGGCATTGCAACTGCCTTGTCTATCTTTTCTAATTCTCTTTTTATAGGTTCATAGGTAGGTACTAGGCTATCGGCCCAAGGGCTCAAGTAAGCATGGCCAACAAGGTTCCCTGGCTTACGCCACCCAAGAAAGTTATTTTCCTGTGCCCCTGTCGAGCAGAGCCACAGACGTGATCCCTGAAGTGTATTTCCCATTTCCCATCCACTCATCAAGATTTTTCTTGGAGTGCTAATGAAGAACTTTGCTTGACATAGATGGGTAGCTTGTTCCAGAGTATGGGAAGTCTCTGGGAAAGAATCCATCCCTCCAGCATGTCCTGTTTTTTATTGTGGTGACAAGGTTAGGTCCCTAGAGCATTTAGCTTGGAGGGATTGGGATTTCTTTAGGTGTACCATGCCCAACAGCTCTGGGTTTGACTTAGTTTTATATGTTAGGCAGCGATCCCCTCTGTGATATGCTACGCAGTAAAGCTGGAGGAGTTTGAGACTGTCAGTAAAGAGCATCTGTTTGAGGATAGTAATCCTAGCTGTGGCCTTTCTAGCTGCTGCAGATGTCTTGAGGTACATTCCAAAAGGGACATTTTACTGTATATAATTGGTCTGAGTGTTGAGTAGAGGGGAACCAATGACCTCTTGCTGGATGAGAGAACCCTTTTGTGATGTGTGCTACATAGGGTTGCCTGACTACTCTGGCAATGTCATTATCAAAGGAGAGACTGTCCACCTGGGTCCCAAGGTCTCATCACACATTCAGCATTGTGCAGACTGCTGCCTATGTGGTAGCTCATGGGTACAGAGTTTTTACCAAAGGGGATGACCATGCACTTCTTGGCATTGAGCTTGAGGCCATGGCTCTGACACCAGGCATCTGTCTCTGTGAGGCCCTTCTGTAGGATGTCCACATCGTTTGTGGACTCTGCTATGGCTCCTAGTTTGCAGTCCTCTGAACTTCGTTAGCCTGTACCTCAGAGAAGTAGATCTCAAACAGGAGAGCTCCCAGGACTGAACCTTGTGGTACTCCACTGGTCACTGGTTTGAAGTCTGATTTGGAGTCTGCAACTTTTACAGTGTGGGTTCTCAGTGAGCCAGTTGTCAACTCATCTTGTGACGTAGGGATTTATACCTAGTTTAGCTGTAATTCTAGGATGGGGGATGGTGTCGAAAGCCGGGGCGAGATCAAGATAGGCTGTATGAACCACCTTACCCTCATCTACGGCTTTGGTGACCTGCCTCAATTTAAGTCTATCAGGTTCAGGAGGCATGATCTGCCTTTCACAAACCCGAACTGGATGGGGTCCAGAGTTTGGAGGTTACCAATGTCTTTGAGTTACATGATGTGTTCCATGGCCTTGCAGACCAGGCTCGTCAGGCTAATAGGGTGATAGTTCCCGGGATCAGTGGTGGCTCTCCCTTTGTGGAGTGGGATAACTGTTGCTGTGTGCCATCCAGTGGGCATAAAGTGTGATGTGAGGCTATGATTGAACATGGTGCTTAGGTGGGGGAGCCTGTTTGTTCTGAAGTTCATGTAAAATGCAGCCTGGGATGTTGTCTGGTCCCATGGATGATGTGTGTTTGGCTAGTGTGCAGCTTTTACCTGCCTAGTTGTGATTACAGGGGCGCTGTATTCTTCCTGCATAGATATGGCCCCTTTAGTGGGTGAGAAGGGGGTAAAGTTAGCACTGAACTTATCTGCCAGGTTGTTTGCAATACCAGTTGGTTCTGTAATTTTCGTGCCATTGTGCTGCAACTCAGAACAGATCTGGGTGTTTCCATTGAGATTTGTGACTATGCTTTGTGGTTGTCCCTAGAATCAGTGGCAATTTTCTTTTCGTAGCTAGTTTTGGAGGATCTTGTAAGGAATCTTAGCTTTGTACTGAGGCTGACCAGGGAGCTCCTTCACTCATGGGATTTTACTCTTTTGCAACAGCTTCTTCCTTCTGTTTGTTTATGGCAGGGTGTACCACAAGATTGGTTTCCTTTTTTTGAGGATAGTGTCTTGGTTCTGTTTGGGATAGCACAGTCCATGCACTCGTTTAAGTGCTTTAGAGTGCATCTGTGTAAGATTCAGTAGTCACAACTGTATTGTCCATCTGCATGGGTGTCATGAAGTTCGCCATTTCTGTCTTAAGAAGCATGAAGCTGGCTTTGGAGAAATTTTTTTACTGTGGTTTCCTTAATGGGGGGGGGGGGGGAGCATAATGTGGATATCTAGGGTGATTAGCTTATGGTTGGATCTGACCAATGAGGAGTTGACTTCTGGTGTGGAACACCGGTCACACTTGTGCTTATGCTTGTTATATTGAAGCCACTTTGTATCTGATATTTCGAATCTATTCTGGAGCTCTTCCCAACTCATTGGCTCATTCCCCATTTTTAATTGCTCACAATGTTTAATCTTCCCATTGCATCACCACCACACCAAAGATGCACAAGTTTGCTGGGTATTTATTATCCCTAATCAATTGGGTTTTGCTCAAACTCCATGATTTTCTTGTTTTCGTGACCGTCTCCAATACTGATGGTGTTCAAGCCATCCCCCTTCCATCTTTTTGGTTGATTTATAAGTGGTGTCACATGTCCTATTCCATCTGCTGTATCAGCAGGGGTAGGCGTTGCCTACATAGTCTTTCCAATTGGTAGTATCTATCTTTTGCTGAAGCAGGTATTCTCATTCAAGCCATGTCATAATTCTCCTTCAGGAGTGCCATGCCTTGCTAATATTTCCCAGATTACTGTCCCCCACCCCCCCATCACATATACACACATTAAACTATGTCTGGTATAAGGGCCCTCCATTCCCTCATATCTAACTTACAAATAAATGCTTGCCCCATATAGAGAATCAGGAGTGTTTATAAATGGTTTCACCGTCCGTATTCTGTGGTCTGTCTATCTTGTGCATTTCCCAATTTTTAGTCAAGTTTTGTATTCATCTCTGCTCTCTTTCCAAGTTTCTTTTGGGAGAGGGGGTTCTTTGGCCTTTGCTGTTATCTACACTCAAATATTTTCTATAGTACCACCAATGTTGCGGATTGTTCTGAGCCATGTATGTTGGTGCAAAGTTTGTCCATAGTACTAAAATTAAATATGCCACAGAAATGCACCAAACACAAACTGATACATTCTGTGGTACTGAGAAGGAGGCAACGGTATTTCAAACTTTATTAGAACATGTTTAGTGTTTTCATTCCATACATCACTTAGAACTTCCTCAGAACTAAATCTGTTATTAATCACGCTTTTTATTCATAATTAAAATCGCATAATACACTGTTAGACGCAACCTACCCATTAAAATGGATTGCAAGATAAAACCATACACAAGGATAAAAATAGAAATAATGAACTATCTTCATAGTATTTCAACTTTAAAACAGAATTAGTAGCCATTGAATCATTCAAACCTGTAAAGCACATTGCATTAACTAAAATTTGCCATCTTAATTCACATTTATTAAGATGTTTTTCTATAACAAAACCCCTTTTATCTTTTGCTCTAAAACTACAAAAGCAAAATTGTGGTCCTTATTTTCTTGTCTGAAAAGGGCATTTGTGGTCTTCGATTTTTGTATGCCTTGCATGTGTTCATAAATTTGATTCTTAAGCATCCTCTGGGTTTTCCCTATATAAAAAGCAGGACACTAGGAACACAAAGCTCCATACACCACATTTTTTGACTCTTAACAATAATGCCATGTAATAAAATATTTCTAATTACGACACTACTGGCTACCAGAATGTCTTTGTATTGTGTGCAATGGCACCACTTAAACATTCCAAGGGGTCTGTTACTAACTGATTTTTTTCCCCCTAAAACTCTCCAATAATGTTTTGAATGACCTATGTTTCTTATAAACCAACGTGGGCTTATATTACCTTCTTAAAAATTGTGTCATCTACTTTAAAGATCTTTCAGTTCTTTAACAATCAGTCATCTTTGGCTTTACTACAAGTTGAATGTCAAAATAAATGTTATTACAATTGACCTTTAAAGTTCTAGTGTTGCTTTCATCAGCGATATGTACATTACTGTTTGCACCCCGTGTAAGACAATAAATACCATGTGTTCTCTTGAACACTACTTCGTCCCTAATTTCCATTAATTCTTGGGGCTACCCTCTCCTAGAAAACCTACCCAACAGTATCTCGTACTCTACAAGAAAGGCATGTATATCCAGCTCCATTCTTGCCAACCTTACTAGCTACCCTTTTTACTACAGCTTTTTTCTGGTATGTAGGATGGCCACTATGAAAGTTGAGAATTGCTGATGTAGATTTTCTGTAAATAGCTCTAAATTAGTAGAAACAAATCTAGCCTGTGCTCCATCTTTTCTTGTTTCCACATCTGAGTAGTTGACACTTTCATGTCTGAAGTGAATAAACTTTAAAAATTCCACAGTATTAATGAAGTCCAAAATTTTACTTTCAGTAGTCTCTCTTCAAAATAAAAATGTCCTTCAAAAACTGTATATAGCCTATCTGGAGTTAGTAAATTCACTTACATAATTTTACTCCAGTAGCTTGTCTAAACTATTGCTTGTCAAAATATAAGAAGTTGTTTAATATCAACTCCAGGATTACTGCCACACATTTTGTCCATTTATGCTATCTCTTAACTGATCTTCAAACCATTGCTATCCCAGTGTATGTGGTATTACTGAATACAAATTTACATCAACCGTGAAAAATGAAATTTTCTTCAAACTCTTGTTCATTTATTAAGCGTAAAAATGCCGGGAATCTTGACAAAGTTGACCTGTTTACTACTCTTAACCAAGTAGTCAACATATCTTGCTATATAGTCTTTGGACTTGGTGGCATCTGCAGTAGGCCTAAAAGGAGGATCATCTACATTTTTATGTAATTTTGAGATAACAAATATCCCTGCAACTACTGGCTTATAGTTGTATATTTATACTCCCTTTTGGCCAATTGTCCTTGCATCAACATGTCATAAAGGCAGCTGTCTAAGTGAAATTAATAGGGCATACAATCTTAAAGAACTTTCAGTGTAAGCTTCATCGTTCAACATGCCTTTCATTTTACTTATGTATTGAATGTTGTTCATTTTAAGCCAAACCTTCCCATTTGTCGCTTCATGACTCTAATAGAATCATTACATATGTCATTTAGCATTAACTTTTCAGCTTTAGAAAAACTGAAGTTTTTTCTTGTGACAAAATTTTGTCATGTTACACATTTTTGTCAAACATTTACACCTGACCATTCAAGGGAGGATTGAAACTACTCGGACCACTTAACTTCAGCATGCTGTTGCTGTTCCTGTTTTCAGGGAACCATAAGGCTATATTTAATTTCCTTACAATTTTGAATCTAAAATTTTGTTTTCTAGGTTTGAACGATTCAATGGTTATTCTGTTTCAAAGTTGAAATACTATGATGCTACATAGTTCATTGTTTCTATTTTTACCCTTGTGTATGGTTCTACCTTGCAATCCGCTTTAATTGGCTGGTTGGGTCTAACAGCGTATCGTGTGATTTTAATGTATAAAAGTGTCATTAATAAACTTTTAGTTTTGAGGAAGTTACATGTGATGTATGGAACAAAAGTGCTAAACTTGTTCTAATAAATTTTGAGTTTGGAATACTACTGCCTCCTCCTTGGTACCACAGAATTTCAGTTTGTCCATAGTGCCTTTGTTCCTCGCTTATTTTTATAGCCAGCTATGTTGGTAGACTCTTGCAGCATGTCAAACAGGGTTGCTGTATCCCTCCAGTTTAGTTAAAAACATTGTTACATCATGTGCAAATAGTGCAGGCTTGTCTTCTCTAATCGTTTCCTTTCAGCCCTCTAGTGTAGATTGCCTTATCCTTTTTTGCTAGTGGCTTTAGATGCACTGCAAGCAGCAGTGGTGACAGGAGGCAACCCTGCTTTGATGCCAGTCTATTCTAAATTATTGCAAAAGTTTTTTGTTTGCTTTTTAGAAATATGCATAGGGATTTTATGGCTAATAAAAGCAATCTGGCATGCTCAGTTTGTGCAGTCGTATACACAAGTAATTAGTTTATCCTGTCAAATGTTTTCTCTGCATCTAATCCCAGTAGTACTAGCTCCCTCATGTCCTCTGACCCTTTCTGTATTACTCCCACTAGTGAAATATTGTCTGAGGTTTGCCTCCCCTTGCTAATTACACTGGCCTTTATCAATGCTGGGAGTAGACTGGGCCAGCCTGTTGGCTATTGATGTAGAGAGTTTATTGTGCTTCAGAATTGCTATAGGTCTGTTGATCCTGGGTGCAAGGGATCTTTACCTCCTCTCTCTCTCTTTTTATTACGGTTACCACCACCTTCTTGAGTGAGGAACATTATTCTCTAGGATCTCATTGAGTTGGCCCCAAATTGGAACTAATAATTCCCTGCTGATCTCCCATCCTTCAACTGGTATTCTGATACTTCCCAGAGATTTACCCAATGACTGTCTTGAGCTGGTCCCTTATTTCCTGGTCCATGATTGGTTGATAAGGCTGACTCCTTCCCATGTGTGTGGTTGGTCTAGTTTATGTAGGTATTAATATAGTCCTTTCCCCACTCTGGATACAGTTCTTGTTCCGTGCATAAATCTCCAAAGTACTTCCTAAATGTTTAGTCAGATCTTTTTGGATCTTGTGTTGGCATCCTTGTCACTGCATCTGTTTCTCTGAATACTGCTCTTTCCCGCTTTTTGCCACTTTAATTTCACTGCTAACATGTAGTGAAACCCTGGGGAGTTACTAGCATAGTTTCCACATAGGGCTAGCATTTTCCTTTCAATTAATCTGTCTGCTTAAACCAATTTTTCTTAAAATATCTGCTCTGTCTTGTCCTGTAACTGATTCTTGCTGGTCATTGCTACTCCATTTCTGATGTTCATCGTGTTTCACTGTTGCAGTCATTACAATTGGGGATATCCTGCTGGCAGGCTACCTGCAGTCTGCCTGAATTCCAAAATCTAGGTCCGGCGTCGGTTGCGGTCGCCTCTTCCCTGATGTCAGAGCGCCAGGGGTATGAAAGATGCAGCAGACGCCATTTTCTCCAGTCTTTCTTGCGCGATGCCCGAAGCAAAAGCAGTTCGCAAGTGCCGGTCAGCCGACTCCTGAGATTTTCAAATTCGAATTTCAGATCTGAAGTCTTCATTAAAGCTAAGTACCCCGTTGGGGAAACTTTTTTTTTTCTTGCTCCAGACAGATGTCAGAACAAGTTAGTAATTGTATTTCTTATGGGAAGCAAATACCTCATAAGGATTTTCATTCTTACTGTATTCCTTGCTTAGGCCCTGACCACGACATTGCTAGTTGTCGGTTTTGTGCTAGATTTAACCAGCGCACTAAGCGTCTGTACGATTTTGCATTTCATTATTTTGGCAGAAGATTTAATTATATAATGCCATCGGAGCAACAGACTACCGGAATTTATAAAAAAACGCAAAGAAAAGGACAGACATCTGAGGTCCAAAGCAGACTAGGCTTCAGCTAGGCCAGTTGCCGGTTCTCAGTGAGGTGCTTTTGCAGCCCCTGACGCCCGCTACCTCAGAGCCACAGGCAGCTTCCGACTCCCACGTGGAGCCGACTAGGCCAATGGAAACTCAAGGTATTGGACCCTTGGAAACTATTCCCTCAGATGAGTCTGGAGCCGCTGTGCAGGCATCGACTTCTGAGGGTGTTTTCAGACCTATACAGTTATATCCGAAAACTACTTCAGCTTCAAAGGCAAAGACTAAAGCACCTCTAAAGACAAAGAAACAAGTACAACATTCCCCCGGGCAGGCCTCCATGCCTAAAAAACAGATGCTTAAAATGGCCGAAGACCTAATTACTTTGATCTGGGGTTCCCATTCCCCTCCTGATAAGAGGCCTAGGCAAGAGACAGAATATGAATCTTCAGATCAGGTTTCCATTTCCTCTGTTCTGAACAGGAATACACTCTTCCTCCTTATGAGGATTCCGATGCTGAAGAATCTATCCCTTCAGCCTCCTCCTGAGGATTATTCTTTTGGGGAGACCCTGCATACTATGAGGGAACACTTCAACTGGGAGAGCCAAGATTACTCTGAGTCTAAGAAAAGGCTCAGATTTTCTTTTACTACCTCAGCACAGGCCCCTTGCTATTCCTCCTGTGTTAGACATTATAGATGTATTTACAGAGTCCAGTCTGACACCTGACTCTTTTACTACCAGCTCCTGTTAAGCCAGACCGATATTACAGGGTTCCTGACTTTATAAAAACCCTGCTGCATCTCTCAGGGTCCCAAAGGAGTAATGGCTTCCACTGCAAAAAACCCCATCCCCTCTGATAGGGATTCAAGGGCCCTGGACAGATGGGAGGGGGGGGGGGTTTACACTTCTGCCACCTTGGCTGTAAGGGCTTTAAATTGTCAGTTTCATATGCTTAAATATCAGCAATATCTTATGTCACTTCTTAAACAGAAAATGTTGACAAATTCTGATTGTGCAGAAAGTAAAGAAATGCAGGATTTATTGCATGCAGCTAAACAAGTGGGAAAGCATACTTTGCAATGTGGATTTGATTCTCTGGAGGCCTCCTGCAGGGCCGCTATTATGGGTTCAAGTCATTAGGAGGCATGCTTGGTTAAAGGAACAGAATCTGCCTGATCATGTTAAAGCAAAATTATTAGATGCTCCATTACAGCATGATACCTTGTTTGGTGTTGAAGCAGAATATAGTTTGAAGAAAATTGAGGACAAAGCTAAATCTATGCAAACAATCAAGGATTTCTTACAGGTACAGCCTCCCAGATTTAGCAGGAACTGGCCTGCAAAGAATTGGTCCTTTCCAGTGTCAGATTTAGCAGGAACTGGCCTGCAAAGAATTGGTCCTTTCCAGTGTCAGGCCACAGAGAGGCAGATACAGATGCCCCAGAGGCAGATCCCAGCCCCAAGGCTCATAAAGGTCTAAACAATGGGATGCTTCTACCTCCAAAAGCAGAGAAGATAAATCACAACCATACAGGAAACTGTCTCAATGACTTCCCTTGCCAACACCAAGCACTTATCTTCTGGCAGCTCCTTCAGGGGGAAAACTAGCACTTTTTTCACAAAATTGGCGCATTCACCCAGGACAAATGGGTCTTGAATATAGTGACACAAGGCTTCAGGTTCCATTTTCACACCCTGCCAAGGGCAAACGGCATGCCAGACCTGTGCCACAATCAATGGGCAGAGGCACAAAAAAAGTTTCATCCCTCATGGATATGAGCGCCATCCAGTGAGTACCACAGCAAGAACAAGGACAAGGATTTTACTCTACTGTTCTTGATGCCCAGAAAGGACAAAGTCTGGAGACCAATACTGGACCTGTCTATTCTAAACACTTTTCTGAATATTCCAAAATTCAAAATGTCTCTGCAGAAGCTTCTGCCCATGCTGGGCAAGAAAGCTTGGCTTGTGACTTTAGACTCAAGAGGCATACCTGCATGTCCCAATCAGACAATCATGCAGAAGATACCTTAGATTTATAGCTGGCTCAATGCACTACCAATTCTCTGCACTGCCCTTTGGCTTATCTACTGCGCCCAGGGTCTTCACAAAGTGCCTGGCATCAGTAATTGCATTTTGCAGACAGAGGAATACAAATATATCCTTACTTGGATGACTGCCTTATTCAAGCCAAGAACAAGGACATTCTACTACAGCATCTGGTGTTAGTAAAAAGATTACTAACCTGCCTAGGGTACACAGTAAACAAAAATAAATCACAACTAGTACCCTCTCAAGAGAGTATTCCTGGGTGCAAGCTTAAATACAACTGCCCAGATGGCTTATCTCACGCCAGACAAAGACAACTGACTACCTATTTCAAAATGTTGGCAACAAAAACCCAGTTATCTGCAAGAAAAACTCTGCAGGCATTGGGTCTCATGGCATCCTGCATTCTGCTAATTCCATATGCAAGACTGCATATGAGGAAACTACAATGGTATCTAAAAAGTGTTTGGGCACAACATTGCCACAGCCTGGAAACAATAATTACCCTCATTCCCTGCCTGCAACAGGAGTTTCAATGGTGGGCAAAGGCATGTCACCAAAACAAGGGGAAACCTTTCACTTTACCCACAGCCAGGCAGACATTAACAGATGCATCAGATTATGCCTGGGGGGCCCATATGGCAGGAAGATGTGTTCAGGGCACATGGTCCACAAGCCAAATGCATCTACATATCAATCCGAAAGAGATGCTAGCTGTTCAGAATGCCCTGACAGCCTTCAAGGATCTACTCCGTCCAGGACAACTATTCATAAAGACTGACAATACTACGGTCATGTGGTACATAAACAAGCCGGGAGGCACACATTCCTACCCCCTCTGCAGACTAGACATGGCCTTGTGGGACACAGTATTGACTTATCAAGTACACTTGCAAGCATAATTCCTGCCAGGAAAGATAAATACTCTGGCAGAAGAACTAAGCAGAAACCTAATGGAGCCCCACAAGTGAAAATTGGATCCTCAGGCCTTCAACATAAGGAATTGGGGATGCCTGGACATAAACCTGTTTGGCTCCCCTCACAACTGCCAAATACAGAGATTCTGCACAAGGACAATATCACAAGCAAGCATGGAAAGTGGATACGATATATGCCTTTCCTCCACTGCCTCTCCTCCCCAAGGTACTCCTAAAGGTCAGACAAGAGAAGCCAAAAATTATACTGACCCGCCAGCACTGGTATCCAATCCTAAAAAACTTGTCTCAATGCCCAGCCTGGACATTACCTCAAATTCTTCACTTATTGAACCAACAAAACAGATCCTGCACAGCCAGCTCAGGACCTTAAATTTGGCAGCATGGCGGATAATGTAACCATTCAAAACACACCTCTCTAAAGTGGTGATGGATGTTATTTTGGAGGCCAGGAGGCCTAGCACCAGAAAATCTTATGTAGAAAAATGGAAGAGATTTTGTGCTTGGAACCAGTCACAAGTAATTGACACAATTGTACCAAATATTCCTCAGATTTTGCAATACTTAACTGATGCTGGACAAAGGCCTCTCCTTTGAATCAATTAAGATTCATGCCTCTGCCATTTCAGCTCATTACAATACAGAACCACCAATTTTTTCTCATCCATTGCTAAGGCAGTACCTCAGAGGGGCCAAAAACATAAGACCTCCAAGGAGAGCACCAATACCTGCATGGGACCTCAATTATGTCTTGGAAAAACTCGCACTGCCTCCTTTTGAGCCAGCTTCTATAGCTGATGTAAATTTTTTATCCTGGAAAACAGCTCTGATCCTAGCAATAACCTCTGCAAGACGAGTCTCAGAGTTGCAGGCTGTCATGGCTGTGGAGCTTTTATCATTATCCATCCTGACAGGGTTTCTCCTGAGGACAAACCCGACATTTATGCTTAAGGTAGTGTCCAGTGTGGCCCTGAACCAAACAATTCATTTGCCTACCTTTTATCCAAACCCACAGAATAAGAGTGAGAGACTTCTGCATTCCTTGGACATTCACAGGCAGCTACGCTTCTACTTGGACAGAACCAAAGCTTTCAGAAAGACTGAACCACTCCTAGAGGCATATGCTCCAAGATCACAAGGAAAGGCTATCTCAAAGTGGATAGGCCACTGCATTCGTTTTTGCTATTCACAGCATGGCAAATCAGTGCCCAAGGACATTAGGCCACATTCAACCAGAGCAGCAGCCACTTCAGCAGCCTTCCTCAGAGGAGTAAAAAACCAAAGACATCTTAGAGGCTGCAACTTGGAGTTCAGTGCATACTTTTACAAAGCACTATCACTTACCTCTCTACTCTAAATCCAGGGCAGGCTTTGTCACTGCAGTTCTACAGGGCCTCATAGCCTCTCCTAATTCTATTTAGCCCCTGCCTCACAACCATAGCTTTGGGATTCAACCCAATAGTAATGACTGCAACAGTGAAACACTATGAACATAATACAGTTGTGTACCTACCATAAATGTAGATGTTAAAAGTGTATTTATTGTTGCAGTCCAGGTTACCCGCCCACCATCCTTCATATCTTTGCTGGAACTTATCTGCTCTTTTCTCTTCTATACAACCTATGTGGTGTATTTGCTTGTAGATGAAGATATTATATTTTTTGGTGCATGTATGTTTTATTGGCATATTTTTAGCCTACCCTTTTTGGGGGTACCTGACATCTGGGGCAAGAAAAACTGAAGAAAATGGCGTCGGCTGCATCTTTTATACCCCCTGGCACTCCGTCCGGGAAGAGGTGACAGCAACTGATGCCAGACCTAGATGTTGGAATTCAGGCCTACTGCGGGTAGCCTGCCAATAGGATAACCCCAATTGTAATGACTGCAACAGTGAATACACTCAAACATCTACATTTATGGTAGGTACATAACTGTAGTTTTCTCCTTTACTCCACTCTGCTTTCTTCAATGTCCTTAATCTTCTTTACATACTATGCTTGTCTCTCCCCTGCGCCTGGGTTTATGGTCTGATTATTTCTGCCAACTCGCTTCTAATGTTTCTTTTTCCACAGAGTGTCTGCCCTCCAGGGGCTCTGCAGCTCATCACTGGTGGGTGATGCTTTCACACAGCTGACTGGTGCATGATCTTAGTGTTTTAGGCTCTATAATCAAATTCTTTACCAAGTACTCATGCTCTTGAGTGATGTAAATTCCATCTAGTCTTGAATTTATGGCATGTTTCACGAAGCAGAAAGTATACTCAGTAATATTTCTGCAAGGCCCACATCAACCCCAACTATTCACTCTGCAGATTTGCGTAAGCAATTTCCCCTTAGCAGTAACTCTTGCGTCTTATCCTGTAGATATACTCCAGTATTCTTTGAGATTTAGTCTTCCTCACCAGACCATTCACACTCCGTGTTAGCAAGAGCCATGAGCTTGTCAGTCAAAGTGTACTTTGCATGTTGCTGTTGGGGGGCTCACTTGTGCAAATTTGTGTGTAGTCCCTTTATACATGTCCCATTATCTGCAACTGTCATGGAAACCCTTATTTCCACACGTCTGCCTCTGTTTGCTCTTTGTTGCTGTCAGTTTCTACTGAATGTGTTCCTCGTGCTCCCCTGCTCATTTGTGTACAACATATGGCTGATGCCTAAAACAACTGTAAACATCAACCTTAACTGACCAGAGTTACTACTCCAACTATGTACAGGCTTGCCCATCAATAAACCACTGTACCATGGCCAGAATTTATTCGTTCAGTGCATGGTCCTTGAAGGTCAGAATAGATTAGTTATTCATACGCTTGGGGAAACCCCTTTGCTTTTCCCCATGCATTCTCACCTGTAGTCCATTTCTGTTTGCATCCAGGCCTTGGTGGAATTTACATCCTTATTCTGGATTATTTCCCTACAAAGTTACTCCCTGCCTCACTGGAGCTTTTCTTTTCCATTACAGTAGTTAGTGCAAGGTATATCACACTTGAACCAAGTCTCCATTTCTGTTTGGGCTTTCCTAAGCTGTTACATCTATGGCTAGTTTTCATACCGCCTAGACTATAGCTGTTCTGATGTAGAAACCACCCCACCCATGAAATGTGCTACACACACTGATTAAAATATGGCAGAGGTTTACATGTCAAAGTATGCACTTAACCTGGGAGAGTTTGTGTATAATGATGTAAGTAGTTCTTTGCTACATAAAAAAAATTACAAAACTTTTTGTGACCATTGCCAACCGCTCTAAGTCCTTCAATTACTGACTACTGATATTTACCAAAAAAAAAAAAAAAACTCTCACCAAAACGTCTATTCAAACCAGTCCAACTGTGGAAATATTTTGAATGTGTGATGTCCTATTTTACGGTTGCAGTATTCATTATAATAGGAATCCCCTGCCATGGGCGGCCCGACATCAGTCCAGTGTACCAAAGCCTTTAGGTTGCTTTAAGGTACATTATAAGTCACACGTATGCTCCTAACAAATTATAGGGCATAAAGGTGATGTGCAGACACCATACTGAAAACTTTTGCCGCCAGTCCTAATGCCATCCCTTGATCATTGGTCTGAACACCCTTTCCATTGCTGGATCACAAAGCGATTTCAAAATAAGTGCCCCGTTGGGGTTTTTTGATCTTATCTCTTATATTGTTGCTTGTGGAGTTTTGTCATTGAAGGGTGAATGCCAGTGTGGGAGACAGATTCCCCATAACTACAGTCGCGATCAGTGCTCATAGTCTTGGGCACTCCCCACAACCATACTTGTCAGGCCTTTGTTCCTAAGACTCTCTCTAGTTTGCTTTCTTTGGTCTTTTATTTGGAGAACCAGCATCTTGAGTATTTGGCTAATGAAATGATGGAAGAACTTCACACTTCGAGGAACAGCCATCATGAAGGCCAAGAAGTGTAGGTCTGATTCTTCTGGTCATCCTCCGCCAGAAGTCTCTCCTGAGGTAAGTGAAGCCTGGAGGATCATTGGGGTCTGCCACTGGATTCTTCTGCCACAACTGTTTTGAGGCCGGCGTGGATACAATCTTACATGAGCCTTTGGAGGCCTTCCAGAGTTTGCTTTATATGTTCAGGGGGAACCATAGCTGATATTTTTGAGGGGCCTAGGGGGTGTTTCTCAGATTTTAGTCATGGAGGGACTTATGTTATTGAATGGCATCCAGGGTTGGACCCTTCTAAGTTTAATAAGGTAGACCTCCTCTTGAAGCAAAAGACTAAGCACATTTCTCCAGCTCCTAGGAACCTGTGGAGTGTGTGTGAGTGTGTGAGTGTGTGAGTGTGTGAGTTGTTTAATGCTTTGGCTTTGAAACCCACATCATGGCGTCTGTTCCAGTTCCCCCTTGATCATCCACTCCACTTAAAAGACCCATGGAACAGGGTTCCTCTGAGGAGGAGACCGATTCAGATGAGGAATTCCTTGCTTATTCATCTCTATGGGTCTGACTGACGAGAATCTACTAGTCCTAACGCTCGTTTCGAGGAAATTTATTTTGGGGACCTAATCTTCAGAATGATGGAGAGTTTTTTTTAAATGTGATTGTGCCCAGGTTTCCAAGGTAAAAAAAGGTATTGCAAGCTCCTGCAAATATACTTCTTAGACCTTCTGTTCCTCATGTTTTGGCTGCTTTGTTGTATGCTTTTTCTGCAGAATCTAAGGCTCTTGATTTCCAGCCCCCCTGTCCCCAAGAAACCAGATAGGTTTTATAGGGTGCCTGAGCACTATAAAATTCTATATAGGTGTCCTGCTGATTTTTCTATGGTGTCTGTGACATCTGACAAGCCCTCTCTGTTCCTCCCTTCCACTAAGTTACTTCCTTCTGATTTAAAGACAGCAGAACTATGGAAAGGCTAGGTAAGAAAGTTTATAGGTCTGCTACCTTGGCTTTTAGGCAGTCGGTTATCAGACCCATATGTCCAAATGTATTCTGGCTCTTTCTCAGGCCTGTCTGGTACCTTCTGATCTCCCCGACTCTGAAGGGAAGATTTCTGCCCTTTCTCTGTTGGGGACTTCATACCAGGTGGCTCGCCACTCCCTTAAGTGTAGTTATGATGCAACAGATGCTTCTAGGGTTGCTGCCTTTGGTTCTGTGATGAGATTTTCCTGCCTTTGACTTCATCCTTTGCTTAATGATATTAAGGCCAAGTTGATGGATGCTCCCCTGTACAAACACTTGTTTGGTGAAGCTGCTGCTGATTAAGTTCCTTCAGATAAGGGCAAGGCCTTGCAGGAACTTAAGCATGTTTTTATTTCTCCTGTGCCTAAATTTCAGAGAAATTACTCCAGTAAGCTAGCCTTTGTTCGTAGGCAGTCTCGCTATCACCCAAGGGTAAGAAGGGTGGGAAGCTGGCTGCTCCTGCTAAAGATAACCAAACATCTGTGCCACAGAAATCTGACAAAGCAGGTGCTGTCTGACTATCCTGTTCTTTTTCAGCCACATTCCTTTTCTACTTTCCTTTTCTTTTCCTGTTTTGTTAAAAAAAAATTATTCTGGATTCCTGGGTTCTGTCCATTAGCCACCTAGGGTATTTCATAGTATGGAGAACTCTTCATTTTAATGGGCATTCCTCATCCCCCTCAGGAATAGTTGCCTTTTTTTTTTCCAGGGGTGCTTTGGGATCTCTTGACTCTAAACTGTTCAGGAAGTTCAGTTTCCCAAGGGGGAAGGGGTTTTACTCCCAGAATAATTTTGGTGCCCAAGAAAGAGGGCACTTGGAGACCTTTTCTGGACCTCTTATCTAAACAATTTTCTGAAGGCCCACTCAATTTGAATGTTGTCACTTCAGACTTTGTTCCCTCTTCTGCTTCCTCAGGCTTATCTGGTGTCTCTAAACCTCAGTACTCCTCTTCATACCCTGATTCATCCCCTTTTCAGGAAGTTTTTCTATGTTGCTTCCTGGCTTTTTCTGTTCTCTGCTTTGGCCTTTCTACTGCCCCAAGGGTATTCACCAAGTACCTCACTCCTGTGATTGCTTTCTGCAGGCTATAGGGGATCCAAGTCTTTGCCTACTTGGTTTACTTTTTTTCAGGCATCCTCTCCAGAGACTTCGCTTTGCTATCTCCCTTCCACAGTGCCTGGGGATAACTATACATTTCAAAAAGTCCTTCTTGACTCCGTAGGATCATATCTATCTTGGGTGCAGGATCCAGACTATTCCTATGCTGGTATCCCTGCCTCCTCCCAAGGCCCTAACTGTTCTTTCCATTTTGCAATCCCTTCCTCCTTGGAGTTAATGGCTTCCACCATTCCTATGCTCCCTTTTGCCAAACTCCACATGAGAACTTCAGTGGTTTCTAAAGTCAGTTTGGCTTCAGCATTCTCATCCCGTCAAATGTTTAATTCCTCTTTCATGTCTCAAGCAGGAACTTCACTGGTGGATGTAACAGTTGACTTGCAATCCAGGGCGCCCTTTTCATTCTCTTCTCATGAGATGTTCTCAGACCCTTCAGACTTTGGATAGGGAGCGAAAGTGGCTCCCTAATGGTGCAGGGAGTCTGGTTGCCTCAAAAGAAAGACCACATCAGCATCAAGGAGATGAAGAGCTGTTCTGCTGGCTCTTCAGGTCTTTCTGCCTCTCTTCAGTCTTTTGGCCTCTCTTCTCAGGACCTCACAAGATGTTTGTAGACAATACCACAGTGATGATGTGTCAACAGGTTTGGGGGTGGGAGGCTAGGTCTCATCTTTGCCACTTGGCAGTCCTAGTGTGGGAACTAGCTGTCCAGTATCAAGTGACACTTCGGGCAATTTACATTGCTTCAGATCAGAACACTGTGGCATAGACTTGGAGCTGGTCCATAACTCAATCTCATAAATGGATGCTTCACAGGGATGTTTCTGGACATTGTCCATCAGTGTGGTGGTACTCAAATGGATCTTTTTGCCTTCCTTCTGAACAGACAACTTACTCTGTTTTGTGCCAGAGTCCCAGGTCCTCTGGTTGGGAAGGGTGATGCCCTCTCTTTGTCTTGGAAGGGGATGTTTCTCTGTTTTTCCTCCCTTTCCCCTCATTCCAAAAGTCCTATCCCAAAGTAAAACGGGATGCTCCCAAAGTCTTGTTGGTGGCTCCATTTTGGCTGAGACAGCATTGGTTCCCTCTTCTGCATTTAGCCAACGGCAGGGATCAAGTTGCATCAGATGGTGGACCTACTCACGCAAGACAAAAGGGATCGCTCTTCATCCCCACTTGTCCACTTTTCAACTGACACTGTGGGGTGGTAGGATTTTGATTCACAGACATCTTTTTTTTCTGAGGATGTGCTTGGGGTCCTACAGGAGGCCAGGAAACACAGTACTAGGAAATCCTACTTAACCGAATCGAAGAGGTTTTCTGTTTTAACATGGATCCACTTTCTGTGGCTGTCCTTTTTGTTTTCATCTGTGTGAACTGCTCAATGCTGGGTTGCTTATTCTTCTGTTAAGGCCCACTTATCAGTTATTTCTGCTTGTCTGCCTTTATCACCTCATTTAACTTCCAGATCTGAAGCCAAGCAATTCCTTGAAGGCATCATAAATATATTGGGCCTCCCTGAAAAGCCTGTTCCTCCTCCTCCCTGGGATCTTAATTTTGTTTTAGAAAAATTGACCCTTTTGAACCTGTAGTTCAGTTTTTATAACATTGCTGTTGGAAGACTGTTGTTCTTGGTCCTTACGTCTGCCAAACAGGTGTTTGTGCTTTAAGCCCTTGTGGCTTGTCCTATTTTGGTGTTTCATAAGGACACTGTCCCTTGTACTAATCTTTTTATGCCCAAGATGGTGAATGAGTTGTCCCTTAATCAGTTTATTCATTTGCCCACTTTCCCCTTCTCCACAATCTGCCGGTGAAAAGGAGATCCACACAGATGTTCGTAGATGACTCTGATTTTATTTATATCAGATTTATAAAAACTATGCGTCTTAGCTCTCTTCCTCCTAGGGCCTTGGGATTGGTAGTGTCCAAGCAATCTGTGTCTTGGATTTCTAAAGCCATTTCTTTATTCCATGGCAATAGACTTTTTCTTCTGTTAAGGCTCATTCTACTAGAGCTGTGGATTTTTTGATTTCGAGAGTTTGGATACTAGCTATTTTTGAGACTACCACCTGGACTTCTGTCCATACATTTACCAAGCACTACAAGTTAGAATTTCCAGAGCCTCAGCTGGTTTTGCTAGGGCCATCCCTCATGGGTTCCTAGAGAGCTTTGCTGGTCCTCTCTCCTTCCTGAGATTTGGTACACTTCCTATTGTAATAAATTTGTAATGAATACTGCAACAGTGGAATGGAAGGACATAGTACAGTTGCGTGAGATCTTGCCATAACTGTAGATGTCCTTCTCTTCAGTTTTGCAGTGTTCACTTCCTCCTCATAATTTTTTCTTCTGTATTCACTGATCACCTCTTTTCTCCTTGGACTGGTGTTCCTACTAGGGCTCTCAGTTATGAGGATGGTGCATCCGGGCTTCATCTTAATGCCATATGCTTTGCAGGGAGCATACATGTGATGTATAGTGTACCTTAAAACAATTTAAAGTCCTTGGTATACTGGCTGGATGTCGGGCTGTCGTTTGCAGGGGATCCCTATTGTAATGAATAATGCAACACTGAACATATACCATTGTGTTAAGTTCTTGCATAACTGTACTTTAACACATTTAGTTAATCACTGCCAGTATCACTCACATCTCTCTGCAGTCTCTTCCAAGTTATTTGTATATTTGCCAGCTTCCCTCTGCCTTTCTAGCATCATTTTTTAAACACTGGAAAAGGTTTCCAGGACCATCTTTGTTGGTAGCTCACTTTCCCTGTTTGCTTGATCGTGGCTGTCCATGGTGTCACTTTTTCTTCTGTTGACAAACTTATTCATAATAATTATCTAGGGCTCTGGCTACCTCCTGGCTGTCCATGTAAGTTTAAGCCACGAGGAAAGGAGGTCTTGCTGACTGCATGGTATATCAGCTAAACTTTGTGTCAGAGTTCCCTGCATGCTTTAAATAATGGGATGCACTTTTTTGTCTTTGCTTGTGTCCTTGGTGAGGAATAGTTTTCCATGAACATTGTCCCAATTATGGCAGAAATGGAAAACCGCAATTCCTTTAAGGTGTAAAGCCTGCAGTTAACACAGTTGGACTGGGGTATCCCTTGCCTGGCTTGGGTGCTGACAAAATCATGTTTTTTCTCTCTAACAAAATGCTTTCTACAGGCATTTCTGTCCACGCAATGCAAGACCATCTTTACCTTCTAATCCTTCTAGGGCACTCCTCAATCGCAGGTTCTCCCTTGTAGCCCTGTCTTCCAGTTTTAACTTATGTCATCTCTGGCTATTTCCAGTTCTATTAAGATGTCACTTGTTTGCTTCTAGATTTCATCTTGACTGTTGAAAATACCTCCTCCAATCTCCTCTATCCTTTTGTCCCTCTCTTGTATAGTCCAAGAAGGAATCTTTCAATTTTGACCACTAGTGTGCATTCTATCATGTTTACACTTGGCTCTCAAGGAAGTTCTGTAGCATCACACTCATGTTGCTTTGCTGCCATTAATACAAGCTTTCCTTGGGTCTGGTCTAAACTTGCTTCACTTGCTAGGTTTGTCCCTTGCAAATTTGCTAATGTGCCTAACATAAAACCTAAAGTAGTCCCCAGCAACTCTGATGGTGAATTTATTTTGATTTAGATTTGAAGGCTGATTGCCTCTTTCCACCCAGCCCAGAACAGAATCCTGGGGAGTGTGTGAGATGTGTGCTCAGTGCCCTCACCAGTGCAGTTGTGCACTTACCCAAATTAAAAAAAACTATATTGACATGGTCCTTAGTAAACATCACTTATCTACCCAATCATTGTCATAGCTCATTTAAATCTTGTCGCCTTTTGAACCTCATTCCTCACTTGTATGTATTGTTCCTAAAATTCCCATTTTTTGTATAACTTGCTCCTACCCTTTTCTAAAGATCCCAATTGTAGTTGGTTTACCTGTTGCTATACTATACTCCTAGTACAGTTGGTTTACACTTTGATTTCCATTTTCTAGTAATTGCTTTTTTGGCAGCCACCATAATTGGACTCGGCAAGGCCTTGCTATGTCTAGGCAATTCCAATTCTGTATCCTAGGATAAGAAAAATTATTTCCCTAGATGCACAAATTTGCTCACCCAGTGTCTGATAGAGTAGTCTTCAGGGAATCTTTAGTCTGCCAACGGATTACACTCCCAGAAAATGTTCCTAATTTTCTCTCTCACCCTAGCAACATTTGCTGTCTACCTGTGGAAAAATTCTCTGGAGTGTACTTGGGGTATAAAAATGTTTGTAAACATTTTCAAGCAAAAAATCATAAATTATCTAGATTTTTGTTGCATATTTGGGAGATGTACAGTGGCTATAAAATGTGTACACCCCTGTTAAAATGCCAGTTTTTTATGAAATAAAAGAGACCAATAAATTTTAAAACCTTTCCCACCCTTAATGTGACCTATAAACCTGTGCAATTCAATTGAAAAATCTGTTTGGGGGGGGATAAACATACAATAAGCTGGTTGCATAAGTGTGCACACCCTTAAACTAATACTTTGTTGAAGCACCTTTTGATTTAATTACAGCATTCAGCCTTCTTGGGTAGGAGTCTATTAGCATGGCACATCTTGACTTTGCAATATTTGCCCACTCTTCCTTGCAAAAAATCTGTTCGATTGCGATGGCATCTCTTGTGCATAGCCCTCTTCAGGTCACCTCACAGATTTTCTATGGATTTGAGTGTGGGTTCTGGCTGGGCCATTCCAAAACTTCAATTTTCTTCTGGTGAGGCCATTCTTTTGTTGATTTTGGATGTATGCTTGGGGTCATTGTTGTGTTGAAAGGTGAAATTCATTTTCATCTTCAGCTTTCTAGCAGATGCCGGAATGTTTTGGGACAAATGACTGGTATTTAGGTTCATAGGTAGGTAGGTACTAGGCTATCTATCCGAAGGCATTTATAAGCCTAGTGTGAATGTATTGCCTTTCGCTGTCTCCTTAGATTAGTTCCCTGTGCCTCTGTCCAGCAGAGCCATTGAAGTGATCCCCAGGGTAAACTTTGTTTCCCATCCACTCGTCAAGGTTTCTCTTGAAGAGCGTTAGCGAGGGGCTCTGCCTAATGTAGATTGGAATCTTGTTCCAGAGCATGGGAAGTCTCTGGGACTGGAATCTGTCTCTCCAGCACGTCCTATTTTTTGTTGTGGTGAGGTTTAGATTCCTAGAGCATGTGGCTCGAGGGGATATGGTTTTCTTTAGGTGGAGCATGTTCATCAGTTCTGGTTTGGACATGGCCTTGAATGTCAGGCAGAGATCACCTCTGAGTAGGCGGTATGCAACTGAGTACAGCTGGGGTTTCTTCAGTCGAGCTGCATAGGGCATCTGTTTTTAGGCCAGTGATCCTCTTGGTGAGGTACTTCTATGGTCTTTCCAGCTGTTGCTGGTTTCTTGTAAGGTACATCCTAAATGGGGCGTTTTACTCTGATGGGTCTGAGTAATGCGTAGAGGGGCACAATGACCTTTCTTGATCTGGATGCAAACGCTTTTGTGATTTTAAGTGGCCAACATAGAAGGATTTTCTAACCACTTTGGCAATGTGCTCATCAAAGGACAGATTACTATCTACTTGTGTCCCAAGATCCGTTATGTCTTCGTATTTAGAGGGATATCACCTATGTGGTAGTTTGTGGGTACTTTGCACTTGTTGGCATTTGGCTTGAGGCCATGGTTCTGACACCAGGTATCGTGTCTCAGTGAGACCCTTTTGGAGGATGTCTGTGTCAACTGGAGAGTCAGTTATAGCCCCTAGTTTGCAGTCTGCGAACTTGGTCAGCCATAGTCGTCCTGTGCTTGCCTGTACCTCTGAGAAGTATATGCCGAACAGGAGAGATCCTAAGACTGAACCCTGGGGAATGCCGCCTGTAACCAGTTTAGAGTCAGACCTAGCTCCCACAACTCTTACATGAGGGTTCTGTCCGAAAATGCAACAATTTGTTTTTCATCGGAGTGAGCTATTTAGAAACTTCTCTATTGGATTTGGGTCTGTGCTCTAGCTGATGCTGTTAATTCATTCAACCTTGACTAAAGCCCCCCAGCTGAAGAAAAGCAATCCCAAAGCATAACTGCCACAACTATGCTTCATTGTGGGGATGGTGTTCTTTTGGTGATGGTAAGTGTTTTTGCGCCAAACGTACCTTTTGGAATTGTGGTCAAATTTCAACCTTGGTCTCATCAGAATGTAATATTTTCCCACATGCTATTGGGAAATTTGATGTATTTTGCAAATTTTAGCTGGGCCTGGATGCTTTTCTGTGTAAGAAAAGACTTCTGTTTTGCTACCTTATAAGCTAGACATATGAAGAATACAGGAGATTGTTGTCACATGTTGTACACAACCAGTACTTGCAAGGAATTCCTGCAGCTCCTTCAGTGTTGCTGTAGGTCACTTGTCAGCCTCCCTGATCAGTTTTCACCTCGTCTTTTCATCAATTTTGGAGGCACATCCAGTTTTTTGCAACATTGTTTCCCATATTTTCTCCACTTTTTGATGACTGTCTTCACTGTGTTCCATGGTATATCCAATGCTGTGGAAATTTTTTGTACCCTTCTGACATCTTTCAACAATGAGATCCCTTTGATGCTTTGTAAGCTCTCTGCAAACATGGTTTTGCTGCAACAGGCAAATGAGTAAATGTCAGGAAAATCCTAGGACAGCTGAACTTTATTTGGGATTAATCAGTCTCTTCAATTGATGGCAGGTTTGTACCCAAGAAGACCGAATGCTTTAGTTAAAGCAAAATATGCTTCAAAGTATTAGTTTTAAGCGTGTGCACACACATATAACCAGCTTATTGTACATTTTTTTATTTTTTATATTTTCCCCTAACAGATTTGTTTTTTCAATTAAATTGTACAGGTTATAGGTCTATTAAAGGTGGGAAAATTTTGAAATGATTCATTGTGGTCTCATTTATTAACAGAGGTGTTTACACTTTTTTATATCCACTGTACATATACCCCCCACATTGTGTGAAATGCTTATCCAATCTTTTCCCAATTCTTTCTAACCTTTGATTCTTAGTGATCGTGCAATATTTTGTGTTCTAATTATTCCTTTAACAGCAGCGTCTGTTCTAGATTCTACTAAAAATGCTACCAGTGCTGATCTTTCATTTGGGACCCTTTTTTTTTTTCTTTGCCTATACTATCAGTCCTTGATAGGGAAGGCAATCTCTAACCTGCAATCCAAGTAAATTGTTGGTGTCCTCCCTTTCTATTACCTTTCCCTCTCAAGTTATTTGCTTCCAGTACCTTGATTCCCTTGCTAGTTTTCTCCAATAAATTCCACCCCCTCTTGCCTATTGTGTATCCCTAATTGCAGTTATCCCTATCAGCCAAATCATCTCCTTTCTCTATTCCTGTGTTGGCTTAGTTCTTGGAATACTTTTTGCTAATTTATGAATATAATTTCTATTCTTTTCCTTAAAGGCCTGCATCCCAAACTCCTAGTCTCATCTTGTTTCTTGAGCGCCCACCCCCTCATCCCTTTCCACTTTGAATTATAAGTTTCTGCTTGTTCTATGTATGGGAGCCTTAACTGTGTAGCTGTGAAATATCCCTTCAAATTGGGTATTCCAATCTACTTTCTTCCTTCTGTTGGTAGAATCCATCTTATCCTACTTGAGTTGTCTTACTATCCCAGATAAAATCCTTCAGCTGTTTAATTGCTATCCACAACTTCCTTTCTTTTTGATAAACTATGCCTGACCTGTGTACAATATTAAAGGGACTAAAATGTTAACTGCTTGTATCTTAGAATCACTATAACAGAACTTCGAATTTCTCAGTATTTGTATTATCTACTTGTATCATCTCTTGTTTAGTCTGTTCTGACATATCTTTAGCTGCCACACCATTTTTAATCCATACTCCTAGCTACTTCATTTAATCATGTCTCCATAAATATGGGTATTGCTGAATCAATGTGTGTGGACACATAATTTACAGCAATTGCCTTTGCCTTGGCTTCATTAATTTTGTATCCCAAAAAGATCTGAAATGGTCTCAAAATGTTCCACAATACTGAAATGTCCTTTTCTGGTTTTATCAGGTATAAAATATCTGCAAATAGTCTGCCTTTCTTTGCTACCATACCAATTGTATCCTAGAATTTAAGCCCCTCATTTTCTTTGCCAGTGGTTCTAAATATAATGCAGGTAACTAAGGGGAAAGAGGACACCCCTGCCTGATTCCTCTGCTTAAGCAGAAGTTATCCGAGAGGAATCCATCCACTTAAATTTTCACCTCTGATCCCTCGTCTGTCCTAATCAATATTCATTTTACCAGAGAATACAAATGCTTCCATTGTTCAGCACAAAGTCCTAGCTTACTTTGTCAAATGCTTTCTCTGCATCAAGGCCCACCAACAGTGGCATTTTTCTTGTATTATGCTTCCCTTTGGTTCATCCATGTTCTGTTAATGTCAAATGTTTGCCTCCTGCCACAAAGCCACATTGATCCATATCTGTGTTTTAGCATCACTTTTGCCATTCTTTTATCAATTGGATACAACCACTTTTTATGATCAAGGTTTAGTATTGAAATGGGCCTGTATCAAGCTGGATCTGATGGGTCTTTACCCTTTAAGTATTACAGCTACTACTGCTTTCTTCCAGAATGTTGGTACTTCTCTTAAAATACTGTTAAATAAAATCTTCCAGAACTTCATTTTTTCTCTTCCTGTCTTAGACTTCTACAGGAATGCTATTTGTTCCTAGGGAATTTCCTGTAGATTGGTTATATATCACCATTTTTATCACTTGTCCTATGCTATTAGTAATTATGCCTCATCTACCTCTAACCTTGCGATATTTAATTCTTTTAACATTTCCATTTGTACCTTTATTTGATTTTTTTCCCTCCATATTTCTCTGCTTTATACAGGCTTTCATAGAATTTCCTCCTGCAGGGTTTCTTGTTTTCCTTGCTGTAGGCTCTGTAAGCTCTACGGCAGCCCTTTCTACTTTGTTGCCTAAGTCATTGTGCTAAAAGTTTTTGTGCTCTAGAGATATCTTAAGCAACCGTTTTTTTAACTGCAATCTTTCTAAACTCATGCATATTATCAAGGTAATCCCTTGTTTTGTCTTTAACATTCTGCAGTTACTCCTCTTGCTCTGAGATTCTCCCATTCTGCAATATTTTTAACATTTGTTAGCCCCTCTAAATAATTCTTTATCATATCTCCCGTTATTTTATTTCCACCCAATTTTTAAACTCCACTTTTATTTTATTCCACTACCTAGCTATATTTCAAGAAGAAATTTCTACCTTCTCTAATGGCTCCTGAATAATTTTCACTACACTTCTTAAATTCCTCCCCAACAGATGAATGGAAAAGTGGCAGTATCATTTTTTTTCATTACCCTGTGTTTTTTGGTTTTATTATTGGCGCATGATCTGAAATAGTTATTGGGTGTGTATCAAGACATTCAATTAAATGCAGATGTTCCTATGTATTGTATCTTGGGGAGTAATATGCAAATTCACTCTGAACTCCTAGTATTGAATTCTCATCTTCCATGCCAAATATTTTTCAGAAATTTCTTTAAAATTCTACCCTCCTTTGTTGTATTTTCCCTTTTGGACCCCCAGACAATCTTCACTGCTGCAAATTAAATTCCATTCCCCACCTGCAAGTAATATTCCTTGCTGAAAGCTGATTATTTTTCCCAGAATTTTCTTAAGCTCCATTA
The DNA here is from genome assembly GCF_019279795.1 of Protopterus annectens. Classification (NCBI taxonomy): domain Eukaryota; kingdom Metazoa; phylum Chordata; order Ceratodontiformes; family Protopteridae; genus Protopterus; species Protopterus annectens. The sequence goes on along the minus strand of NC_056735.1, from coordinate 527,945,421 downwards.
TAGCAGTTTTAGGTGGAATATAAATACATGCCAGTGTAATCCTGCTCTCTTGTTTATAGTAGCTCCTTGGTACTAAAAGTATAACATTATTATCTTTATCTTCTATCCGTATTGGAACTCCTCTGACAAAGTACTCCTTATTTCCTTTGTCAAAGGTATTCTACTGAATAACTATCCTGAATCCTTTTTGTCAAATTCACATGGTCAGTTTTTTCCAAGTGTCTCCTGTAGCATAGCTATTGCACTCTATTTTTAATATAGTTCACTGCTTTTTTTTGTACTTATCTGCAAGGCCATTGCTTTCTGTAATGTCTTTTGAATGTCATCATCATGTTGGTTATTCCCACCTTTTGTGTAACAGATTTGTGTCTAGTTCCAGCTTTTGTTTTGCATGCATACACTGTTTGGCAAGTGAATGTTTTATACTCTTGTTTTTTGTCATATTAATTTCAGCCTATGTCGCATCTTTTTTTTTTTTTTTTTATTGAAAGCCCTCAAACATACACATCCCCAGTACCCCCAAAAACCTATTGACTTAATATTAACACACAACTGTGTACCTCTTCAAATATTGAAGTTTTACCCTCCTATTATGAACACGTATCCCAAACTGCCAGCAAGACTTTGGTTAAACTAAAAAAAAAGTTATCCATTTTAAGATATACAGTACAGCCTGTGCTTCTAAGTGCTGTCTGGTTTTATCTTTATAGGTCTCTCAGCTAGGAAAACACTTGCTTGAATGTTTTCTTTAAATATCATCCTTCCAATTTCTTTCAGGTTGTCTCCATAGAGCCAGGAGACAAGATACAGAATAGCTACTAAGCATACGTTTATTTGCTAGAAAAAAGCTTCATTGCAATCAGTTTTTCATTTACTTGCTTTCTCAACATTTGTTGTTGGATCAGGCCTAATGCAAGAATGAAAAAAGTACATCAGTTTTTTTGTCATGCTCTTGACCAGACTTTTTTTTTCTTACATTGGAGTCTCTTTATTTCTTAACTGTTGAACCAGGAGACAGAAGGGAGAGAGAGAAAAACAGGAGCACCTGTTTACATTAGTATCCCCATTCCTCTTTGAGAACTTTATAGCATACAAACACGTACAATTTATTGCTTTGTAATCCCACATTTGTCAATTTCCGAGTTGCTGGTTTTATTCCTGTTAATCTGCATCTCCCAGATCCTATTTCTACTTTAATTTCCAATGTACTCTTGGTTCTTTTAGTCAACTCTTCTACTTTCATTTTGCTTCTCTTAAGCAGTGTCTGTTAACATTGGAAAAGGTTTCAGTGGCACAGTCTCTCCAATCTTTATTGCCAGAAGAACAAGAAGCAAAATCTCCTCCTGTTTTGCAGCTCACTCTTTGAACAAACTGTTTCCTCCATAGCATGTACTGCATCAAAAAAAAAAATCCTCCTTCCAGGAGGAACATTTTGAAGATAGCTGGGTACAGCAGGTTGAATCTCATGCCTGTTTCTCGACATTCCCTGAAGAGTGGAATACAGTTGCTCCTCTTCTGCCTGGTGTACAGTGGGTAATCATTCTTCACAAACACTCTGCTGACTCCCCCTTGGTACTTTGTCCTTCTGCCACAATTTTGTCTGAATTAACTCCTGCTGGTAAGATTTAAACTTTACTGTTAAAGGCCTAGGTTGCTTTCTCATAGCCAGGTTTAGAGCATACACATGATGTGCCCCTTAAATTAACTGCTGCAGAATACCAGTCCAGTTGTGTACTTGTGCTTTCATAAAATTAATGTGTTCCTTTCAGCTTTATAGGTACAGTAGGTAATCTGTTTTTCTTATGTGCAGTGTCCTCTAATTCTGTTTTTGAACATGTCTTCTTGAGCAGTCTCTTATTAAAACAACATTTTCATTTTGACCTCTGATTTTATCACCTCATCTGAATATTTGTTTAAAGCTTCCTTTTTTCCAGCTTTTTATTGGCGTTGATATAGTCCTATCAATGTTCAGTTTTATTTCAGTCAGGTCAGTCTACAGTCTTGTTTTGTATTTTCCTCTAGGTTACTAGAAGTCATGTCTGGAGCTTGCACTGCTTTTTGCTGAACAGCTGCAGTACTCTTCCCAGTCAGTTTTTTCCCTCAACTTTTGTAGTGGATATTCTTATATCCACTGTATATTTCTTTTCTCGGTATCCAGGCAGTGCACTTACTAGCCAGTTAACTGAGCAGTTAACTAAAATTTACCCAGGAATGCAAGTCAACTGGCTTTCTCTGCTGAGTTTTTTACACTGGAAGAGCTAGAATTAAGCGGTTACTCAGTGTGCAGCCATCTTGGAAGTAGCATGTAGCAAGATCTTGCAATTGGACTATATTTTATCTTCAGCAGCTGAGTTTCATTCCATCATGGTTATGCAAGATGGAAGCTTCTCCTCAGCATTCATAGTTAAAGGATTACAATGTATTTAGTTCAGCGGTGGAGTCTCATTATTAGTGTTACAAGCTTTCACTGGTATCTCTCTCTAGCTGCTAATTTACTAGAAAAGTGCTATCCTCTGGTGTAGCTTTTTCTTCCCATCCCTTTCGTCGCATGTAGTTGGTGAGGGGTCTGCGAGGGAGATTTAGTGGGCTGCATGCAGAAGTGTCCTTTCACTTCAAAGGCATGTGCTTCAAGCAGTCTTGCTGTTGTACTCAAGTGTGAATAGTGGCCTCCTGTCTCCATTAGGGAAACTGCACTGTGTACAAACTTTGTTTACCTATCAGAGGTGTGTGCAGTACCCTTTCCTTTCCCCTCCTTATCCATTTTCTCCATTGCTGGGGCTACTAACAGGACTCTGGTCATCTGGGTCACAGTTGGGGTTCAGTCCCTCTGTGGCACATAGCCAGTCTTGGTTACTGAAGCACAGACTTCACTTGTCACCTAAAATGTTTGGTAAAATGAGTGCTGTGCTTTGAGATGAGGAGTGAGTGAGCTCTCTGCTGCCAAATGTGCATTTTGACAACCTCAATAAAAAATGTTTTTCTTGTGTTCTGCCTGTCTGTTGATAACTGAAGCCAGTGAGCACAACTTTCCAGCCATTTATATTGGCTGTCGTTTGAACTGATGCCTTGCGGTTAAACTTGTGTATATTTAAAGGATTCTCTGGAAAGTTTACATAAACTGGGCAAAATAAAAATTGCAGTCTGTAATGTCCATAAACAGTCTTGAGTTTTTTATGCAGTGTTTCTTTTGAGCATGTTGTGCAGTGAAATTCTTGCATGGCAGTTAGGATATAGTCTGCAATGAAGCACATTTTATATATATATATATATATATATATATATATATATATATATATATATATATATATATATATATATATATATATATATATATATGCATCCTTTCACAGAGGATTAGCAATGGCTGGTGTAGCTTGCACATTAAAGTAGTCTGTTAAGCATCTCTAGTACATTTTGAAGTACATTTTTCATTACAGTTCCATTTACTATGGCTTCTTGGGAATATAGTTTTGTTCCACTGACCCAGCTTCTACCTATGAGGTAGAGACTTCAGGTATTGTACATTTTGAGCAACAATTTTTAATGTGTCAGTCTGACTGTAAGTTAATTTATATGCCTTGCCAAAAGTCATCAAAACTTCTATTGATCTAGAGGATTATAGGGTTATGAAATATGGTGATCCCATGTGTGAATTTAGGCCCTAATTACCTTTAAGATTGAAATCTGCTTTGCTTCAGAAATTCAGAATGATAGATTCAAGTCAGCCCTTAGAATTTTATTATGAATATTGAACTATTTCGGAGTGTGATACAACCATTAAAAAATTAATGACTTCAGTGTAAAAGGAAGATGCTGATCAGATTCTTTAAGGCAGCAGCTAGACTTCTCTGTGTGATTAGGAGGCATAAAGCATAAATAATGGTAAAAAATTATTTTATTGCAGTACTGAAAATATTTTACTTCAGAATGATGTGTGGAGCCTTAGGCAAGTTACTCCTAGTACTTTAAAAGGAATAATCTGCTTCTGTGTGATCGTAATACTGTTGGAAGGCAGTGACTGTAGTATTACATTTTATCATGTTTTACTTAAATGGTCAGTTTAACAATTTTCCATATGCGTATTTTATGAACTTGCATTTTGACACTGCACATTTGTGATTGGCATTTACAAGTGTGGTACATGTCTTTATACATTTTTTTTTAAACCCGTACTTCACTGGATCATTTGCAGAGAGTTGGTAGTAAAATGAGAATTTGGGTCTTAAATGTTTGCTAATCTGGGATGCAGGTTTCACATTTATTAAAGGTGGTCACACATCAGTATTTCTAGGCAATCAGTGATTTTTCTAGCAAGATTTACACTGCTGTCAGCTAGAATACATGCAAGAGAAGACCAAACTGATCATCTTACTATCCGTTCTGTTATCTGTTTTAATGTTAGTTCCTTCCAGCAATATCAGATGTGATTATAGTTTTATATAATGTGTGTGTATGTAATATATATATATATATATATATATATATATATATATATATATATATATATATATATATATATCTATCCTGTTGTGCTGTTGAACCCGGGATTAGGGCATCCCCTTTGGATGCTGCTATAAATGTGCAAAGAAATGTACTTTTCTCCTTGTATTGCTTGTCTTGCTATATTGACTTGTAGCTAGATGGATGATGAGGTTGTACACTGTGTCCTGCTACTGTTGAAAGTAGATGTATTAATTACATAAATTAAACGTACAGCACTTCAGCTAGGTATCCTTTCACAAGTTATAAAGTATCCACTAGTAATAAATACTGGATTTTAAGACTACAAAAGGATTACAATTTTCTATCTAATTTACTTTAAGCAAGCATAATAGGGAAGATTGCAGATTTTTTTTAATCTTATGAAAAAGACCACTGAAGCTTAGACACATCACCCAGTGCTGGTGTGAGATAATGTCACCCATTGAATAGATTCTCCCCAATAAAATGGGATCCAATGTCCTTTTCAGTCTTCCTCACTAATGGTTTGGATCTGATCCTACTCTGCCACATATATTAGATTTTGGATCTGATCCTACTGTGCCACATGTACTACATTTTGGATCCTGCTCTGAAGCTCCTCCCTCTACCCACAAATTTCTTCTGCATCCCAGTTGCGTCGGATCATGTTTGCCGCTATTGTGGTTAGATGTAGTGTCTGCTCTTGAGCATAGTGAGTATTTATTTATTTTTTTCTCTTAATAGTTGCTAGCCCTAGGGCCAATAGCCTAGTACCTACCTATGAACCTATAACAGAGCTCCTCATTAGCACTCTTCAAGAAAAATCTTGATTGGATGGGAAATTCACCCCAGGGATCACTTCTGTGGCTCTGCTCGACAGGGGCACAGGAAAATAATTTTCTTGGGTGGCAAAAGCCAGGGTACGTTTTTTGGCTAGACTTACATAGGCCCTAGGGCCAATAGCCTAGTACCTACCTATGAACCTATAGTAAATTTGATAGTTCTTAAAACTTAGTCTGTTTTCTGTATCCTCTCGTGGTCGTTGGTGTTAAGAAAAAAACTGACACTCTCCTCACCTTTGAGTAGTCTTAATATCATTGTTGGCATTTTCCTTAAGTTTTCATGTATTTTCCCTTTGTGCCAAACGGCTACTAATTTAAAAAAAGTTTTGTTTTTTTTGTTTTCCCCTTAACCTATTATATAAACAATACCTTGTGAATTGCATGTAAATCCTTCCCTAGCTTTATACCACTTTCCATTACTCTTCCATCTAGATTTCTAACCCTAGTACATACACTGCAGTTTCCACATGACCACATTCCTTTTCTTCCAATGCTTTTTGTTAATTCTCCATCCCCACTTAATATTTCCTTAACGTTTGCATATCTACCATACAAAAAAGTTGTATGTTCAGGGAAAATAGCCCCTATGTTACTGTCTTCCTTTTACCATATACCAAAAGTTCCTTATTTTCAACATTCTTTGGCTAAATGGTGAGAATTTAGTAGCAAAATATAGATTTTCCTGCTATTGTCCTCCCTGAACAGCATTCCTATCTGTATTAAGACCTACCCTGGCATTCCTATTCTTTGTATTTCCCTTCTTTCACCTAGGTTGCGAGTGTGATAAGGTGACGTGGTATGTTGGACAAACTAAAAGGAAGGTGAGGGTAAGAATTCTGGAACATCCGGGAGACATTAGAAATGTCTTTAGTCCAGTAGCTGAATATTTTTATCCACACATGGAGGTAATAATTAGGATTTGTGTTTGTGTCCTGGTATGCCCATTTTTGAGAGATGGGGAAAATTTTAAGGAAGAATTAGTAGTGTAGGATGATTATAAACCTTAGTTTTACAATCTAGGGGGATCAATATTGATGGCAACCTAACTTTAAGTATTAATTATTATAGGCAACAAAATGTATAAAAAATGCTATTTCATTAAATGGTGGCTTAAGTTTGATTTGGATTGTAACTAACTCCATTGAATGGGGGTATACAAGAAAGAGTGTATGTTAATGTGAATATTCTTTTAAGGTGAAAGGCTGAGGTACCAAATTGGTGAAAGAAAGTCTCTTGTTTTGCCTTATTGGAGCTTGCATCTTGTATTTTTTATGTCTGAGAGGTTCTTCATGTTTCACTGTTGCAGTAATCACATTTGGGTTATCTGCTTACAGTAGCCCTCAGCTGGCCTGATAAAGTCTTAGGTCCTGCGTCGGTTGCGGTCTCATCTTCCGTGACGTCAGGTAGTCATACAGCTGACGCCATTACATCAGTCTTTCTTGCAGTGCGGTGCCCGAAGCAGAAGCAGTTCACAAGTGCCGGTTGGCAGACTCCTGAAATTTTCGTTTTCGAGTTTCAGAACCGAAGTCTTCAACTAAAGCTAAGTAACCCATTGGGGAAACTTTTTTTTCTTGCTCTCAACAGATGTCAGTAAAAGTCAATAACTGTATTTCTTGTGGAAAGCAAATACCGCATAAAGATTTTCATTCGTACTGTATTCCTTGCCTAGGCCCTGACTACGACGTCCCTCACTTTGTTTTATGTGTTATTTAAACCACAAACTATTCGTTGTCAGTACATTTTCGCTTCTAAATATTTTGGTACTGTGTTCAATTATCCAGATTTGTCTTCGGTAAGCCACCAGACTACCGACATTCAGAAAAAACGCAAAGATAAAGACAGGCTGCCTAGGTCCAAAGCGGCTGACGAAGCTTCTCCTAAGCTAGTCGCCAGTTTGCCGATACTCAGTGAGGCACTTTCGCAGCCCCTCATGCCTGCTACTTCAGCTTCGCAGGCTTAGAGATTTCTTACTCCTGCCCCAACACAGGCCTTTAGCTATCCCTCCTGTGCTGGACATTGTTGACTATGCCTTTTCGGAATCTAGCTTGGCCCCTGACTCGTTGCCTCCTGCTCCCAGAAAACCTGATAGATATTACAGAGTTCCCGATTCTCATAAGTTCCTTTTTAAAAATCCTAATGTGGACCCTGAGACCGTTTCAGAGACCCAAGGACATTAAGGCTACTATTGCCAAAAATTTTACCCCCTCTAATAGATTCCAGGGCCCTGGATAGATTGGGTAAGAAGGTATACACCTCTACAACTTTGGCCATCAGGGCCTTAAATTGCCAGTTTCATATGTTAAAGTATCAGCAGCATATTATTGGATTGCTTAAACAGAAGATGATTCCCGATTGTGCTGAAAATAAGTATTTACAGGATTTAATGCATTCTGCTTAACAGGTTGGAAAACATACTTTGTAATGTGGTTTTGATTCACTAGAGGCATCTTGCAGGGGCTGCTGTCACCGGGTCTATACTTAGAAGGCATGCTTGGCTTAAGCAGCAGTCTTTGCCAGATCATGTTAAAACTAAATTGCTGGATGCTCCCTTAAATCAGGACCGCCTGTTTGGCGACAAAGCAGAAGAGGTTCTTAAAAAGATGGAGGAAAAAGCTAAATTTATGCAAACTTTACAAGTGCAGCCTCCTAGATTTAGTAGGCATTGGCCCTCAAAAAAATTGGTCCTTTCCTGCCTCTTCCAAGCCTTCTCGGTTCAAAACCAGAACCAGCAGAACACCCAGGCTTCAGTCCCAGGGTACGCACAGGACTAAGCAGTGGGGGGCTCCCACTTCCAAATCGGGGAGAAGTAAGATTCCCCCCTATGGTAAGCGGTCTCAATGACTTGACTTTAAAACTTCCAATCACTTCTCAACTGACTGCTCCTTTAGGGGGAAAGATTGTTCTGCAAGCAAAAAACTGGGAACTCATTACCCAGGACAAATGTGTTTTACACAGGTTCCCAAGGATAAAGATTTCACTTCCACACACTACCAACCCCAAACAGTTGGCCAGATCTACCTCCAAATCAGTGGGCAGAGGTTCAAAAGCAAGTACTCTCTCAAGATTAAAGGCTATTCAGACTGTACCAGAAGAGCAAAAGGGACAAGGTTTCCTACTAGAGACTTTTCCTGGTACCCAGAAAAGACAACTCATGGCATCCTATCTTGGACCTGTCTGTCCTAAACACCTTTTTGATTATTCCAAAATTCAAGATGCTAACTCTTCACCAGTTGCTTCCCATGATAGGCAAAGATGCCTGGTTGGCAACACTGGATTTAAAGGAAGCCTACCTGCCTGCACATCCCAGTCAAGAAATCTTGCAGAAAATACCTACCCTTCAAAGCAGGCTGCATGCACTATTACTTCTCTGCACTGCCCTTTTTCTTATCTACCTCGCCCAGGGTATGCACAAAGTGCCTAGCTCCAGTCATTGCACTTTGCAGGCAAAGAAATATTCAAATATACCCATGCCTGGACGATTGTCTAATTCAGGCAGAAAGCCAGGACAAACTTCTGAATCATCTGGCATTTGTACAAAAGTGTTAACTTTTCTGGGGTACACCATAAATAAAAAGAAATCACATCTGGTACCCCGTCAACAAATTTATATTCATGGGAGCAAGCTTGAACACAACTTCCCATATGGCTTTCCTCACGCCAGAGAAACAAATTCATTTGACAGCTTACTTCAAACTAGTGGCCACAAAAACCCTGCTATCTGCAAGGCAAATACTGCAAGCCTTGGTGTTCATGGCCTTGTGCAGTCTACTAATTCCATATGCAAGACTGCATATAAGGAAACTACAGTGGTATCTAAAAAGCCTATGGTGTCAACATTCTCAGGATCTAGAAGCAATGATTCCTATCATACCTTACTTACAGTTAAATTCCTTTGGGCAGAGGCCTGCCACCAAGGGACTACCATTCACTCTACCCCCTGCCGCCCAAACCCTAACAGATGCATCAGACTATGCATGGGGGGCTCACCTGGCAGGAAAGTGCATTCAGGGCAAATGGAACCAAAGTCAAATGTACCTGCATATCAAACAAAAAGAAATGTTAGCTCTACAGAATGCTCTGACAGCCTTCAAGGACCACATTCTTCCAGGACAATTGATGGTAAAGACAGACAACACCACTGTTATGTGGTACATAAACAAGCAGGGGGTACCATTTCTTAGCCCCTCTGCAGACTAGCCATGGCTCTGTGGAACACAGCCTTGAGCTACCAAGTGAATCTACAGGCTCAATTCCTGCCAAACTAAATACACTGGCAGATGAACTAAGAGGAAATCTCATGGATCTACATGAATGGAAACTGGAACCAAAGATTTCCAACCTGTTCATCAACAAATGGGGGATCCCGGATATAGACCGGTTTGCCCCCCCAGAACTACCAATTGGACAAATTCTGCACATGGACTCCCCACAAACAAGCTTGAAAAGTGGATGCTCTGTCCTTCAGCTGGAGCTTGGAAAGTGGATGCTTTATCCTTCAGCTGAAAAAATCTATCTGTTTATGCCTATCCTCTTCTGCCTCAACTCTCCAAAGTGCTACTAAAGATCAAACAGGGCAAACCAGGGATGATGCTGATTGCACCGGACTTGGCCATGCCATCTTGCACAGTGTCACAGCTGGCCCCATGACACCTACCTCAGATCCCTACCTTGCTGTCTCAGCAGGAGAGCCAGATTCTGCACCCCCAGCTTCAAACCCTGAACCTGACAGCCTGGCTAATTTACTAAGGGATGGTAATGGAGAGATTAGGTAAACAAGTGTTGGATGTCATTTTGGAGGCAAGGAGGCATAGTAGTAGAAAATCTTGTGCTGAAAAATGGAAAAGATTCTGTGCCTGGAACCAAACTCAATGGATGGCCACAACAATGCCCAATTTATCTCAAATTCTTCAATACTTAACTGAGATGCTTCACGAGGGCCTTTCCTTTGCCTCAATCAAAATTCACACCTCAGCCATTTCAGCTCATTACAACAAAGAAACACCCCTCTTTTCTCACCCACTGCTTAAGCAGTTCCTCAGAGGGGCCAAAAACTTAAGACCACCCAGGAGAGCCCCAACTCCAGCCTGGGACCTTTTAATTTTGTATTGGAAAAACTAACTTGTATTGGAAAAACTAAATCCTCCCCCTTTTGAGCCAGCAACTGTAGAGTTAAATTCCTTTCTTGGAAAACAGCTTTCCTTTTAGCAATTACTTCAGCAGGAAGGGTATCTGAATTACAGACCCTTATGGCAGTGGAGCCTTTCATAATCTTTCATGCGGACAGGGTGTCCCTCAGGACCAATCCCTCTTTCATGCCCAAGGTGGTATGTAGTGTGGCTCGTAATCAGTCCATTCATTTTCCAACCTTCTTTTCTAATCCAAAGAACAAAGGGGAACAGATACTGTACTCCTTAGATGTGCACAGACGACTTAGATTTTGTCTCTCTCTCTGTCTGTGTCTCTGTCTCTGTCTCTGCTACTGCAAGCAGATAACTCTAATGTAATGACTGCAACAGTGAATGCACTCATTCATCTACATTTATGGTAAGTGTACACAACTGTACTTTCTGGTGTCTGATCTGAGGATAGTCCCCTTCCTCCACTCCAATTTTCCTGACTGGCTGTGCTCTGATATCCTCTAATTGGGGCCGAGATGTCATTGCCAGATCCGAGGGGTTGGGTTCAGCTCCATTTTTGTCATATCTGTCCCTAACTGTCAGAGCATTGGCCCTGGACAGCTCTGATCTGATTCTCCCTTTGAGGCTCAGATGTGTGTGTGTGTGTGTGTGTGTGTGTGTGTGGGGGGGGGGGTAGGTGGCCCTGGCTTGCCTGCCTTTGGAAGTTTTGGCTGAGGAGGGAGGAAATTTCCCTGATCACTCAGTTCAAGGTTGTAGAAAGGACTTTCTCTTTTCGCAAAGAACAGTCTCTCCTCTGATCCTATCCCCTTTCCCTCACTGGCTCAGTGTCCATCAGACCTACTCCACAGGGGCAACCAGTTCCAGTTAGTCTCCAGGCAGTTCTACATGAGGAACTCCACCTATCACCTGATACCTCCCTTGAACATCCCACAGAGGAAGTTCCTCTGAGGACGTGTAAGAGGACACAAACCTGCATGGGGTCTTTCATGGAAGACTCTGATTTTGATGAGGGAGAAGAATCCCTCCAATCACCTGATATCTCCTATGGAGATATTCTAGAAATCCTTAAGCAGAAAGGTGGCTGGTTGCCTCAATCTCCTTCTGAAGAGTCTGTGTTCCTGGAGGCTTTTAGTGTTGGACCACCTACGTCTTGGGTAACCCCTCCCCAGTGGATAAACTTATTGATCCGTTTTTTCCCCCACTGGGCATGAAAGAAGCCGTATGCCATCAAGCCCATACCAAGGCTCCTGGAAATTTTTAGCTCCTTCCAACTGCCCTCACTGGACCAAATGAGCCCCAGTTGATGCTGTGGTAATGGCAGCAGCCACTAAAAGCTAGCAGAGCTAAGCTCTTCTGTCCACCCACCGAACAGGGAGTCCCGAAGGTTGGACAGATTTAGAAAGCAAGTGTTTGCCTCCGCTACATTCTCTCTGAAGTCACTTAACTGTTTGGCACATTTACTAGGCTGTAGGGTGATTTTGACTAAGGAATGATCAAACACTTTCCATGTCTGAGCACTTCAAAAGGATTTTCAAATGGCCACTCTTGTCTACCTCAAACTCATTGATGAGGCTAATTTCTCACACAGCCGAAGGAACCTCACAAGCTGTCTGCTCAGATGCTGCCATGAAGAGACACCTGCATGTGACTGTGTGACTTTGCTGAGCCCTTTAAGTTGCCTTTTATTAATGCCCCTTTTGATGCCACTTCCTGGTTTGGGCTATCTTGTTAAGATATGCTTACCTGCAGTGAAAAACATGGAAAACCTGTTAGCCTTGGGAATCAAATTTTGTACCCCACAATGGACCTTCTTCCAAACCCAGAGCGGTGGGAAAGATGTGGTTCTGTAAATCACCGTGGCATTTCCTGGATTTGCTAAGGGACAATCCCTCCAGAGGCAGAAGAGGAAATTTTAATTGCCATGGAGGCTCACAGGACCAGGTCTTTAGGGATTCTTTTTTAGGAGGCTCATTGGACCAGGGCTTTAGGTATTCCTTTTTTAGATGGGCCCCATCAGTACTCCTGAAGGGCTGCTGGACTGTTCAACTCTGGAGGTAGGCGGGGGTAGTTTTCTCTTTGCACCTAGATGCCTGGACAAATCACGAGATTCATTGGTGGCAAGAATAATATCTGAAGGTTACTACATACCCCTTTTCCCTTCTTTCTCCATGTCAGAGGAAGAAGCTTCCTGATGCTCCACTCAGGAGGGAAGCAGAACAGGAAATACAAAATCTGCTAGAGAAGTCATCCAGATGGTCCCACCGGACAAGACAGGATTCAGAACTTACTTGCACTTTTTAGTGCTGAAGAAACTGGGGGACCTCTGGCCAATTTTGAATCTAGGCAGTTTGAACCAGTTTGTGAAGAAGGCAAAGTTCGGAATGGTCATGGTTCAGTCCATCCTGCCCCTTTTACACAAGGACTGGATGTGCTTCATAGACCTTCAGGATGCATAGTATTGTAAAAATACAGACTATCCAGGTGGTGTTTGCTTTCAGCTGGGAGCCAATCATTGCCAATTCAGAGCTCTGCCTTTTGGATACACCACAGTCCTCAGGGTGTTTACCAAATGCATGGCAGTAGTGGCAGCTGATTTGAGGCTATAATGATTCGGGTGTTTCCTATTTAGATGGCTGGCTCCTCCCTGCCCCCTTCAGGGATCAACTTCAGTGAGCCAAATCGCAACTTGGTCCAGTTCAGAGCCTAGAGTTTATCAGAACGTTCTTCAATACAAAGTCTCAGTTGGCATCTTTACCTATTCACCGCATTGCTTCTTTAAGACATCCAAGTACAGGATATTCTCCTCTCCTCCTTCTCCAGCGAGAATAGTGCTTCCATCACTGGGGTTAGTTTCCACTGCCATAGTATTGCTTCCTTTAGCTTGTTTCTTTGTGAATTCTCCAGTGGACCTTGGCTGTATAGTGCTAATTCTGCATCTGCCCCTTTTCAGATAAAACTCACCCCAATTTGCATACACAACAGTCATTGGTGGAATCCGTCCGATCTGTTCCTGGGCAGACCCTTTGTTCCGAATATAGTTTCAACAGTGACTGCTGATTCCTCCCAACTGGGGTCAGGGGGCATTTCTTAGGAAGGATGGCTGAAGGCATGTAGGCACCTCCAAGAGACCAAATGGAATATCAACATTCTGGAGATGAGTAATTTTAGTGTTGTAGGCATTTTGAGAATCTTTCCCTGTGGGGACTTCTACAATTCAGACCGACAATGTCTGTAGTCTGGTAAATCAAGCAAGGAGGAACCCAACCTTACCCCCTGTGCAGAGATGCCATGAGTGTACAGCAATGGCGATCTCTTTAGACAACTTTTTAATTGTGTTGCACATTCCAGGGAAAACTGGCAAAGAAATTGAGCAGCTCTGTTCTGATGCCTCATGAGTGGCTTCTCAACCAGGTAGTAGTGAATATGAAGATCAGGTGTTGGGGCCAACCTTGCTGCGACCTATTTGTTTCCCCCCTGATCAAGTGCAGCAAGTACTTTGCTCTGTTCCTGCCTTGGGGAGTCACTGAGACGCTACACATTTGGCCCTCGAGTCTCCTAGGTTAGGTTAGTAATTGGCTAACTGCCTTTGTGGGCCATTTTAAGCATAGACAATTACCTCATGTGAGAATCAAACCTTGCATCTTGTCTAAGGTAAACATCTTAACCATTATGCCAACCTCCCACCGGTCTCCTTTTATTGCTTACCCACTTCCGTGAATTCCAAAGTTCTTACAGAAAGCAAGCCGGTTGAAGAGCTATGTAATCTTCATTGCCCCTTTCTGGCCAAGCAAATTCGGTTCCCCTTCCTGTGGTCTCATCTTCATTATTGTCCATGGATACTTGAGCCTTGTCAGGATCTTCAATATCTCAACCTTCTGGCCCTCATGTTAATGGCTTGGTTTCACCTCTTCTGGTAATACTCTGTTCATGTTCACCTCCCCCAGTTTGAAATTTTGGCATCACAAAACACTTCCAGGAACGTGTATAGCAGAAAATCGAAAAGGCTTTCTATTTGGATTTATAACCAAAAAATTGATCCTTTTTCAGTCCTAACTTCTGCAGTTTCTTCTTGCAACCCTTTTAATCAAGGGACCACTTTTTCTACAATTAAACATCAGTTGGCAGCAATCTCTAACTTCCATTCAGGAACAAAATCTTTCTCCCTAGCTTCCTTTCGATTATGTAAAGCTTTTTTTATGAAGGGTGATTTTTTCTCAGACCTCCTAAAGGATCCATCACCACCTTGAGACCTTATGGTGGTTTATCTCTGAAACCCTTTGAACAGTCAGATAAATGTGATCTAAAATTTCTGTCCTGAAAGTCTTTCTTGCAGTAGTAACTTCAGCAAGCAAAATTTCTGAACTCAATGCTCTTTCATTGCAACCCTCTTGCATTATTTATCATAAGGATAGAGTCCCTCTTTGACCCTTTTTTGTGCCTAAAGTGGCTTTTGAAAATATCAACTAGTCAATTTGTCTTTTTCCAATAATTCTTCCAGTAAGGGAGAGTCCATGCTATATAGACAACTATTTTTTCTAAATATGACAAAGCAATTTAGAAAGCTGGATCAGCTTTTCATCTCCTTTTCATCAAATTGCCTGGGTCAAGCAGTTTGTAAGCTTACTCTGGCCAAATGGATTATAGACTGCATTTTGCCAGTTTATTTTCAGAATTAGTGTTACCAAGACCTCCCCGAGGTCCTTCAACTTGACCCTTGGCTACTTCATCAGCTTTTTAATAAAGGACCTCTTGATGACATGTATGTAACAGCCACATGGTCTAAAGCTCCTGCCTTTTTTTCATACTACAAATTCGACATCCATATCCAGAAATACAGCATCTTTTGGTTTGGCAGTGCTTCAGAATATCCTTCCATGAAGGCTATCCAAGGTTCACCTAGCTAGGGACTCTGTCCCATTAGTGAGGAAGAATGCAAGGAACCATATCGGATCAGATCTAAAAGTTATGTACTCACTGTGACATCCGGCTACTATCCCACTGGACTGCCACAAATTGTGACGTTTGGCTAATATCCCACCAGACTGCCACCAATAATGTGACGTCCCGCACTTAAAACCCAGGTAAGTAGTTAAGGAGCCTGTCTTCACCACTGAGTGCAGTGTGGGAGCATCATGGAAAATATCAGAGCACAGACCACACAAGTAAAATTCCACAATTTCCGTTTAAGACAACAAAAGGAACATACTCTGTTTTCCTGGCATTGGACTACATACCTTTGTCCACCCCAGATGTAATCCCTTATGCATTTCAGAGCAGTGTGTTTCAGTTTAAGACCTCTGACTCCATCACACTCCCAAACACTTATGGGAAGCCTGACAGATCTCCAGCCATGTCCCCTCCCCAATACAAATGGTAACGCTGCCACCAGATTCAGACAGGTCTACATGCCTGTCAAAGGGTGGTCAGTTATTAAAAATTAAATATTAAAATAAATGATAGCTATGACCAGAAGCAGCCAGGCATTCAAGGTATGACCTGGGGGAGTATCAAACTGGTATAACATTCTCTAATCTGTAAAGAACACTGATTTATCCAGTCCACTGTTAAGTAATGAAAAACATTTACATTCTTTTAATCATTTCACTTATTAAATCAATAACTTTCAATAAACACAATTCAGTCACCAGAAATGTAAAATTTAAACTATCCAAGTCCATCTTAGAAAGAGCTATCCAAATAACTAAACTTAATCTAACTAGAGAATTCTTTCCCTGATCTAATCCTAAAAAATAACAGGCAAAGGCAGACTTACCATTTTTGGTGAGCCCTTTTTCCTGGTTATGCACTGCACAGCAGTGTAACTCTTCACTAACTGCCCAGCAGTCTCTTCCAGGTTAACCATCTTGACTGTCTTATTTTAAAAATAAGTCCGCGGTTTTGAAAAAGTTCTTTCCTTTCAGTCAGCTGTTCAAATCACCTAGCAGTCAGGAGCATTCTAATGACATCACCTACTGTTTGGCTGATTCTCCACAAAGTTTGTACTTTAGAATCTCCCTCACAAATGTGCAATTAGAACTGTATCAAAACAATGACACTCATTTTGTATAACAGGGGGGTGCTCAACATTTTAAAATGTATTTAGTCTTTCACAATTAGACATGCTGGCGTGCAATACAAGTTGATAGAGTATGCACAAATCTAACAGATGTGCGAACACAGACTAGTTTCATTTTCACACTCTGCATAATTAGGCATCTATGTTGACCCTTTTATTCTTCCTCAACTCCCCTCATTGTCTCCCATCATTTTTGCTTCTGGATGAACCTATTGGAACGTTTGGAACATGCTGTTCAAGGTTTGAACCCTATCTTTATTTCTGTTAATCCTATTTTTCTATTGGAAAAACTGGGCAATAAGGCAGCAAACTCTGAGACCATGGGGATGGAGCAGAGCATTATGGGTATAGGGAGGAGCTCGAGAGTTGGATCCAAAATTTAGTATTTGTGGCAGAGTTGGATCCAAGGATCAAATCCAAATCCATTAGTGAGGAAGAAAGAAAATAAACATATGCCTAGGTACGGTGAGTGCATAACTTGTAATTTTAATATTTGTAATATACCATACATATCGTAGCATGTAAAGCCAAGCAGAGATCACGCTCCCATAGTCCATAGAAAACTTGAGCTTGTCTTTTTAATGAGTAATTAAGGGTATTGAGACCAGAGAGATTTGAATAAAAATATTGAGGTCTGTGAAGTTGATTGTCTGTGTAATGGTGTGTATGCCAAAGGAGGGGCATTATACTCTGGCCTTAAGGGAGAAATGAAGAGGATCTAAACTTTGGAGATGTTAAGGATAAGTTGTGCAAGGCAATAATTTCCATTTACCACAGAAATGTGGTAGCCAACGGAGTCTAAGTACCCAAGTCCCTAATGACTTTGCAGATTTAATTGGAATGATAACTACATGGCAAGCAGCAACAATGTTAATTTACTAGGAGTGTGTGCTGTATTTCTTGATGTTCAGGTTAAGCCCATTCTAACCACACTAGGTTTTGTGTGGTCAAGGTGTTGCAGGGTATGGGTATCATGTGGTTTGGTAACTGCTCTCATTTTTCAGTCCGCAAACTTGGTTAGTCAATGCTCTTATCTTGCATGCCAGAAGTATGCAACAAGTATGAGGTGCAGATTATATCTCTGTGGGACAGTTCTGGTGACTTTTCTGTCTAGAGTGAATACTGCCAACTGAAGCAGGATGGGTTATGTCCGAAGGGAAGTGACTTAGAGCCAGTTTCCTCGACTGCAAGAACTCTGCAAACGTTTCACCAAAAGCATGTGGATCAAGGGACAGAAGTCCACCTATATTTTAATTGAGCTGCAATACAGGACTGAGTTGGTGCTTAGACATCTAGGGATGTTGTCAAGACCTATGAATTGGTATCCTTCATTTTGGGAAGTGCCAAAAAGACTTGGTCCAAAATGATTTTGAAAGGGGCTGGGGATTCGGAGGGACATGTTGATTGGGGGTGGGGGCTAGAGCATGGGAACAGTACTAGGCAAGTGATCATGGAAGACCATAAGATTATCCGTTTACACATTTAAGTAGACAAAATGAACTTATTTCTAATAGTACCTCCTAACTACAGCATAAGTTGACTCTTTCTAAACTTCTTGATTACAAGTGAAGCTATGGTCGTCTTGAATTCATTACAGCTAAGCTTCGTAGTTGGGGCTTGCATTTCCAAATGGCCACTTTGAGGGAGCTGCTTACCAGTTTTAAGTCCCTTTTATAGTGATGAAGTGGTCATCTCTTTAGAGGTAATCAGGAGCTTTCTTTTTCGTAATGTGGTAGTCCAAATGTTGTAGGATGAAGAAAGTCCATAATAAAACGTCTCTCTGGCTTAGGAGCCACAGAAGACTGTACTATTTACTAGTAGGCTTTTGGTTCAGGAGTCTGATTCTTGTGTAACTGAAGAAATGCAGAATGCAAGGATGTAAGGTTTATATGCATGGCATATTGAACTTCCTTTGTGGAAAAGGAAGAGAAGCCTGAGAAGATTAAGATGCTCACATGACAATTTAAGAGCTAATTTGCTGCATATTATATACTCAGTGTTTTATGTATGAAATTAAAAAGTGTGTCTAAAGAACTGGAAATGTGCAAAATTAAAGGCAGGCAATGAACATGAGTAAAATGTCTCCCCGAACTGCTAAAATAAGTTTAAAGTGGTGCGAAGGAAGTCTGACAAAAGGTGGTCCTTGATGAAAAGGAAGCAGATTACTCCTCTGTATTTAAACATCCACAAACATGATCAAGACCTCAGCAGATCCTGCTGGATTAATAATTTTGCAGATGCTGGGACAGAGTTGAAATGGCTGTGTGCTTTGAGTTGCATACTACACGTTCATAGTCATTTACTAGGCTAACGACCACAAGGGTCTTTTTAAGCCTAGCCATGCATCCTGAATCTAACTAGTTCTGATACCCTTGCTAAGTGTAAGCATGGGCCTGGGAGATGAACCATTTACTGGTTGCCTGTTTGCATCAGAGATGTAGGTCCCACACCAGGAATGAATTTCTGGTTTCCAATCCAATTGTCCAAGTTGAACTTGAATTGGATTATGGAGGAACTCTGCTTCACATGGATGGGAACCTGTTCATGGGCAGGGTAGTCTCTGGGATGCATACACCTCTCCAGCCGGTTCTGTTCATGTCACAGGCAAGGTTTGTGTTTAGAAAGGATGATTCTGGTACTGTTTTGTGGCGATGCAGGAGGCCCTTCAGAGTAGGGTCTGACAATGCTCTGTATGCCAGGCATAGATCTCCTGTCTCTTATAGGCTTTTGAGAAAATACAGGAGTACGGCTTTGAGTGGGTCTGCATGGGACATATTTGCGCCCTGTATTCTTTTAGTGAGGAACCTCTGGAAGTTCCAGTTGGATATGCCTGGCTAGGTACATACCAAAGGGGGGCATTGTACTCTATGCTGGGTCTGAATGCTGAATACAGTGGAACGATGACTTTCTTGGACGTTGATGCCATGCCTGTGTTTATATGTTGCGCAACATAGAATGATTTCCTCACCACTGTAGACATGTGATGATCAAAGGCTAGATTGCCATCAGTGTCCCTAATTCCCGGACTACTGGGTCAATTCTAAGGGGTGTGTTGTCAATATGGTAGTTACCAGGCATGGATGACTTCCCAAAGGATACTATTATGCATTTCTTGGCAGTTTGTCCATGACTCTGACACTAGTTTAGTTTGTTTCAGCCCCTGTTGGAGAACATTTGCGTCAGTGTGAGATTCAAAGACTGCTCCTAATTTGCAATCTGCAAATTTAGTCACGCAGTGTCCACTGACATTCGCCTTGACTTCTGAGAAGTAAATGCCAAAAAGGAGCGGTCCAAGGACTGATCCCTGAGGGATGCAACTTGTGACTGGCCTCTTTGTAGTGGTGGACTCCCTAATTCTAACTTCCTGGGTCCTGTCTGTGAGCCAGTTGGCTGTCCACCGGGTGGCGTAAGGGTTTGTACCTAACCTCTTGAGTTTGTCATCGATGCCAGAGTGGGGTATTGTCAAATACCTTGGCCAGGTCAATGTAGGCAGTGTGAATGATTTTGCCCTCATACCATTGCTTTGGTGACCTTCTCAAAGTAGTCCACAAGGTTGAGTAGGTATGATCTACCCTTTACGAAACCAAACCGGTTTGGGTCCAGTGTCTGGAGACTTACTACATCTCTATTGAACATCTCCATGATTCTTTCCATGGCTTTACATACAATTAGTGAGACTTGTGGGTCTGTAGTTTCCAGGGTGTAAGCTGCACCAATATTTTTTTGTTCCTGACCAGAACTACTTGCTAACTCCACCCAGTTGGTTAATTCATTCACTTGGGTGCGCCAATCCCAAGCTTGAGCAAGATTGTTCTGCCCCTGGGTGCCTTGGTATCCCATTTCTTTAAATCTTATGGTAAGAGTAGGGTGTAGGGAACAAGTGAGCTCAATGGACATATTTTGTTGAGAGCATCCCCCCCTGCAGCATCTCACTGAGTTTTTTTTTCCATGCTGGCAGACAGACTTTCTGCTTGCTGTTGATGCCTTACAGTGCATGCTAATAAGCTCATGCTCCATAGGTGCAAAACACGTATAATGCTTCTGCTAGGTGTCTCCCAAGTAGTAGCCATTGGCACTTCCCTGTTCTTATTCCCTTTGGAGGGGTAGCCTGGCAGTGGCTTCTCACTCCCCTACCCCCTTACAGCTCTTCTAGGTAACAGCATTGTTACTCAAACTCTGGTTGCCTGTGTTAATGGTGCTTTATTCCTCTGTGCAGTGCAGCTGGATTCACATTATTTTTCAACACCTTTATTAAATTATCACTTAAGACATGGGCAACTGTATCACCAGAAAAAAAAATTCCATTTTACATGTAGCATCACATTTTCTTTGCAACTATCAGACCTACACTGCATAAATTGCTGAATTTCCTGCCTTTCCTTAAGACTTGCTCCTCCTGAATATTCTGTATGTATTGTTTCCACAACTTCCATTTACTCTTCTCTTTTCAAACTTTATTTTTTATACCATTAAATTTTGCATTTTTCTCAGCAAGGAATGCTCAGAACTCTCATGATTAATTGCTTGAACCTGCAGACAGCTAGTCTGTATGGTAAAGTAGTCGGAACTGAATCTTTTAATTTTACACTGAACAGAATGTACAACTGTCAGTTGTAGACTTCTGGATTCCCACTGATGGCACCCTGGAAAGAAACAAGGTAATATGTTTGCAGATGTAGGAAACCATTTTCATAGGTTTCATTATTTTCTCATTTTGAGCCTACTTGCAACAAAAGTTGTATTGCTTAATCCAGTAGTTCATAGGCAAGTACTAGGCTGTCAGCCCTGAGGCCTATACAAGCCTAGCCAAACTATTTCCCTGGCTTTCGCCACCCAAGAAGATTATTATTTTCCTGTGCCCCTGTCGAGCAGGGCCACACCAGTGATTCCCGGGGTGAATTTCCTATTTACCCATCCAATTGTCAAGATTCCTCTTAGAGGGCTAATGAGGAGCTTTGCTTGACATGAATCGGCAGCCTATTCCAGAGCAGGGGAAGTCTCTGGGACAGGAATCTATCCCTCCAGCATGTTCAGTTTATTGTGGTGACTAGGTCTAGGTCCCTGGAGCGTGTGGCTTGGAGAGATTGGTATTTCTTTAAGTGTAGCATGTCTATCAGGTTTGTGTTAGACATGGCTTTGAACTTTAGGCAGAGGTCACCTTAAGGCGATGTGGCTGAGTAGAGCTGGAATTTTTTTGAGACTGTCTGCATATGGCATCTGAGGCCAGTGATCCTCTTAGTGAGGTATTTGTGGCCTTTCCAGCTGTTGCAGATGTCTTGCGAGGTACAAGCCAAACTGGGCGTTGTACTCTATGATGGGTCTAATAAGGGGTGAGTAGAGATGAACGATTACCTCTTTCTGGAGGAGAACCCCTTTGTGATGAGGTGTGCCACATAGGATTTCCTGACTACTGTGGTGACATGGTTCTCAAAGGAGAGACTGCTATCCACCTGTGTCCCAAGGTCTCTTATCACACTTTTGGTGTTTAGTAGGCTACCCCTATGTGGTAATTCATGGATACGGTATTTTTCCCAAACGGGATGACAGTGTACTTCTTGGCATTGAGCTTTAGGCCATGACTTTGACACAAAGCATCAGTCTGTGAGGCCTCTCTGTAGAATGTCCACATCCTTAGGTGAATCAATTTATGGCTCCTAGTTTGCAGTAGTCTGTGAATTTCATTGGCCAGAGACCAGCTGCATTAGCCTGGACTTAGAGTAGATACCAAATGGGAGAGGACCCAGGACCAAACCCTGTGGTACTCCATTTGTCATTGGTCTGAAGTCTGATTTGAGTAGTCTGCTTTCACTATGTGGGTTCTGTCAGCCAGTTGGCCACCCATCTTGTGACATGGGGATTTATGCCTAGTCCAGTGAGTTTATAATGTCAGAGTTGTGGATGGTGTTGAAAGCCTTGGCGAGGTCAAGATAGGCGCTGTGCACTACCTTACCCTAGTCTACGGCTCTAGTGACTACTTCGAAGAAATCACTTGGGTTTAGGAGGCATGATTTACAAACCCAAACTGAGTGGGTTTGAGAGTTTAGGGGTTACCTATATCTTTGTTTATAAGCTCTAGGATGATGTGTTCCATGGCCTTGCAGACCAGGCTTGTCAGGCTAATGGGGTGGTAGACCCCGGGGTCTGTGGTGGTACCCCCTTTGTGGAGTGGGATAACTGTCACTGTGTGCCACTAATTAGGCACAAATCCTGAAGTGAGGCTATGGTTGAACATGGTACTTGGTTGGGGTGCCAGTTCATGCAGAACTCAGCCTGGGATGCTGTCTGGTCCCATAGATGCTGTGTACTTGACTTTGGAGAGTGTGGTTTTCACCTTTTGTGGCCATGATTCCAGGGACTTTGCAATCATCTGGTATGGGGATGGGCCCTTGGGGGGGGGGGGGGTTGAGGGGGGTGAAGTTGGCACTGAAACTGTCTGCCAGGGGATGTTGGCAGTATCATTTGGTTTGGTAAATAGTGCTATTGTGCTGTAGTTCAGAGCAGATCTGAGTGTTGCCATTGAGATTCTTGACATAGCTGTAGAAGTTTTGTGGTTGCCTTTAGAATCCAAGGCGGTTTTATTTTCGTAACTAGCATTGGAGGATTTTGAGTCATCTCAGATTCTTACTGAGGTTAACCATGGAGTTCCTGCAGTCATGGGATTTTACTTTTTCTGCAACAGTTTTTCTTCTGTTGTAGAGCTTGTTTATAGCAGGGGGCCACCAGATTGACTTCCTTTTTCCTGGAGGATAGCATCTTGGTTCTGTTGGGGATGGCACAGTCCATGCACTCGTGTATGTGCTTGTACAGTGCATTTGTATATGATTCAGCAGTCTTGCCACTATTTTTCCATCTGTGTGGGTGTAATAAAGTTTGCCACTTCTGACTTGAGCATGAAGTTAGCTTTGGAGAAGTTTTTTACTGTGGTTTCCTTAATCTGGAGGGAGGGTGGGATATGGATGTGTAGGGTGATTAGTTTGTGGTCGGACCTGAGCAGCGAGGAATTGACCTCTGGCATGGAGCATCTATTACCCATATTGGTAATGACCAGGTCCAGGATGTTGCTACCCCTGGTAGGGGTATGGACAAGCTGGTCCAGGGTGTAGGAATTGATGAATTCCAGAAAACATTGGGCAAATGAGTTAGTACACGAGTAGTTTACCCAGTTGATGGAGGGGTAGTTGAAATTTCCCAAAATTAGGGTATTGGACTGTATCTTAATATTATCCAGTATATCAAGAAACGTGAGCATCCTGGTGCATGGCGGAGGATCTGTAACATGCTACAATCTGAATTGCAGTCTTGCCCAGTGTTAATATTACTTGGATAATTTTGGAGGCATTATGTTGAGCAACTAGCCTGGAGGTGTGGATATCCTTTATGAATATGGACACGCATCTTTTAGTATTTCGGTCCGGGTTAGGTGGCCGAAAGGTGTGGTAAGAATTGTAGCCTGGTAATGCAGGGGTGCTCCCTGGAGCTTTAAACCAGGTCATTGTCACTGCACATATGTCTAGGTTCTCCATCTTAAGGAAAGCCTTGAGTGTGTGCGTTTTGAGGTTTAGACTTCTAGCATTAAGTAGCATTACCCTTAGATTTTGCTCATTTATGTCTACTATGTTGGTGCATTTGACGTTTGAGCCTTCCCTAAAAAATGCACTATAGGGGCAGCAAGAGCCTTTGCCAGTGTTCGGAATCCCAGCAGTGACAGATGCAGGCCATCTCTGGCAAAGCATCGTGGCCTGTCGAGCATGTTATCCCAGGCAGACAGATACTGGATCCCCTTGGAATGACACCAGAATCTTCGCCAATTGTCAATCATTTTGTCCTTTTACTGTAGTATCCTTCTGGGCGATGGCAGGATGCTACTCAAGGCTAGGGTTCTACTTGCCTGGGCCACATGGTTCGAGAGCTACTCCATGTCTCTCTAGTCCAGGGAGGTACATCTCAGGTCATTTACTCCAACATGGACTATGACTGAGTCGTACTTGTTGTGGAGTGACTGGAGTGCGTGAGTTATATGGTGGATCCTGGCACCTGTCAGGTAGCTGAAAGTGACTTTTTCTCCTTGTTCAGCCTGGTGAGGGAGACATCAGTGTGCCTGACTATAGTCGCCAATAACTAGTGTGCTGGGTACATTGTTTTGCCTTACGGGCTGAGGTTGAGTGGCACATTGATTTTGTGGGCTGTGTCATTCGGGTAGTGTTGGGGGTGATGGTTGCTTGTGTTTCAGCTTTGGAGGTCTCTGGGCAGATTTTTATTGAGAACCTTAGTGAATGCAGGTGTGTATTTTACTTTGTGTGGGTTTGGGAGGTGCAGGTTTTGATGGACTGTGAGTGCGGTGTGATAACTTTCTCCTCTTGACTGTCTAGTCCAGTCTTGAATTGAGAGAGCTTGACTTCCAGTTTGGCTATATACATGCATCTCACAGGTTGTAGTGTTGGGTGGTAGGAGAGGGTTGTCAGTGTACATGAGACAATTACTACAATGCCCCAAGATGCCCAGATTCATCAGGTGGACAAGAGAACACCAGGAGCTGACCCTTGGACATGACTGGTTAGTGCTTATTAAAGTACTGGGAGCTGATTTCCTTTTGATTAGTGAGGAAAGTTGAGTGATGCCGTAGTAATTTGTAGATTTAGCACTTGCAGCAAGAGTTGGACAAGTGCGGAGCACCAGGAACAGTTATGAGTGCTAAAACTAGAAGACTGGCTAGTTGTAAGGGAAAATCTGAAGAGAAGACTTTTCTGGCACCGGGAATAGTTTAACTGCAGTTAAATGCCGCTGCACAAAACCACGCAAAGACAGATTTTTAAACAGAAAGATGAAATGAATAGAAATAGCCCGAAACGGCCAATAAAACCTAAAGATTTTGAGCTGAAACCACTCCTTCAGGCGACAGGCTGTTTCAAAGCTCACCACTCTCTCTGAACAGAGAAGCTTCCCTCTATCTCAGAAAGAAAGGTCTTGACAACACAGAAACATGCAAAACAGCCCAGAATTTAACAAAATCTGAAAACCGGACTCTACTACCTGTAGAAAGGTGGGAAACAAGTACAGAGCGGATTTTTTTGTGTTTTTCAAAAGTTAGACCGGATGCAAGTAAAAAAAAAAAAACACTCTTAAAGCAAGAAGAAGCTATCGCACTTGAGTGTGTAGCCCTTTACAATTAAACAGATGAAAAAACGCTTAAAAACGATCAAAGTGCAACAATACAAGAATAAAAAAAAATAGTTCAAATAAGTAGCACAGTTAATAAAAAAAAAGTCAGAATAATGCGGTCTTGTAAAAATGAGAAAATATCTTAAAATTAAAAATATGTGCACTTTTGCACCCCACCCTCCTCCAGGTAGCCCGATATCATGGCATATTAATATTAAACTTGCTTTTGTCCAGCCTTTCTTCTCTTGCAAGAAATATAGGCTTTATTGTATAATTGAAAGTACTTTTCTGTGACTGTTGCGAGATCTTAAAATTAAGACACTCCTCGCATTTAAAATACTGCGGACTAATACACAATTGCTTTACTGTATATGACATGCAGTTTATATCATGAAGTACTTTATGCACATACTAAGAAAAAACGTTTTACCTGCAGTTATTTTTTCACTCTTTTAATGTTCTAAACCTTTAAAGACAAAATAGGATGAACAGTCCACCCACAGGCTTGTCTCCCTGCCACTTTTTTTGCAAAACCATATTTCACAAATCTGATTGATGCTTTGTGGTCTTCCTTTACATACCAGGTTCGGTGTTGCTAGTCTTTCTCCTGTTCATCTGTCTTCCAGCACTGGTTGAAGTCCAAAGTACTGCAACCTATGTTCTTTTCCTAGCTGAAGCAAAGCAGGTTTCACTGCTAAAGTCTCTCTGAGATTCATTGCCAAAAGAATGAGAAGCCAGAGTACCCTTCTGTTTGCTGACTAACATTTTGTTGGGTGTACTTATTCCTCATTGGCCTTTTATGCATCCAGAAATGTCTGATGCCCTAGAGCAGATAGGTTCATACTAGGCTATTTATAAGCCTAGCCAGAGTGTGTGAGGCTTTCACCACCCATTTTAAATTAATTTTGCTATGCCCTTTTTCGAAGTTAGTCTACTGTGCCTCTGTCTAACAGTGACACAGAAGTGATACCCGGGGTAAACCTACAATCTCCCATCCACTCATCAAGATTCCTCTTGAAGAGAGTCAATGAGGGACTCTGCCTAACCTGGACTGGGATTTTATTCCAGAGTGAAGGGAGCCTCTGGGTTGTGAATTTGTCCCTCCAGCATGTTCTATTTATTTCAGTGCTGAGCTTCAAGTCTTTCAAGTGCGTAGCTCGATGGGATTTAGATTTTCTGAGGTGCAGCATGTCCATTAATTCCGGGTTGGACATGGCTTTATACGTCCGGTACAGATCGCCTCTGAGCAGGCGGTATGCCACTGAGTAGAGCTGGAGTTTCTTTAACCGGGCAGCATATGGCATCTGAGCCCTTTGATCCTCTTGGTGAGGTACTTTTGGGGTCTTTCCAGTTGCTGCAGGTGTCTGGTAAGGTACATCCCAGAAGGGGCATTGTACTCCATTATGGGCCTGATGAGGGAAGGGGCATTGTACTCAATTATGGGCCTGATGAGGGATGAGTAAAGAGGCACGATGACCTCCCCTGATCTAGATGCGAATCCCTTCATGATTAGGTGGGCTATATAAAATGTTTTTCTAACCACTTTGGCCACGTGATTGTCAAATGAGAGATTGCTATCAACTTGGGTCCCCAATTACTTCTGTACTTAATGGATTACCACCTATGTGGTAATTTGTGGGCACTTTGTTTTTGCCAAAGGGGTGATGACTATACACTTTGGCGTTTAGCTTGAGGCCATGGCTCTGGCACCAGTTGTCTGTTTCTATTAGGCCCTTTTGGAGGATGCTTGTGTCGGCTGGAGAGTCGTTTATGGCGCCCAGTTTGCGGTCATCTGCGAACTTGGTCAGCCACAGTCCTTCCGTGTTGGTCTGTACCTCCGAGAAATAATATACCGAACAAGAGAGGTCCCAGGACTGAGCCTTGTGGGACACCACTTGTAACTGGTTTGGAGTCTGACATGGCTCCAGCAATTCTAACCATGTGGGTTCTGTCCTTGAGCCAGTTTGCAACCCATCTAGTGACATAGGGGGTTATATTTAAGCTGGTGAGCTTATCTATAATGCCCGAGTGGGGTATTGTTTCGAAGGCTTTTGCGAGGTCCAGGTAGGCTGTGTGGACCACCTTCCCCTCATCAATGGCCTTGGTGACTGTTTCAAAGAAATCAACCAGGTTTAAGAGGCAGGATCTGCCCTTCACAAAGCCGAACTGGGTAGGATCCAGTGTCTGTAGGTCCCCAATATCTTTATTTATGAGGTCCATGATTATCCTTTCCATAGCTTTGCAGACCAAGCTAGTCTGGCTTATGGGGTGATAGTTTCCAGGATCCGTTGAGGCACCACCTTTGTGGAGAGGGACCACTGTTGCTGTACGCCACTCTTTGGGTACATGTCCTGTAGTAAGGCTGAGATTGAACAGTAGTTTTATGTTTGGGTTTAGCTCTTCTTGGAGCTCATGTAGGACGCAGCCTGGGACACTGGTCCCATTGATGCTGTGTTTTTTGCTTTGGAGAGGGTGGCTCTTACCTGAGCATCTGATATGGCAGGGGGGCAGCACTCTGCTGGGATAGATATTTGCCCTTTTAGTTGGAGGGGGGGAGCCTGCGCTGAATCAGTCAGCTAGGATGTTGACGATGTCTGTGGGTTTGGTGTATTTTTAGTCCTTTTGGACTAATTATGAGCACATCTGGGAATTCCCACCCAGGTTCCTAGCATAACTAAAGAAAGCCTTGTGATTATCCTTGGTGTCCTGTGAAATTTTTCTCTCTAAGCTGGCCTTAGACGATTTTATAAGCGCCCGTAGTTTTTTGCTAATACTGATCCTACAGGGAAAAAAATTCTGGAGACAGCCTAATACATTTGCAATCTCACACCCGCCTCTCTACATTCTGTGATTACTGGGATAAATTTGCTTCTTTTCTGCCTGGTGCACAGTGAGTAATTCATTTTCTAGAAACATTCTGCTTTGTGTAATACTTTCCCTTCTGCCACAGTTTTGTCAGGACCAACACTTTCAGCTGATGTGATTGCATCTTTACTAATATAGATCTTGGCTGTTTTTCATGGCCAGGTTTGGAACATAGTCTTTGTGCCCTTTAAGTTAACAGATCCTGCTGTGGAATGCCAGTCTAACTCTACCATTTTTTGAAACTGCTGCTCTGCAGTTTTGTACTTGGATGGCCTTTTCCATATCTGATTTTTTGCAGTTAATGTAGATGCCTGGGAGAGAGAAAAGCACAAGAGCTGACGAAGAATCGGGAGTACCTTGGAATTGAACCACATTCTGGTGTTGAGAAATGCATATGAACAGGATTAAGACCAGCAGCACAAAAAAAATAGTGAATTAATAGGACACAGTCAGTCACACTTGCAAAATATGGCTCTGCATGAGAAAGCTGAGAGAGGGGGACTAGATTATAGCTGACGTTGTTAAACTTGTAGGTGGATTGTATAGCACTTATACCCATATGTCCTTAACTTTTAGATGGACCCTAAAATGGGAAAAAAATACCTGCATTAAAATGTTCTTTATAGTATATCTGTAAAATATTATATGATGTAAACTGCATGTTGCATTGTAAAACAGTTGTGCAGTGTGCATCACGGGTATTTTAAATCGGGAAGGGTCATTTCAGTGACTGTAAGTATTTAATATATTTTAGCTGTAAGATAGTACAAGCTTTATGGTATGAGTAGACTGGTCAAAAGATTAAGTTAATACACTTCAGTCTTGGGCTGCTGGGGTGGCAGGTAAATGCATTGATTATACAGTACATTTAAGATTAATTTATTTTTATAAGCGCAGTTGTCTAGAATACCCTTGGTTTAAGCTATAAACAAGCTGTTTTTGTAAGCGGGTATGCTAGAAAAGTAAGGCAAAATGACATCCATGAAAATTCTAAATTTCTTGTATCTGCAAATATATTGGAGATTTTCCCCATTAGCAAGTGTTCTCAATGGGAGTAGAGATGTCAGCAGCTGAAGGCAGTTATACATTTTATTCTGAAGAAAGCTTACTAAGATTCCTTCACGCATCTGCAGAGATGTTAGCAAATCTCCACATAAAAGTAGTCCGCAAGGAGAAAAAAATAGCAATCTACAAATGCAAGCAAGTCTTTTTCTGAGCATTTTTTTTGAAGGAAATAAAACATTTAAAGGTACAATTGCATGCAGTTCAGTGAAATAAAGTTGGAAATTATAGAAAGTGTATAACATGGAGTAGCATCTCTAGCAGCCTGAGTACGTTGCATTTAATAGAACGGTATGAGGTTGTGTTTTTAAAGATAGCCAGTCTATTTGGGGCTAATTGTTAAATCCTTTCTTAACATGCAAGCTGTTTTTCTCATCAGGGTGGGGAATAAAGATAAGAAAATATGACTCCATTCAGTAAAAGTCAGAACACAGGGTGTAACCTGAGCTTTAGTATGGGTAACCTTAATTTTTGGTTTGGTAATGCCAGTGAGTGCCACTGTCTGAGGCAGGCGTTCATATTTTTTTTTTTTTTTTTTGGGGGGGGTTAAACTTCATTTTTTTTTGTGTGTTCTACCTTCAGAGGAATGAAGATGTTCTGAAAAAGTATTTTGAGGGTTTCCATTGAAACAGTGTTGAAAATGTGATAAATAATGGAAATGAGGAAAAACGATTAAAAGATCAGCCTGCCAGGCATTGTATGCATGCAAGGCAAAAGTTGGAAATGCAATAAAAATGTGTATATTTGGTGGGAACAATAGCTTTTTATCATAATGGCTTTGCTATCCATATTATCGTGGAGCATAAATGGCCTTACAGGAGTAGACACATAGGAAAGACTAAGTTATTAAGAAATCCAGAGTGCTAGTACTTCAGAAAATGCATTTAGAAAGAAACGACCTTGTGATTTTGACAGTGTTTCTGGATGGATATTCAGCAGGATATTGGGGTCCAACAAAAAGAAGACTGGCTTGCTAGAGGGGGAAAGACAATGGGAGATTGGTGGCTGTAAGGGGTTAATGAATGAGCATTACTTTTGCATGCATTTTAAATCCCACCAAAAATATGCTGTTATGGAACTGGAGCAGATTTCTCCCAAAAACTTCTTTCAGAAGGCAGTATTACTTGTATGTGGGGACTGAAACTTGATTTGCAGTAGTGAGGATATATAAGGGGAACTTTAAAGGAAACCGCAACAAAAAGGGTGTATTCTGAAGAAATATAAGAATATATTTGGTATAGAGGAAATTAATTCAGTAATAGGAACTCTTAAACGAACTTGTGTATTTCCCTAGGTACAATAACTGGGATACAATAGATGGAAATTGTATTTCACAGGAAGATGCACATTTGTTTGAAAGTTTAAACACCCATCCATTAACCACTTCAGATCATGTACAAATAAATGAATGTAAATGCAGGGTAAAGAAGTAAAAATAAGTCATCGGTGCTTTAGAAACATATCTGTTAAAAGGAGAGGAATTTAAAGAATGGGTAGTGGAATTTTTTTTTTTTTTTTTTTTTTTCCAGAAGTGATGGCTAGTGAGTGGGATAAAGTGATAATGGGGTTTAAAATAGGGTAGAAATAAGAGTTTAAAGTTAATAAGTACTGAGAATTATTTGGAGATCCTGACAGTGGTTAAAGTATTACAGATTGAGGAATCTCTCAGAACAAGAAGAGAGAGTGCAGAGTGCCAAGAAGAAAATATCTGGATAATATGCATGAGTTTAGAAAGATTGTTCTTAAGTAACTATTTTTGACAACTCCGGAGCATGAAAACTTTTAGCACCGTGTAAAGTGCATCTATATCATAACATTGAAGACGCAAAATGTCAACTCTCAACAGCAAAAATCCCGAAACACTAATTCGGTATTGTGGGAGGCACCCCCCACACCTTTGCTAAATATAGATTCCAACTCAGAGACCTCACTACAGTGAAGAAAGGGCAAATATCCCAGTCTTCACTGTACTGCGATCTCAAAAATGGACCCTCGACATTTCGGCACTTTCGCTGCTGTTCGACTTTGATTTTACGATAACATGATCTGTGTAGAGTAGCCTCCAAACCGTGGGTATTAAAAAGAAAATAAGTTTAGATCCTGTTAGAGGTAACAAATACATCAGGAATTTGTACAAAGCCATGGAATGTAGAAATCAAGATTGCAAATGGAAATGCGTATGAAAGACTTGATTATGCCAAGGGTAGAGAGACTCGACAACTAATAGCCAAAGTAGAAGATGAGAAACTGTCAAATAATTGATCTGTGGGAAAGTCACCACTAACTGATATTCTTATGGAAGTTTGGAGGGAAGAAAATGAATAATCTGCAAAGTTAACAGTATTTTTAAAAGTAGTACCAATATCTTGGAAGAAAGCTGTGGTGGCTATACTACCCAAAGACTGTGAAGACCTGTGAGATCTAGCTTCATATGAACTATTTCAATTAACTATGGCTATAATGTGTTTATATTCGATAAAGAATTGGTGCAAGTGTTCCCAAAACTGGTATGGATCAATCTGGTTTTGTGGAGGGGAGACTAACATTTTGACATCAATAGAACAAGGATGATCCAGAGAGAAACTGAATGTTGGAAAATACTGCTGTTGCTAATAAGTCTTGATGCAGAGAAGACATTTGACAGAGTAAACCTGGAATTTTTGTGTGGCAATGGAAGCATTTGTATTCCCTAATAAAGTTAATAAGGCTGGTTTGGAAGGTACATGAAAGACTGGAGATGAGAATTAGTGGGTGGTTCCACTTTGATAGGTTTTGAATAGAGGAACCAGGCTGGGGTGTCCGGTTTCCCCTTGGTTTGCTTTGTTTAGAGCCATTGGCAAAGAAATAAGGTTCCCAAACCTTTCAAGGATATAAATGGTATGATCCCTAAATACTGTATTTGCAGATATTATGTCTGATACGGCCACAGACATCTAAGCACTGTGGAACATTTTGAGGCTGTTTCAAGTCTTCAAAAGGATATAAAGTTAATGACTTTTTATGGCGACATGGTGAGATGAAGTATTTATGAATATGGATTAAAAAGGCTTCTGTTATGGCTTCTAAGGATATGTGGGAAGAAACTTAACAGCAGGTAATAGAAAAAAAAAAAACCTGGGAACTTTTATGGATATTGATGAGATGCAGGCAGTGAATGTTTAGTCCGTTAGTTTAATATATGGATCGGGCATATTTTTGTAAACAAGATGAGAAGTTGTGGAGAAGCATTAAAGGAATTATCTCTTGGGGGAAAAGGGCAAGAGTTAAGTGGGATAAGTTGATCCTTCCAATAAAATAAGGTGGTTTAAGATTTCCTAATTTTGGAAGGGGAATTTTAGAGCTGCACAGTTAAAGGCTCATGCTTTTCTGACAAGTAGAAGGTTAAAAGTGGAGATGATTATGCAGGGGAGCAAGTTCAAGAAATGAGGGAGTAGGACTTTGGATGAAAATCCTTAAGGATGATATGAATATAATCTGTATGATTAAAGCAGCAGAAAGTATTCTACGATCCAAGTCGAGAAGAGAATGTTGAAAGGAGATTTAACTAAGGATGACTGCAAGTAGGAGTACAGAGAATGGGCAAGAGGAGACTCCTTTGCCTGATTTCTTCAGTAAATTGCAACCAAGGTATTGGGAGCAAATAACCAGAGGGAATGTTAATGGAGTGGAATGAAGCCAAGAAGACATTTGGGCAACAACTTGAGAATTTGTGTTTTTCAGAGCATCTAGAAAAAGCTGTAAGGGAATTGGTGAAAGACCTGTGTTCCTAGAGTTTAGTTGAACTAGAATAGAAACTCCTAAAGGAATAATAGTAGGGCATATGAAATATTACATGATGACTATAAGGGCCAGTCTGAGGAGGCTGGAAAAGATTATGAAGAGGTACTGGAAAGTAATTAACAAAAGAAAAATGGGGGTACATATATGTATGGTTCCAAAGTATGTTGGTGTCCAGATGGTTTATGATTTTTGCTTGGAAGTGTTTTGCTTAGGTATTTTTATACTCAAGCAGACTTCAAAAGTTATCTTCAGATAGCAAATGTTTGGAGGTGTGATGGAGAGGAAAGAGGTAACTGGGAACATGTTTTTTGGAAATGTAATGAGCTGGTTGGCTTTTAAAAATTTCCCTAGAGTACTTTGTTAGAATTATTGGGGAGAAAAATGACTAACAGAAATTATTCTTTGAGCTTGGACGCAAGATCTGAATTGCCAAGACATAGTAAGGGTTTTAATTTAAATTGTTGGCTGCCAAAAAAAAGTTAGCAAGTGGAAGTCAGTCTAAACCAACTGTATTTGAGGTATTGAATATTATAGCAGAGGTGAAAGAACTTTAAGAATACATGGAAAAGGGAAGGAGCAAATTACATAGAATTGTAAATTGGAGCAGTACATGCAGGTGGAGTGAAGACAAGAATTGAGCAGATTATGTAATGTTGGACTGAATTTAATTTGTATTTGTTTATTGGGGTAGTGCACTGATCAGTATTGACTAATTTCAGGATTGCTCTGAGTGAAAAACATTTAAAATATAGAAATGTCAATAACAGAATGGTTCAGACTAACTGCACATGAAAAAAGTATAAATACATTCCAGTGAACAAACAGTGCAGCGTACAGTATACACATTAGTTTCTAAAGCGGGCCATTCTTAAGTGAGTCTTCAGAGAAGACCCCAAGCAGATACAGTGGATATAAAAAGTGTACACACCCCTGTTAAAATGCCCAGTTTTTGTGATATAAAAAATGAGACAACAATAAATCATTTCAAAACTTTTCCCACCTTTAATGTGACCTACAACCTGTACAATTAAATTGAAAAACAAATATGTTGGGGGAAAAATGTAAAAAATAAAAACTTATAAGCTGGTTGCATAAGTGTGCACACAGCATTCAGTCTTTTTGGGCAGGAGTCTATCAGCATGGCATAGCTTGACTTGGCAATATTTGCCCACTCTTACTTGCAAAAGTGCTCCAAAACTGTGAGATTGTGAGGGCATCTCTTGTGCACAGCCCTCTTCAGGTCACCCCACAGATTTTCTATTAGATTTAGGTCTGGGGCTCTGGCTGGGCCATTCCAAAACTTTAAATTTCTTCTGCTGAAGCCGTTCTTTTGTTGACTTGGATGTATGCTTGTGGTCATTGTCGTGTTGAAAGGTGAAATTCCTCTTCATCTTCAGCTTTCTAGCAGATGCCTGAAGATTTTGGGCCAAAAGTGACTAGCATTTGGAACTGTTGATCCACCTTGACTAAAGCCCTAATTCCAGCTGTAGAAAAGCAACCCCAAAGCATGATACTGCCACCACCATGCTTCAGCGTGGGGATGGTGTTCTTTTGGTGATGCCAAGTGTTTTTGCACCAAACATACCTTTTGGAACCGTGGCCAGAAAGTTCAACCTTGGTCTCATCAGACCATAACTCATTTTCCTACTTGCTTTTGGGAGACTTTATGTATTGTTTCGTAAATTTTAGATGGACCCTGGATGGTTATCTGTCTAAGAGGCTTCTGTCCTGCAACCCTTCCCCATTGTCCAGACCTATGGAGAATACAGGAGGTTGTCACATGTGCACAACCAGTACTTGCCAGAAATTGCTATAGCTCCTTCAGTGTTGCTGTAGGTCTCTTGGCAGTCTCCCTGAATATCTGGCCTTTTCATTAATTCTGGAGGGACGTCCAGTCTTTGCATCATCACTGTACCATATTTTCTCCACTTTTTGATGACTATCTTAACTGTGTTCCATGGTATATCCAATGCTGTGGAAATTTTTTTGTACCCTTCTGACTGATGCCTTTCAACAATGAGATTCCTTTGATGCATTGTAAGCTCTCTGCGAACCATTGCTTTTGCTGCAGCAGGCAACTGAGTAAATGTCAGGAAAATTGATTCCTTTAGCATGCTAGTTGTGTGTG
>NC_056735.1:527844586-527909410 GCF_019279795.1 Protopterus annectens | reverse complement strand
AAATATCAGCAATGTATCATTAATGTGTAAGATTTTCTAGTTCCCAGGCACTGAGTACCATGTTAGCAAAGGCTGGTGCTTCCTTCGAACCCATTGCTACCCCCTTGATCTGTTTATTAATTTTATTGTTGAAGTAAAAAGTTATTGAGCTATATCTACTAGTGTAGTGATGGTGTTCATTTTTTGATTAGAAAAGGAGGTATATTTAAGAAGAGTTCTAGTAAGTGTAGTCACTCTAGATATGGAATATTTGTATACAACGATTCTGTGTTTAATGTGACTAAAGTACAATCTGACAATTCCATTTTTTTGTGAAATAACTCTTTCAGGAAAGCCCATGAGTCCTTGAGATAACAGGCTGTGTTTTATACCAGTGGGTTTAAAATAGAATCTAAATATTCTGCAATTCTTTCAGTTTTCATCTTTTTGTTAGATTATATGCCTGAATGGTGGACCGTCCTGATTTTTATGTACTTTAGGTATTCCAAATCTCCTTCCCATATTAGGAGAATGTACATAAAATTGAAACTGCTAGAACATACTATTTCTACAGATGAGTTTAAAGTCTTAAATCAATTTGAAATGTTTTCTGACAGTACTGAAGTCAACAATCTGAAAAAAAAAAATCATTATTTAGTAGTTTCTTCCACTTTCATCACATAAACTGTTTTGTTCCATTAATACCAACCCAGTACCCTTGTCTGCTGGCATGATGCAAAGCTTTCCTGAATGAGTTATTTCACAAAAAATGGAATTGTCAGATTGCAGTTTAGTCACATTAGACCTAGAATTGTTGTATAGAAATATTCCACATCTAGAGGGACTACACTTACTAGAGTCTCCCAAAGGCATGTGGAAAAATGTGTTATGATCTGATGAGACCAAGGTTAAACTTTTTGGCCACAATTTGAAAAGGTACGTTTGGTGCAAAAACACTTCACATCACCAAAGGAATACCATCCCCATGAAGCATGGTAGTGACCGTATAATGCTTTGGGGTTGCTTTTATTCAACTGGAACTGGGGCTTTAGTCAAGGTGCAGGGAACTATGAACAGTTCCAAATAGCAGTTATACATCTGCTAGAAAGATCAAGAGGAATTTCACCTTTCAACACAATGACCCCATGCATGCATCCAAAACTACAAAAGAATGGCTTCACCATTAGAAAATTTAAAGTTTTTGAATGGCCCAGCCAGATCCCAGATGTAAATCCAATAGAAAATCTGTGGGGTGACCTGAAGAGGGCTGTGCATGAGATGCCCTCATCTGACAGATTTGGAGTGCTTTTGCAAGGAAGAGTGGGCAAATATTGCCAAGTCAAGATGTGCCATGCTGATAGAGTTCTACCCAAGAAGACTGAATGCTGTAATTTAAATCAAAAGGTGCTTCAACAAAGTATTTAAGTGAATGCATTTTTTATCCATAAATTTGTTTTCAATTGAATTGTATAGGTTATAGGTAACATTAAAGGTGGGAAAAGTTTTGAAATGATTTATTGTGGTCTCATTTTTTTTATTTTGAGATTTTAGTAATTCTTTGAAAAAGTTATGACCATCTGGAGAGTGTTCTTTTCTGGTTACCAGTATTAAGCTGACAAGTAAAAGTGAAAATATCCAAACAGAATGTACCTTCTTAGAGTAATGTGGGCAGGCAAAAGCCATTCCACTATATAAGGTTACAATGACATTTATGGCACACTGAAGCAGGGAAATTATGGTTTAGCAAGTACTTATTTACTTCACATTTGTTAACCGGGTTGGTCCAGCTGAGCACTTGCCCATTTTCAGTGGAGACCCGAGGGGAAAAGCTCCAAGAGTAAATTCTTTACATAACACAGATTAGATTGTTAATTAAATAACATACGGTGTAGTAAAATTACAGCATAATTAATATATATAGAGATATAGAAATATATAGAATTTGAGAATAAGTACATGGTGGAGTAAGCAATTTGCAGTGAAGAATTTAAGATTAAGTAGATTTGGAAAAGAAAAACAGGTCAGTCAAGTAGGATCCTGATGGGAGC
The DNA here is from genome assembly GCF_019279795.1 of Protopterus annectens. NCBI lineage: Eukaryota > Metazoa > Chordata > Ceratodontiformes > Protopteridae > Protopterus > Protopterus annectens. Next base: position 527,907,383 of record NC_056735.1, on the reverse strand, counting down.
GGATTCAGTTTTTTTTTTTTCAGCTGTTTTTGTGATGCCTCGCAAGTTAGAGGGGAGGTTGTTCAAGATTTTTGTTATGGAAGTTTTGTATAGGAGATTGCCTGTTTTGATTTTGGGTGTACGTGTTTCTAGAAGAAGTTTCTCTGAACTGTGGATGGGATGAGGGGACAATAGTAGATAAACCCACTGCTTGGCCCCCTCTTTTGGCAATTTGGTTATGTAGTATGAGGTGGTTTAAATGTATTTGGGGTAGTTTAAGCTGGTGCGGTAATTCAAGCCAGTGTAGCTTGTGGATCGGTATACAATGGTGGGTAGGGTTAGAAAAGTTGGTTGCAAATTTGGCAGTTTTATTGTAGGTTTGTTCTAGCCTGGAAAGTAGACAGGATTGAAGGTTGGTGAAGACTGGTTATCCATAGAGGAGGCTGGGAAGGAGATGGGTTGTGCCAGGGCGCATCTAGCATTGGTAGAGAGGAATTTATAGTTGCGGTATAGCATGCCAAGATTTTGGCTAGCTTTCTTAATTGCTTGGTGAATGTGCAAGTCAAGTTTGTCATCAGTAGTCATTCCCAGTAATTTTGTGCGAGTCTTCATTTATGATGGTATTTAATGAAGTGATAAGGCAATCTTAAGGTGGTCATTGTTTTGGGGAGAAATAGAAGTACCTTTTTTTTTTTTTTGGGATTGAAGATAAGCTGATCATTTAGCCAGTTTTCTACAAGATGGAAAGATTGTGTCTGAAGATGAGATGGAGTTGGAGGATATAATCAGAGTGGAGTCATCAGCGTACTGTATGAGGCTAGAAAGGGGGGGTGGAGGAGTGGAGGTCCTTAATAAATATGTTGGAGAAGGGGTCCAAGAATAGAGCCCTGGGGTACACCACTGTGTCTATAGGTAAGAAGGAACAGTAAGAAGATTGCCATCTGACTTGACTGTAGCCTGTCTGAGAACTGGAGAACCATGAGAGAGTTGAGCTGCGTAGACTAAGTTTAGCCAATTTAGTCAGAAGTTTGGGGTGTGATACCATAGCAAATGCCTTAGATGAGTGTAGGAACAGACCTACTAGATTTCTGTTCCTAGCCTCAGCAATGGTGTGGGTGAAGGACAGAGCTGTAGAGGTGCTGTGGCTAGGTTTAAAGCCATGTTGGGTAGGGGTGAGGAGGCGGTTTTGGAAGAGGAAGATAAGTATTTGGTTGTGAATGTATTTTTCTAGATTTCTGGATAGTGGGGAAAGTATAGCAGTTGGCCTGTAATTAGTGATCATTGGAGCTGCCACCTTTGTGAAGGGGATAATGTAGAAGGATTTCCAGATTTCGGGTACAGTAGCTTCTTTATTCTTATCTCAGTCTATTAGAGACTGGATAGGTGATAGAGTTTGCTTCAAGCTTGAAGTGTGGAGGGAGCTTGTCGGCAGAGGGAGAACGGGGTTTAATTTTGAGACGCTGAGACTTTATGTAGGAAGTAGAAACAGGGATGAGTGAGAACCTTTTATTTTCAGATTGGGGTGTTGATATTTGGGGTGGTTCTAGCTCGTATTAGTCTATTTGCTGATGGAGTCTATGAAAAACTTGTTGTGGAGAGAGGTGGTCTGTTGGTCAGGGTAAGGATTTGGGAGTTTGAGGTTTACCAGGGTGGAGGATAGAGTTAATTCTTCAGAAGTTTGAGTTCAGTTGAGCAGTGGTTTGTGTCTTAGTGCAGAAGGTCTTTTTCATTGTATATTTGTTTCATAGTATGGTTTCCAAGTTCTTTTTAAGTAGATGTCCTACTTTTCATTGTTGCAGTATTCTTACAAAAGGATTTCCTACCCAGGATAGCCATATATCTGGTCAGCATACCAAAACTTTATGTACCTTGCACCACAAACTTTGGGCAGTACTTGGAAGGTCATAAGTGATCTTTGAGCACCTAATCATCAGAAATGAATTGCCCCAGGAGAAACAGAGCAACCCAAGAGGAAGAGCAAATAACATAAAGAAGGACCCCCATCTGCTATAAGAGTAAGAAAAACAGAAACCAAGACGGTGGAAGGAGGGACAGAATGCTGCAGCAGATAAAAATAGGATACCCACTGTTATACATTGTTAAACATGTGGTATGTCCTTCCTTGTGTTGCAGTATCCCTTACTAAAGGGAGTACAAAAGCTGCTGTAGAGGAGGAAACAAATTAAAAGTCCTTAAAAACACATGAAAGATGGCCCTGCAAATCCCGGTTCTGGCCCGAGACGCTTCATATGACTTGTAGTGTTTTAGTGAAGTATGTAGAAAAGACAAAGTAGTAGCTTCCAAAAAGGATCCAGCATCCAGGCCTTTGAAGGAAGAGAGAGAAAAAAGAAAACTCCAGAAGAGTCTACCGGCCTGGTGGAGCATTCACTGAAAAGTTTTTTTTTTTTTTTTTTAACCATGAGAAGAACAAAAGGAAATTGATTAGCTTAAGCCAACGTTTTGACATGAAAAGAAAGTTACTCAGATTTCTCAACTTTAGTCCTATCCAGAGGATGTCTGAGTTGTCTATGCAAATCTTAAGTATGCAGAATTCTCACCAAAATTCTGAGGTGAAGTGGAAAAAAAGAGAGGTAAATTGACCAATTGTTTTAGGAAGTCCTTGAGCATGCAACAGTTGGAAAGAAACTATCTGTGGAAAAACAAGAGGGTAACTGCCGCGAGGGGCTGGAGTTCAGAGACTCTCTTTGATAGAACACCCACCAACAAAACAGTCTTCCATGTCCAGAACTGCAAAGTTCAAGGTTCAAAAGGAGGCCATCGACTTTTCTGTTACAAAATTAAGGTTCCAGGCAGAATGGGCTTTCTTTGGATCCTGTTATGAAGTATGTCTTTCGAAAATTGTTTTCTGAAATTTAGAAGAAATTGGTGGATGCAAAGTCGAGCATAAATGACAAATCTGTCAACCCAAAAGTGAATAAATCACATATCAGAACAGTAGAAATACCCACTAAGAGGGTTTTGTTCATGCATGTGATATCAAGTGAAAAGTCTTTTCCACTTAATACACGAATGGTTCTTTTTAGCGTGCAAAACCTGAAGCACGTCCTTATGTCTAAGGTTGAAAAGTAATCAAAACCCTGTCACCCAAACAGCCAAATTGTAGTGTGAGCAAATGAGGTGAACGAGCGACCCTTTGTTCTGTGTGAGGTGATCCCTTCTGTGATTTTCATCTGTCCAGGGGCAATCAAAATGTAACAGAAGGGGAACCAATGTGGTCTAGGCCAAAACTGAGTCTGCTACAGGATTTTGTCCTTCATGATCTTGTCTAAGACCTTGGGCAACAGAGGGAGCAGGGTGATAAAAATACTGAAACATCAATTTCCAAGAAAGGCATGGTGTCCACTTTCCAGGCCAGAGGACTCTGCACCCTGAAAGAGAAACTTGGAAGTTGCCTGTTTTTGTGTGTGTGTGTGTGTGTCTGTGTGTGTGTGTGTGTGTCTGTGTGTGTGTGTGTGTGTGTCTGTGTGTGTGTGTGTGTGTCTGTGTGTGTGTGTGTGTGTGTCTGTGTGTGTGTGTGTCTGTGTGTGTGTGTGTGTGTCTGTGTGTGTCTGTGTGTGTCTGTGTGTGTCTGTGTGTGTGTGTGTGTGTCTGTGTGTGTGTGTGTCTGTGTGTGTGTGTGTGTGTCTGTGTGTGTGTGTGTCTGTCTGTGTGTGTGTGTGTGTCTGTGTGTCTGTGTGTCTGTGTGTCTGTGTGTCTGTGTGTCTGTGTGTCTGTGTGTCTGTGTGTCTGTGTGTCTGTGTGTCTGTGTGTGTCTGTGTGTGTGTGTCTGTGTGTGTCTGTGTGTGTCTGTGTGTGTCTGTGTGTGTCTGTGTGTGTCTGTGTGTGTCTGTGTGTGTCTGTGTGTGTCTGTGTGTGTCTGTGTGTGTCTGTGTGTGTCTGTGTGTGTCTGTGTGTGTCTGTGTGTGTCTGTGTGTGTCTGTCTGTGAGGACTTCTGCTTGAATACCCCACCAGTTGATAAGGTCCAGGTGGAACTCTTTGTGAAGCATCCATTCATGAGGATCTGCCGTGGAACTGCTCTGGTTGTCTGCCACTAGATTGTGCTCTGAGGGAATGTAAACTGCCTGAAGGATCAGATGGCAGACTGCATAATAGTTCTTGTGTGGGAGTTTGCTGACCAGGTACAACTCTGTCTCCTAGCTTAACATAGCACATGACAGTGGTGTCTTTGTAAACCTGGAGAGGACCCGGTGTCTACTGAATGGTGTAAAGAGATTGAAATGGTAAGGCCTCGAAGCTGAGATATGTAAATCCACTACAGAAATTCCTTTTTTGGGACAAAGCAAGAGGAAAATGGGAAATTCCAGAGGATGAGTGTTGAAGCCAGGTTGTCTTTAGATATCACTGAAGCTTCCTCATGTGGAATCTGGTGAAAGGGTCCATAGGAATGGTGGAAGCCAACATCACCTGTAAAGGAGGAGGAGACTGGAAGAAAGCTGGCATGAAGGTGACCTTGAGAGGAGGAAGAAAAGCCATCATATGCAGGGTAAGAATCCTGTTTCCCAGGAAAACTGTCCTGTGAAGGGGACAGAATAGATTGAGACAGTGTGTGTGAACCACAACCTTAGAGATAAGGAAATTCCTTAAAGTGAAAAATCAAAGTGGATGTCCTACAATTCTTTCAGTTAAGGGCAAAGTGGGTAGGTCAAGCATCTCCTGTCTTTACTCTTTCCCTGGTCCATGTCTCAGGAATGGCAGTGTCTGAACTAGCAGTTTTAGAACCTGCACCCTGTGCGTTTGGTGTGCCTACCTCAGTGCTGGATACACTAATTCCTTCCCAATCTACTGAGATTTTTTTCAAGTCTGGGTAGGGTTAAGTTCTGCCAGCTTGACTGAGGTTTTGATATTCTCTTCAGAGTGATCTTTTATTTTACATTTGTTTACCTGGAATAACTCCCATTTTCAGTGGAGGCCCGTGGAGAAAAGCTTCACATTATACAAAATTTGTACAAAAAAATTATACAAAACTTAAATTGTACAAAAAATATACAAGACTTGCAGTACACCAGTAATTGCATTATGTGCTAGTATAGCTGACGTTTCTATTAATTCCTTATTGTAGTGTAGACACTGTAGTTTCTCAAAGTAAGCTGAATAAGGGTTTGTAGGGGAAGATTGGATAGAAAATGAGGTTAGATCACATACATTATTAAGTGGTCAGGGAAGAAGTATGACCAGAAGCTATAAAAATTAGCCTGGTGTAGTACAGGAACAAAACACGACAAATAGTTGAGATAAAAAACACACCTTTATAAGACACACAGCTTTCAGGTACAAGACCCTTTCTCAATGATAGACACAGGTACATTAAAATCAGACATTTAAATACACGCCCAACACATCACATGACCCGCAATCAAGGTTATGTGACTAATACAATGAAATGCTTACATTATTTATAATCTTAAAATATAAGCACACAAAAGTATGTATGTAAATATAAGCACACAAAAGTAAGTAATAATATGTGTGCATGAATTTTATCTTATCTTAGTTTGTTTTAAAATTATAAATGTAAGCATTTCATTGTATTAGTCACATAACCTTGGCTGCGGGTCATGTGATGTGTTGGGCGTGTATTTAAATGTCTGATTTTAATGTACCTGTGTCTATCATTGAGAAAGGGTCTTGTACCTGAAAGCTTTGTGTCTTATAAAGGTGTGTTTTTTATCTCAACTATTTGTCATGTTTTGTGCTCTTGACATTGCAGCAGTACATACTTGGTGTTCCTGTAGTACAGGAACAAAGCCAGGTGTCCTTAATCTTTTTGAACTGGTTGGCAAATGTGTTGGTTCTGATTCACTGAGGTAGTGAATTCCACCTTGTTGCTACATACTAAGAAAATAGGGAGTTCCCTGCTGTATATTACTGGATTTGGACATGTAGTAGAGATTTATTTGTTGAGTGAAGACTTAGTTTTGTGGTGTGGGGCTGGAGCTCATTTAGAATGGCAGGGTTTTTTCAGGTTGATATACTAGTTTTTGTGCTAAGATTAATTGGTTATAGGATAGAAGTTGAGAGTTCTAATCAGGCGAGTTTTTCTTTGAGTGACTGTAGTAGGTACAATGTCGGCAGTCAGCTGCAAATTTAACTGTTTTATTGTAGCATGTTTCAAGTTTAAATCTGTCTTGATGTTGGTGAGAATTGGGGAAGCATACAGAAGTGTTGATAGAAGTTGGGTTTAGCAATGACAACCCTAGAGGTGTTGGATACTTTTTTATGTAAAGGGTATATACCCATTTTTTGTGAATGTTAATTGTTTGTGCTATATATAGGTCAGATTTTAGGTTATCTATTACACCTAATAGTTTTGTTAATCGGCATTAATTTTAGCATTTTTCCTAGCTGTAATTTAGAAGGTGCTGGGGGCAGGGGTATCTTGTGCTCTGGAAGATCAGAGTTTTTTTATTGGGGTAAAGTATGAGCTGATGGTTAGAGCCATAGCTCTATCTAAAATTATTTTTGGGTTGTATCATGGAGGTGTTGCAGGTTATTAGCAGCACATAAGTGTCATCTGCATATTGGATAGTTGAAGCCAGTGGGGTAGCACTATGGAGGTTGATTATAAAAACACTGAAGAGTAGCAGCCTGAGAACTGAGCCTTTATGTAATCCTAGTGTCTTAAAGGGGGGGGGGGGGGGTTAGGATATTAAGTCATTTTAAAGTTTGACTGTCCTGTAGATAGCTTCAGAACCATTGAAGTGCAGAGGTTCTATTTGGTTAGTGTATTTAATAGTTATGGGTGGGAGACCATTTCATAGGCCTTGGACATGTCTACAAAGACTGACTATTTTACTATCTCAGAGTTGGTTGATGGTATTGGTGAAACTGAGGAGAGCAGTTATGGTACTATGATGGGGCCTAAAACCATATTGACATGTTGAAGGTAAGCTGATCAATCAGTTGGGAGTGGATACATGTTTTGAGGAGTTTAGATAATGGGAGAGCATAGTGATTGGTCTGTAGTTGGTCAGCTCTGTGGAATTTCTGCCTTTGTGTAAGGTGATAATGTGTACAATTTTCCAAATTGCTGGGACATTTTGGTCTGCTAATGGACCTGTTAAGGATACACTGGATCAGATGTGGCTGGCTTCAGCTGCTAGTTTTAAGTATTCACCTGGTAACTTGTCAGCTGCTATTGAGAATTTAAGCTTTTTCAGTAGTTTCTTAATTATAGCTGTGGGAACAGGCTGAAAGGAGAAGAATTTTGAGTTAATATTGATGTTTGAAGACTAGTGATGGCTCTGTGTAATCTTTTAATTAGAGAGAGTACACTTTCAGTGGAGTATTTATTGAATTCTTCTGCAACAGTGGTAGGCGAGTGTGGTATGTTGGGGAAGGGATAGTGGAATGTCCTGGGTGGAGAACTGCATTTATGGTATATTAAAATTTTTGAGGGTTATGCTGGTGTTTGTTGCAGGTTATAGTAGTTCTTTTGATCTAGGCTGATTTGGTGGTTAGCCTTGTTTCTAATTTGCTGGAATGAGATGCAGTTGATTTGGGTTTTACAGGGGAGACATGTTTGCAAAGCTGTCTCTTTCCTAAGGAGCGTACTGGTGTCATTAGCCATGGTGTGTATATGGCTTTAATACAGATTGACCTGGAGGGGCAATTTGTTTAGAATTTCAAGGAAGGTACTGTTGAAATCTGGTGCAGCATCAAGGGGCAGGATTTTTAGTAGAGACAAGTTACATTTGTTTAGGGTATTGATTAAGTCTTGGGGGTCAATTTTTTTTTTTCTGCAGATTTGATGGAAGGTGGTTAGCTTGACTGTATTTTTTTCTCTCTAGATAGGTTGGCATAGGGTCACTAAGGCTGTCAGGTAAGCAGCCACTAATCTGATAATTCTGAGGTGTGTTGGTTAGTGTCCTGTCCAGTATAGATTGACAGTTTGAGTTTTTATCTGTCCGTGTATAAGCTTGAATGAGTTGTGTGAAGCCATAGAGGCTGATGTGATTTGCTAGGATTATGTGCATTACAAGTTGTCCAGTCTATATTAGTCGCCCATAATAATTCCTTGGGCTATGGAATTTGATATAGACTGGATGATGTGCTCTGCAGTGGAGATGCTATTTCCGAGTGGGACATGGGTAGCTATAATGAATATGACTTTGTTTTAAGTTGACGTTTAGTAGGTAGGATTTCTGTTTTTGAGGTTATCTATGTTGAGGCTTTGTGGTAAAGATGCGAGACTGATGTTAAATAATAAGGCTACCCTTCCACCTCTTTTTGCCTTCCTGTCATTGTTGTAACCATGTGGTATAATGTATAATTTCATTCAGTAATGTGTGCTTTTTACCAGGTTTCCGTTAAAACAGCAATATGGTTTATATAAAATGGGATAGGGTGCCGTGTAATTCTTGAACTTTGACTATGCAGGTTTAGATTTAGGATTAGCATTCTGGAGCCTTTTCGTGATTGGTTATATCTTGTATTTGAGGGGTGGTGAGGTGATCTGTGGGCCTGGGCTTGGGAAAATGTCTCCACTTGTAAGTTTGGTAACTATGGTTGTGTCTGGACAAATGCTGATGTATGCTTATGAAAACTTAAAAGGGGTATTTTTTGGAGGTTTGGTTTAATATGGTGTAGTCTGTATGAGGTTTGATGGAGTTATCTTATATTTAAGATGGATGGAGATATTAAGATGGAGTAGTCAGGTGTGGAGAAAAGGTAGATGCACTTTTGTGGAATGTGTGAGGTGAAACTGGTAGTTAAAGTGAGCAGCATTTGCTAGAGCTAGTAATGTACAATGTGTTGATAGCATTTTGTAATGGTAAAAAGGGTAAGGATTGGTTAAAGGTTAGTGTGTGGTGTTGGATGGGTGTTGAAGTTGGCGTGGTGTGGAAATGTGAGCTAGGGAGTGGTTAGGTTTAGAATAAATTTGAATGATTTGGGGGAGGGAATGGGGGCAGGGTAGGGAAGTGGAGTGATGGCTGAGCATAGTGAGGTTGGAAGTGAGTGGGCAGGGCCATGTTCTATGACTGCACAGCAAGGAACAGTCAGTCACTTAGACTACCAGGTACTGTGCAAAGTATCTATGCAGCTGACGAGTTTGTAGAGTAGGAGTTAGAGAAATAGAAACCCAATGCCAGGAGTGATTATGGAGTGAGAGAAATATGAGCAAATGTATTTGGGAAGGAGGAGACTGAGTAAATTTATGATCCTAAACTAGACTTTATTGGGTTTAGAGAGATCTCAAGTGGGGGTGGGGACTACCAGTAGTGCACACTCCCTGATTACACTAATGAAATTTACAATCCTAGAAGGGTTAAAGCATTAACATGCACTGTAATGTTGCCTTTACTTTAAACTAGCCACTGACATTTGCAGATGCAGCTTGCTGGTAGAGAACTGCTATAGGGATGTCTTGGTGTTTGTATTAGCGGAGAACTGTAAATGAAAATAAAAATTAGGAAAAGCTGACAAGGGTAGTGCTAGAGGAGGTAGGACTGTATAATTGGTGGAATATAAGAAAGGAATGGAAGAGAAATGAGTAAAGCAGCCTAATAACACTACAGTTACTAAGTTGAATTAAAAACTCTAAATGGTAATTTGACACTAAAAATATGTTCAAAGAAAAACAAGCATCTAGGCATACATACAGTACACAACCAAGATGAATGTACGATATCCAGCTTAGCCTGGGTGAGCAGTCACTGTAACATAGAACAGTCCAAGTACAACAGAATCTATAGTACAAAGTATTACTACACTATAGCAGCTGAGTGCCTGCAAACTATAAGGAATTACATTACATCCCAGTTTAAGCGTATAGTGAGCAGTTAAATTAGAATACTATTGCTTGGTAGTAACTTTTAAAATACAGCAGTAGGAACATACTTGATGAAGCACAGCATCTTCTTTAAAAACAGTGATAATTGCATATTAGTTTTAGTAATATGAGCTAAATGGTCAGTAAAGCCACAATAAAAAAAAATAATGATCCCTCTTAAAACTAATGCATAAGCAGAGTTCAGTTTATCAAGACCGGGTGATGAGCATAACCCTTTAAATATATACACATGTAAATGGTGGCATATCTTACTACTTATAACAAATAAATAATTGGCACATATTCTGAGAATCTTCAGATTTCTACAGAAAAAAAAAAAACCTTTAGCAGAACTTACATGGCTTCATTCTTTTGGTGTTGGAGACTTTGGCCTTCAAATCTTTGGTGCCTGTCCCCTCCTTAACCTTCCACCCTGTCTGGTTCAGGGTTTCCTTCAATGTCGGCCACCCCTTTCTCTGGAAGGATAGTGCCCATGCCGGATGGGGGATTCTCAGATCTGGCAAAGGTTTAAAGGGTCTTTGAGGTTATGTGGAGGATTTTGATTTCTCAGAACCAAACCTGCGGTTCTGGCTGCACCTTTGGACACTCGCTCATAGGTTTTCAGTCCCTTAATACATGCATGGATCAGAGCTGAGCCCCAGGTTTCAAAAGATCATCTAAGATGCAGTCCTCCAAGGGGTCCTGGTCTGATTTGAAGGACTTGCATGAGGAGAGGCAAACTCCCCATCTGAGTCATTGGACTCTTGAGAGGGGCCCCAGACAGTCCTCTGGATAATGTCACCTTTGAAGTTCTGGAAATTGTGTGCCAGAGGGAAAATTGTCCAATAGATTCCACTCCCCCCCTAGAATGAAGCAGTCCTATTTGAGGCTTGCTTCTCAACCCCCCCCTGTGCTTGGGTGGCTCCTTTGGGAGATTGCTACACTGATTTCTCTGGGGATCATGTCAGGAGGCAGATGCTTGTAAAATTCTTCACAAGGAAACTGAAGATCTTTACCTCCTAAGGATAGAACAATGGGTGAAATGTCCTCTGATTCCATCAGTGCCGGATGCCACTATGTGCTGACAGTCTGCAGCCACTGTCTTGTACTCCCAACAGATTTCAGAGGGATCTCTGCAATGTTAAAATCTTTGAAAAAAGGCAGCTACAACTGAATTCAAGGAAGCAGATGTAGACTGCCTTGAACACCATGCATGATATATTTGATCTCAAGCGGATCATGTACAACACGCAGCAGGAACAAGCATCATTAAGAGCCTGCTTGGCTTGCTCTGCTTTTGTGATTTTGCAAAAAAAAAATCTTATGATGGATCCTCCTTATTTGGCTTTCATGTTAAAGAACACTTGCAGAAGTGTGAGCAAGATGGTAAGACACTTTTGGCCATTGTAATTGGATTTAAGAACTCCCTCAAAGATCTTGCAATAGGATCCAAAAGGGGCCCAAATCATACTGTTTTTGAAAAGCTAAGCTCCAACTCTGACTCCACTTCAGACAAGGGTGACTACAGTTTTACCCCTAATAATACATGCAGACTAAGAGGCTGTGAAGTTCCACAGAACCAGGGATATCACTGGAGCTTCTGTCAGCAGAACTGCCCATAATGACCTGCCAGATTTTCCCTCTTGAGGCAGTCTATAATTTTGTGCAGCATGGTTGACCATCATGCAAGATTCCTGGGTATGAGGGATACAGAGGCTATTTCATTCCCATTTTCCAACATCCTATTGGCTGCTCCTGGACATGCAATGCTACCTTGTAAACAAACTGCTAAAAAGGAAGCTCTTATCCTTGAAAGAGTCAACTGGGAGGTTCCACAAGACAAGAAAGGGTCAAGCTATTGCTCTGGATTCTTCTTGGACCTGAATTAGAACAGACTTTGAGCCAATTTTGTGTCCAAGGCAGGAGGACAACAAACTATGCAAAAAAAAAAGACCCAGTTCAGAATAGACTGCACAGCGACTGCTCTGTCATGTTTTCAGTGAAATTACTTTGAAGATCTACGGGACACTAGAATACACATCAAGATTGCCAAAGCATCCAGGCAATTCCTTCACTTGTGAGTTAGGGCCAATTATTACCAGTGCAGAGACCTGCCATTCTGTCATGCCACAGCCCCACTAGGTGTTCACGTGCATGGCAGTAGTTGCATCCCACTTGGGATTACAAGGGATCAGAGTATTTGCATATTTGGAAAATTGGCTCCTGACCACCATGATGTTAGTCTAATGAAGACTATCCTTGGTGACAGCCCTCAACATGGAGAAATCAAACCTGCAACCTGCCAAAACCATTCATCAGTTGCCAACTGAATACAATATAAAGCACAAGTCTCTCCCCTTTTAAGACCTTGTTTAGATCCTACACAGTTTGATTCAGGGACTACTTCGATGCAACAATCCACCTGCTGTACTAATTCTTTGCGTGGTTGACTTAATGGCATCCCCCATTCTACTAGTTCAGTTTGCTTAGTATCACATGAAAATTTGCAATGTTATAAGAGCTCGGTAGTCTCTACTCTTGGATCGCATTTTTCCCCACCAGCATAATGAACTGTTATAGGGAGCATTTAAAATGTTACATCACCTCCCCACGTGTCCGTACAGAAGACCCTTTGTCTCTTCTCCCCTCTGGCACTAGTCACAATAGATGCTCCTCCTTTTGGGGAGGAGGGGGTCAATTTCAAAATGGGATGGTCCAGTGTGTATGGGATGTTACAGGGCAGTTCTCATGTTGCAGGAGCTTCATGATCCTCCTCCCTTTAGGTGTGATTTCCGTTCAAACTGACAGTGATTTTTGGATCGCCCACTTGTTGCTATACCACACAAGTCCTATCTGTTATGTTGTAAGCAGTGACTTTGGCAATGGACTCATTACTTTCTAGAAAAACATTCCTAGAAAATGCAACTGCCTTGCGTACAAGTTCAACAGATCCATCCTGATGCCTCAATAGTTCTTGAATGCAGCAGTAGCTTAAAACATATTCAACTGCTTTGGCCAGCCATGCTGCAATCTCACTCTAACACTGAATGCACCACCTTCTTCATGTTTATTACCAAAGATGGGTAGTCCCCAAAGGATGCCCTGGTTGAGCAGTGGTCTGCTGGGGTGCCTTGTGTATATTTCCCCTCTGTCCCTTCTTTCGGCTACTCCCGTTGGGGGTCGCCACAGCGGATCAACTGTTTCCATTTCTTCCTGTCCTCTGCATCTTGCTTTGTCACAGCAACCACCTGCATGTCCTCTCACCACATCCATAAACCTTATCTTAGGCCTTCCTCTTTTCCTGTTACCTGGCAGCTTCATCCTTAGCATCTTTTTCCCAATATACTCTGCATCCCTCTTCAGCACATGTCCAAACCAACGTAATCTTGCCTTCTGGCTTTGTCTCAAAACCTTCCAACCTGGGCTGACCCTCTAATATACTTATTCCTAATCCTGTCTATCCACGTCACACCCAGTGCAAGTCTTAACATCTTCAGCTCTGCCACTTCAAGCTCTGACTCCTGCCTTTTTGTCAATGCCACTGTCTCCAACCCATATAACATAGCTGGTTTCTACCCTCTTGTAGACCTCCCCTTTCACTCTTAATGGTACTAGTCTGTCACAAATCACTCCAGACACTCCCTTCTCCACCCACTCCATCCTGCCTGTACTCTCTTCTTCACCTCTCTTCCACACTCACCATTACTCTGAACTGTTGATCCCAAGTACTTGTACTCATCCACCTTCACCACCTCTACTCCCTGCATACTCACCATTCCTTTATCCTCCCTCTCATTCACACACACATATTCTGTCTTAGTCCTGCAGACCTTCATTTCTGTTCTCTCTAGAGCATATCTCCACCTCTCCAGGGTCTCCTCCACCTGTTCCCTACTCTCACTACAGATGACAATGTCATCTGCAAACATCATAGTCCATGGGGACTCCTGTCTGATCTCGTCTGTCAACCTGCCCATTACCATTGCAAATAAGAAAGGGCTCAAAGCTGACCCTTGATGTAATCACACCTCCACCTTAAATGCATCCGTCACTTCCACCGCAGACCTCACCGCTGTCACACTACCCTCGTGCATATCCAATCCTGTACCACTCTTACATACTTCTCTGACACTCCTGACTTCCTCATACAATACCACAACTCCTCTGTAGGCAGCCTGTCATATGCTTTCTCCAAGTCCACAAAGACACAATGCAACTCCTTCTGTCCTTCTCTGTACTTCTCATCAACACTCTCAGAGCAAACATTGCATCTGTAGTGCTCTTCCCTGGCATGAAACCATACTGCTGATCACTAATAATCACCTTGCTTCTTAACCTAGCTTCCACTACTCTTTCCCATAACTTCATGCTGTGACTGATTAATTTAATCCCTCTGTAGTTACTACAGCTTTCCACATCACCCTTATTCTTAAAAATTGGTACCAAAACATTTTCTCTATTCCTCAGGCATCCTCTCACTTTCCAAGATTTCATTAAACAATCTAGTTAAAAACACCACTGCCATTTCACCTAAACACCTCCCATGCTTTCCCGGGTTCATAGGTTGGTACTAGGCTATCAGCCCTAAGGCCTATGGAAGCCTAGCCATAACAATTCCCTGGATATTTCTTCCCACAATATTTACTTCTCTGGACCCCTGTCTAGCAGGGCAACTGAAATGATCCCTGGGGTGAATTTCCCATCTCCCATCCAGTCATCAAGGTTCCTTTTGAAGAGGGCCAATGAGGCGCTCTGCAGACATGTATGGGCAGTCTATTCCAAAGTATTGGGAGTCTCTGGGTCAGGAACCTATCCCTCCAGCATGTTTTATTCATTGTGATGACAAGGTTTAGATCCCTGGAGCGTGTGGCTCTGAGGGATTGGGATTTTTTTTAAGTGGAGCATGTCCAACAGCTGAGGGTTTGACATGGCCTTGTATGTTAAGCAGGGATCGCCTCTGAGTAGATGATATGCCACAGAGTATAGCTGGAATTTTTTTGTTTAGACTGTCAGCATAGGGCATCTGATTTAGGCCTGTGATTCTTTTAGTGCGGTATTTGTGGCCTTTCCAGCTGTTGCAGATGTCTTGTGAGGTACATACCAAACTGGGCATTATACTCCTATAATTTGTCTGAGAGATGAGTACAGTGGGACAATGACCTCCTTTTTTCTGGATGAAAAGCCCTTAGTGATGAGGTGTGCCACATAGGATTTCCTGACTGTTGTGGCGATGTTATCGAAAGTGAGACCACTGTCCACCTGTGTCCCCAAGTCTCTCATGACACTTTCGATGTTTAGTGTCCTGCCACCTATGTGATAATTCATGGATACATGTTTTTTTCTAAAGGGGAGAACTATACATTTCTTGGCATTACGCTTGCGCCCATGGCTCTGGCACCAGGCATCTGTTTCTGTAGGGCCCTTTTGTAGAATATCCACATCATTTGGGGATTCAATAATGGCTCCCAGTTTGCAGTCATCTGCGAACTTTGTTGGCCAGAGTCCCTTAGTGTTGGCCTGTACTTCAGAGAAGTAGATGCCAAACAAGAGTGGTCCCAGGACTGAACCCGGAGGTAGTCCACTTGTAAGGAGCTGGATTTGGAGTCTGCTACTTTTACAGTCTGGGTTCTGTCATTAAACCAGTTGGCAACCCATCGAGTGACTTGGGGATTTATGCCCAGTTTAGTAAGTTTATCTATGATTCCAGAGTGGGGGATGGTGTTGAAGGCCTTGGCAAGGTCCAGATAGGCTGTGTGGACCGCCTTACCCTCGTCCACAGCTCTGAAGACTGATTCAAAGAAGTCAGTCCGATTCAGGAGACAAGATCAGCCCTTCACAAACCCAAACTGGGTGGGGTTCAGTGTTTGAAGGTTGCCAATGTCTTTGTTTATAAGTTCCATGATAATGTGTTCCATGCCCTTGCAGATCAGGCTTGTCAGGGACAGTAGTTCTGGGGATCCAAGGTGGATCCTCCCTTGTGGAGCGGGATAACTGTAGCTGTGTGCTACTCAGTGGGCACGAAGCCTGAGGTGAGGCTATGATTAAACATGACACTTAGGTGAGGTGCCAGTTCATTTTGTAGTTCATGTAGTACACAGCCTGGGATATAATCTGGTCCCATGGATGCTGTATTCTTAGCTTTGGAGAGTGCGGTTTCTACCTGTATGGCCGTGATTACCTGAATTTGGCAATCTTTTGATATTGATATGGGCCCTTTAGGGGGTGACGGGGGTGAAGTTGGCACTAAATCGATCTGCCAGGATATTGGCAATATCCTTTGGATCAGTATATTGAATGCCATTCTGTTGTAGCTCAGAGCAGATCTGAGCATTGCCATCAAGGTATGACATCTGGACCAACAGCCTTTCCACTCTTCATCCTCTTCATTAGCTATCCTTACTTCCTCCTTGCTAATCCACTGCACTTTATGGTTCACTATCCACACATCATCCAACCTTCTCTCCCTCTCATTCTCTTCATTCATCAACCCCTCAAAGTTCCATCTGCTCAACACACTCTCCTCGCTTGCGAGTACATTTCCCTCATTATCCTTTATCACCCTTACCTGCTGCACATCTTTACTAGCTCGGTCCCTCTCTCTAGCCAATCGGTACAGGTCCTTTTCTCCCTCCTTAGTGTCCAACCTTTCATACAACTCTTCATACGCCTTATCCTTAGCCTTCGCCACCTCTCTCTTTGCCATGCACCTCATCTCCTTATATTAGTCTACTTTCTTCATCTCTCTGACAATCCCACTTCTTCACCAACCTCTTTCTCTGTATACTCTCCTATACTACTTCATTCCACCACCAGGTCACCTGGTCCTCCTTCCTCTTTCCAGATATCACACCAAGCACCTTTCTAGCCATCTCTCTTACTAGCTCTGCTGTAGTTACCCAGCTATTCGGTAACTCTTCACTGCCACCCAGTGCCTGTCTTAACTCTTCCCAGAACTCCACCTCACAATTATCCTTTTTCAATTTCCACCATTTGATCCTTGGTGCTGCCCTCACACTCTTCCTCCTCTTGATCACCAATGTCATCCTACAAACCACCATCCTCTGCTGCCTAACTACACTTTCCCCTGCCACCACTTTACAGTCTCCAATCTTCTACAGACTGGCCCTTCTACATAAGATATAATCCACCTGTGTGCATCTTCCTCCACTCTTGTATGTCACCCTATGCTCCTCCATCTTCTTAAAATATGTACAGCCATGTCCATCCTTTTTGTAAAATCTACTACCATTTGACCTTCTGCATTCCTTTGCTTAACACCGTACCTACCCATCACTTCCTCATCCCCTCTATTCCCTTCACCAACATGCCTATTGAAATCCGCTCCAATCACCAGTCTCTCACCTTTGGGTACAGTAATCACCACTTCATCCTACTCACTACAGAATTTTTATTTCTTATCCATCGCACACCCAACTTTGGAGCATATGCACTAACAACATTCATCGTTACACCATACATTTCCAGCTTCATAAACATCACTCTATCCGAGACACTTTTCACCTCCAAAACACTCTCTGCATACTGTTCCTTCAGGATAACCCCAACGCCATTTCTCCTCCCATCCACACCATGATAAAACAATATGAACCCACCCCCGATGCACCTAGCCTTGCTCCCCTTCCATCTGGTCTCTTGCACACACAATATACGAACCTTCCTTCGGTCCATCATATCAGCTAGCGCTCTCCCTATACCAGTCATACTGCCAACATTCAAAGTTCCGACCCTCACTATCACAGTCTTAGCCTTTACCTGCCTTCGGGCATGCCTTTTCCCTCTTCTCCTCCTTCGGCCAACAGTAGCCCAATTTCCACCAGCACCCTGTTGGCCAACAGTACTGGTGGCAGTCGTTAAAATTTTACACCAGATGCCCTTCCTGACTGAACCCTCCCTATTTATCCGGGCTTGGGACCGGCACAAAGAAATGCACTGGCTTGTGCATCCCCATTGGCTGGGTTATATTTACCCTCTGCCCCTGATACCCAGATTCTTGTAGAAAGTGGAATGGTGTAGAGCAATGTTGATATTTGTTTCCTACTGGCCCAGAAAAACTTTGATTTCCTCTACTAATACCTCACATTGAGGAGCCTACTTGGCTCCTAGATCTGCTGCCTCATCTATTCGGGAAGCTTCACCCAAGTCTATGCAATCTAAAGTTAACTGTTTAATTCCTGTATTTCCAGTAATGGGCATGGATCCTCCCCTGTCTGAGGATGTTATCCAGATAATTTCAGCATCGCAAAAGGACTGTACCTGGAAGAAAAGCATTTTGCTTTTTGGGCTGAAGCTTAGAAAATCCATTCCCTTCAGTGCTTCTGATCTGTTTTGTTTTGTTGCATCAAAATAAAATTTCGCAAAAGCAATATTAATCTACTTTAAGTTGCTTTCTAATGAAAACGCCTACAAACGTGCATCTGTAAACATTTTAACAAAATAATCAATTCTGCTCATAATGACAACACCCCCACTCTTAACTGGTTTCACAATCTACATATATTTTTTAACCAATATATATAATGTGTGCCACTATATTACTTTTATTTATTGAATTGCATTCATTTGAATTTGTCAAGTTCAGGTTAGCCTATATCTTTAAATGTATTTGTGGTTAAAGTATTCTGGCTGTGGCTGATATTTTTTGTCTTTACCTTTGAAATCTTGTTCATGGTTATGAACATTAAGAAGGGTAAAATTAGAGACTGAGGTGCTGAAGAGCTGCATTCAGTGTGAAAGCATGGAGGAGTTAAGTGTTATGAAGACTACAGATGGCTGCATTGGAAAAAAAATGCAACAAACGGGGAATTTTGAAAAGTACGGATATTGGTGCCCAGTATGTCAGGTGTAATGGAAACCCTCGACCAGCATCTATCTGCAAACGTGTAGCATGTGTCTGAGCATTGTGTCCTGAAAAAGTGGTTCCTTTGTATGGTCAATTTTGTAGGGTATCACAGAACTCTAAGCTGTTTTAAGCAATTTGCCATTCTCATTTTGAACAAAATTTGGAATGTAATACTTTACTATCACCCATCCCTGATGTTTTTAGTAAGGAGCTTTGAGTATTTAAACATTCTTGCCCTGTAGCCTACTTGCGGTGTATATATTTTTTTCTAGGCCAGATTTACTTCAGATTGCTGCATGTAACTTGGATCGTAAGATATTAGTAAGAAAACGTAGGAATTCTATTCTTGATCTGCAGCCCATCAGTCACTGGTTTGATAGTGTTCTGTAATCTGATATCTGCAAGCCAGTTTAATAGTCCATCTTTTCCTCTAGACATGGCCAACAGTGTGGGCAGTTAGAACTAAAGGACCCCCCCCCAATGTGGTTCTCTTTGGTTCAGCTACACTAGTGTGGTTTTTTTTTTTTTTTTTGTCACACTAGTTATTTTGCTTTTTATTGGTTGTCTTGGTACTGTGATATGGAAAACTTTCCTGAAGCAGTAGGCATGCCTGTGAGAAAAAAGCAAACCCAAAACATCACAAGGCTGACTGGAGAATTGACGTGGCTGTTGCAACAGGTGGGCGCTGAGTCTGCTACTTCCAAATATTGTTTCCCCAGTAGATTCCAATGGCCAGAAAGTCTATCTTGGCATCTATGGCATCCAAGAGAGACTTGTCCCACAAAGGTATGAATAGCATTAACAGTTATTTGTATTGTTCACCTTTTGCCTGTGACTTTCCAAAGTTAGCCTTGTGTATTGGCAAGAGTAATGTCAACCTTAACAATTGTGATGGTAGTAATAGTTGTGGAACAGACCATGTTAATATTCAAGCTGAAATGAATGCATCCCCTGGTAATGGTGATAGAGAAAAGTGCCTTTGATAGTGGACACGATTCTTTAAAGTTGAATGAAAAATTTGTCCAGTTCAAGAAGTGGACACCAATTATGACATGGTTTAGAGTCTTGGTTTAAGAAATCTACCTCTTCTGGTCCAAATCAACAAGGTGGGAGTTTGGTGTTCCCTCTCTAAACAAGTAGAAATGTTTGAGACTATACTAATGAAATATAGGATATTATAAATGGATAATGCTCATATTATTGAATCTAATAAGAAATATGTTCCTTGAGACTGCAGATGTGGAAATTTCTAAATCGGATTTCTGTTTTCTCAGCATTATGTTCTGAGCTTATTCATACGTTTGGTAGGCATGGAATGAAACTTGTACTAAGAGAAAATGACCATTGCAGGGGAAAGACTGCGAGATGAAATGAGCAACCTTAATATTAATTTACTGTTTGGCACCTACAGAAACATGTTAATGTATTCTGTAAGGTATATTAACATTGTGAAACTGTTAAAAGCTTTTTCTTTATACATTCCTTAAGAGCTGTTGCATATGAAACTGATCATATACCCTGTTACATCTCTAGGGAAGGTAAACTTCAATAGCAATTTAGTGTTGCACCGGGGGGTTAGGGGGATGCTTCTCTTAAGACCTGGCTCAACTGAACTCCGTAAGGAGAACATGTTCAAGATTCTGTTCAAATGGCTGATCATGTAGAACCCCCCCAATGCAGATCAGAGAGAACAGTCCAGGAGGAGAGTGGCTAATTACTTGCAGGAGAAGCAAAACCACCCCCAGTGGCACCAAACCAAAGCAGACGAAACATGGGGGGGGGGTAAGAACGATTTGGTAAGATCAGATTTTTTTTCTAAACTAACAATATAGGGGTGGCATGTTGACTTAAGAACTTTTTCGGTTTTATTTGAAGTCTGTTTTGCTCCTACTAAAATTCCTGGAGACCCAGCCAAATTGATTAAATTCAAACTTTCTGTCAGGCAGTTGAGATGGGCTTGGCAGTTTAGACATGCAAAATGTAAAGAATCTGGAGATATGGTTAGTTTAAAAAAAAATATAACATTTATATTTCTCCCATTGAATTCTGTAATTTTTACTATCTGAGAGCCTGAGAGAGTGATTTCCATATGCAACGTGTTGGAAAGTACAATTTTTAATTTAACAGGATAAGCAGTATGTTTAATTCTTTGGCAAAAGATTCTTCTATCAGGATAATGAAACCTGATAAGCGGGGAATTGTCAGTGCAATATATAGAATTTTGCATGACACTGAAATTCTTGAAACAGAATCAACATTGCTTAAACAGTTTGATCTGTTTCTAGGTTGCTTGTTTCAAAGTTATTACCCCATCCTTGCACAGTTTTTTGATTTAACTCAAGTTCTCTTATTCCATCTATTTTTGAGATATCGAAGATCCACAAAAATGTATAACAGCTGTCTTTCAGACCTTAAATGCATGTGGGATCAAAAATGCACCCCTTGGCAAGCATGTATTAGCAGAAAAAGCCCTTATTGGAGTAAGTAGCTACTTTGCTGAAAGATTTTAGGAAAATTTTTGGAGAAACAAAGTTCAAATGTGTGGGCCACGTATTGGATGTCATAGATTTTTTTTTTACCTTTGTGAGCAAGATTTAGTTATTTAATTAGACACTCTCTTGAATATTATGCTTTAACAGCAAAAGACATTTAGCTTTTAAAAGAAATAGTTAAGAAAAGCAATTCTTAATTTTGATGGAGAGATTTTTAAACTTTTCTTTTTTTAAGATTATATTATAACAGGATACATAAAATAAAATTAATGACTTAATTTGTTAGGGTCACTGTATATTCAGTATTTTTAAATTTGCACATTTATAAATGTTTCTATAAATTACTTGGATGTAACAATTTCTAATGGTTTTATAGAAAAAGTACCTCCAACAGTTGCTTACATTTTAATATTTGCCATCCTCTCCAGTTTGAGGAGCCTGGTGAAAGGGAGGTAAGAGTAGCATAGTATCAGACTTTGCGATGTTACTTGAAAGGACAAATTATTGAATAGAAGGTACTCAACGATTTCCGAATATTGGTGGTGCAGTAACTTGGGTATAGGAACTAAAACATCAAATGTTAAGACTGTATTAGGGCCATGGTGTTTGAATTTAATGAGTTGTAGTAAGATATAAAAAAAAAAAAATCTAAAAACTGGTTTATTATGAAGAATAACCCAGAAATGCCTCGCTTGTTAGGTGATAAGCTATTGGTATAAGGGAGAAATATCAAGAATTTGTCAAAGGAACACAAGGATAAAGATGTTCTTCCCATAACGGTGTCAAGAAGTGTGGCTATTGCAATCAATGACCGTGCATTCTGGAAACTGAAAAGGTGCATATAGGAAGTAATATGGTTCTTTATCCAGGTAGTAGTAATTATGTTACCAAAGACTTGGCATGTTTAGCCTTAGTTGTGTCCTACATGTAAAGGTTTGCAGGGATAAATGAATGAAAATTCTGCAATGTATCTGAGCACCTTCATGATAAAGAATAAAAATGGTAATAATGCTCTAGACATTTGAGCTTCTGTACCTTTTTAAATGTTCCAGTTTATTATGTTCTAGTTTATAGTAATTCATGTTAATGATGTACTGTCACTCAGTCCATCCCCTCTCACGAGTGTTTTAAAGCTTTGGTCTTCAAAATTGTATTTTTTTGTATAATGTTACTATGGACTGATTTCGTTACATTGCATCAGTTTTGATATTGCATAATTATGTGTATTTGCTCATTTATATACACATTTGTATAAATAGTGTTAAAGTTGGGTTTACTACAGAGTGCCTTAAAATGATTTGATATTTAATGCCATTCAATTTTATTTAATTGTATTTTACCTCATTAGAACATATATTGTGTACATATTGTGCATGTAGTATTTTTGTACTTTTGATTTATTTATTTAACATTTATTTTTACCAGGATCAGTCCAACTGGACATCATGTGTCCTTTTTCAGTGGAGGCCTGGGGAGAAAAGCTCCAAAGAAGTAAGTGTACATACATGCTTTAGATAACAAAACTTGCATACAAAATAAGAGCAACAATGAAGTACAAAAAACAATTATGTAGAACAATAAGATACTCTGGAGTTAGTACCATTATTTACAATATATACAAAAAGTACATTTCAGGTGAGTATAGTGTATTCATTAAAGGCTTCAACGGGTCACCTACATATGGAAAAGTGGATCTTCAAGGGGGTGGGGTCTTTGCAGTTGCAGAGAGGGTTAGTATTGAGGTGTAATTTAAGAAGGCCTTTAAAGGTGCCTGTGTGACTTTGTAGCCGGAGTTCAGGTGGGAGGGTGTTCCATGCTTTGGCAACATCATGGGAGAATAAGGCCTCCCCAGAACTGTTATTGCATGGATTAACTTCAATCAGGTTTTTTATGCATGAACGTAGCTCCCTTTTTAGGGTTGTGAAAGTTTAGTATGACTGCAAGGGCAGGGCACCTCCCTGGATGGAAGAGAATTTGATGGGCTGTGATCAGTTGGTGGTAGCGTAGGAGGTTTGGAAATTCTAATCAGTGCAGTTTAGTTAGGGTTAGGCAATGGTGGGAATGTGATCTATTGGCAGTGAACCTAGGTATTTTATTGTAGCATGTAGAGAGTTTGCTCAGGTTGGTTTAGTTAATATTGGTGAGAACTGGAGAGGCGTAAAGTAGTGTTAAGAGATGAGTTGTGACTATTCTAGTCTCAGGGGGTTAGGAATAGTTTGCAATGATGTAGGCAACCTAGTTTTTTATGGACTTGAGAGATGGTTTGGGATATGTGCTTGTTGTATTTAAGTTGGTGATCAATAGTGATGCCTAAGAGATTAGCCTCAGTTACTGGAGTGATGAGGGTGCCATTGGTAGACATGATGGTAAAGGTGGCGTTGCAGTGTTTGGTTGGGTGGAATAGTATTAGCTGAGTTTTTGGGGGTTTAGTATTAGTTCGTAGTTTAGCCAGTTCTCTACCTCAGTGAAGGATGATGTCAAATCACGGGTATTTGTAAGACTAATTGTTCAAGTGAAATTGTGACTATAAAGGTTGTATCCTTTAATGGATTTTTATTGGTTTTAGTTCTTATGAAGTCCAAAGCTGGAAGGTGTTATGGAGTAATACATTAATCACAAAATAGTCTATTTTTTTTGGGTGGGGGGATGCAATTTGGTTTGTGGTTCAGCTGCACTAGTGTGGCTTTCATTGCTTTAGAACTAAAGGTAACTTTATGGAACTATCACCCTGAGTAAATCTTGCATTCTGTGCTGGATAATCTGGACCATTTTTTGGTATTACACCGGCATACTCTTGCCTTGAAAACATGGTATTTAGTGCATTAATTACAACTCTGCTTGTTGTATCTGTTAAATTCAAATGTTTGTTTCATTCCATGGTCCTCTTGGACCTGTATAAGAAATCCCTTCTGTTGCATAATTAAAAGCATGATCAGAATCCCAGTCCTAAAATGTTCATGTTTGTACTGATGTTACTGGCTAGCGTAACACATCACAGGCTCTCTACTCTTCACCATTCCTGAATACGACTCAGTACCCTCTTGACTGCTTTCCTTCCCTAAGGCTGATAGTGGTGTCAAATCATCTAAGGCTGATAGTGGTGTCAAATCATCTAAGGCTGATAGTGGTGTCAAATCTAAGGCTGATAGTGGTGTCAAATCTAAGGCTGATAGTGGTGTCAAATCATCTAAAATGTCCAGACTTGCATGTAACTGCTCTCTTCAAATAGTGTAGCTGCATTGCTTCCTTTACTCATAGAATTTAAGAATGCCCTTGTCATAGCCACTTATGAAAACGTTTGCATTCCCTGGTTGCTCATGATACAGTAATTTCTTTTTGCACTGTCAGTTGTGAACTCTAGTCGACCCTTGCTGCTTTGCCAAGTCACTTGGTGTATTCACTATATTAATTAATTTTCCTGGCTTGGATGTCAGAGTTGTTAGGATTCTAAAAGTACATTTCTTTGAAGTCAGTGCAATGACTTGCAATGTATGTTGCAAGTGGTTTGTCTGTAACAATCCTTTCCTACTGTAAATACAACTCTTCACATATGTATAATAGAAGTTGCATTTTTGTATGTTAAGTTAGGTTCTGGCATTCTGTTAAACCAGTTGCTTATGGAACTAGAACCTTAGCTACCAGAATTGCATCAGTTCCCTTCTGGATGGCATATAGACGTAATGTAACAAGAATTGTATTGACTGACATGCAGACATTTGGATATACATGTGTGCTTTTAACTTCTCATAAACTGTAGTGAGATTTCTTGGTATCCAGTGGAGATTTATTCTATTGCTCATAACTTTTCTCTGTTCTGTTAGTCCTTCAGATGTTAAAACTGATTTTGCACTACTTCAGGCTTTGTTTTAATCAACAGCTGTGGATCATGTTTGCTCTGACATAACACTGTTATATCAGTTAAATTTACAGCATCATATTCAGTTTGTGTAGCATGTCTCAAATGCTTAGAATGCTGATGAATCTGGTACAGGTCTCAGAAATAGGTTTACTTTAACTCTAGGACCATCACATTTGGGGAAACGATTGAACAGTCAGTTCGAGGACCACTACAATAAAATCTTCAACTGAGAGTCTTGAAGGTGCAGACCCAGGGACAATCACTGCAACAGGTACTGCAAGGGGGGATTACTCTTGGCAGCTATCAAAATGATTGTCCTTTGGTTTCCTGACCCCATGAGTTTGATGGTAAACACCAGAGATGTATACCTTCCCATAAGCAAATTAATGGTACAGAACAAAGAATTTTTGCTCTCAAGAATCCACGAGGAATAGCAGCAAGCACAGAAAACTACATTCACGGCTGGCATATGAGACATGCCACTTAAATCTGACAGTGCTGTCTTTGTGTGCATGTACTGAATCAACAAGCTATTAATCTTGTTTCAGCAGTAACCACTCTGCTTGCCCATTCATTGGGCAGTCTGTTTCTAAATCATTCCCATTCAGTCTAGAGAGATTTTCTCCAAGCTGCTTAGCATTTCCTTGAAGCATGCACTATTCATCTGCTGTGATATGACAAGTTCGTTGTAAATGGTCCATATCTCCATACTGTTTTAGCATATCATAAATCTACATCTTTTCATAGAATCCATAAACTAATTATTCATTTATGCTGTAAATTTTTCACCATCCCAAGCCTTTGAAAAGTTGGAAGACTGAGCATCAAAGGCACAATTTTTGGATCTACTACCTGGAATGCTTCCTGTATTTACTTTTAAGCTCTCATGTAAGCAATTTCTAACACAGTAAGTAAGCAGTGTACATGTTACTAGCTTTCTACTTTTATGCTGTCTGTAGGCAAAACATTACTGTCTGCCAATGTCTAATCTTAAGACCACAGTTAAGTTATAAATTAACTTGAGTCTCTGCTTTTATCTGAACAGTGTTGGGTCGTTGACTTTTGACAGAGATGCCTGGACTTTTCTGTGGTGTGCAGGAATGTAGCACACTGCACCTTTTTAGGCTTCTCTGCAGAGAAGGGTATAGTGAATTTATGGATTCACATTTTCCAGTTTGGATTAATTACCCTGGAGAAGAGGTTTTCCTGAGTCTGCAGCTGAACCATGTCTTAAACGAAAGGCCGTATGACTTATGATCACTTCTGATGCTACATGCAATGTGCACACTGAATACTGGCAGCTTAATCAGCATTTACTTTGAGACCCTTCACCACATAAATGGTACCATAACCATATGATGTTCAGAGATGCTTACAATTACAGGTACTACATCCTGTGCCGGAAGCGGGCATTAATTTCGAGAACACAATCTGTTTGGGGAATGCATGAGTGGGGAAATGTTTTAAGTGGATGATGCTAAGCTGAGTGGGTGTATGCATGACAGTGTTTAATGTATTCATTTTTCACCTTTATAACAGTTTGCTATATTCTTATCTTGGTGAATAATTTTCTTTTTGCTGACAGTATGCACCCTACTCATTTGTTGAGGGCACTTCCCCATGGAGAATTTAAACGTATTGCCAACAATACATTTGACAAATCACAGCTAAAGGGAGAATTTGCCAAAGTCGGACAAAAGTTGTTAACACGAGGCTATCCTGTGGCTGTTGTACATGAGGCTGAAAGAAAAGCATTTGAGTTTACACAGTTAGTAGGTGATACTACACAGAGGAGAACAGGGAAGAGATCTTGGGTCAGAGAACCAAGAGAAACAGTAAAGGGTATATTTTTTGTTAAAAAATATTCAGATTTTTCTTGGGTTATTCGTGAATTAGTTATTCATTTTTGGCCCATGATCAAACAAGACAGTGAGGTAGGACATCTTTTTCCTGACAAGGTTACTTTTTCTTTTGGCAAGTTTCTCAATTTAAAAGATTTTGAACAGTCCACATGGATATTTAAATCAAACTAAGGGTTCCTTTGCATGTGGCAGATGTAAGGTGTGTAGTAGGATAAGGAACTTAGATGGTGAAAGAATAAATGGCAAAAGGTACAATTCTTGTGGTCATTTTAGCTGTGATACTCCATGGACGGTATATATTCTAGGGTGCAATTGTGCACCGCCTATATGGTATATAGGCCAGACCAAAAGACCAGTAAAGAGAAGGATTATGGAACATTTAGGTGACATCAGAAATGCCAGAGTTGATAGTCTGGTAGCTCTTCATTTTCATACCAAGCATGGGGGTTCTATGGATAGTTTAATTTTCAGTGTGCTAGCCAAGGGATCAGAGCAACTAGGTTTTGATCTAGTGAGGGATCTGCTGAGAATGGAGACTAGATATATCATTAATTTTGATAAGATGTGGCCCAATGGTATGAACATTGAAGTAGATTTAAATGCTTGAGTTCAACAATTGTGCATCGTCATAAGTTGTAAATTCACCATATTTAAGGTATGTTTATGAGCAAATAATATATTAATTCAACATTATGTGAATTTTCACAGGTGTAATTTTATATGTTGGTTTTATTAAGTGGTGAATTTCATACATAAGACATTAGCATAGGTATGCAAATGTTAACTTCACAAGCTTCAGTCTGTGGTAATACATTTGAGTGGTAATTTAATTCCAATGTGTATTTGGTAATTCAATTTGTATTTGTTAATTGATTATCTTGTATAATTCGACATCCTTAATGGTGAAGTTATTCCTTTGAAGGCTTGGTTACGCCGAGGTACTTGAGTCACCAGTAAAGAGTAGATGTCTTCACAAGTGTCTACGGTGTGATTTTTTTCAAATTTTTTTTTTCTATATTCTTACCTCCTCACCGAAGGCCTTGGACAGGGGAATTAAGTTAGTGCAAATGGTGTGCATGTGTAGTATACACTGTGTGCCGAACAATGCAGTAAAATTAACCGTGAAAGGTAAACTGTGGAACACAGCTTAATGAAGCTACATGTACAAAATAACTAAAATGTTTCTGAAGGAGGGCAAGCCTCATGCTCTACACCCCCTTGTGCAACCATTGAATTTGTATGCAACCACCCACATAACACCTTGGGGGTAAGGGAAATCATGACTCCCTGTCCCTAAAAATAAGAATTGCATCCTGGACCTCTCTCACATTATATGAAATACCTGTTTGATAAGGGACCATGCAGTATTATGTAGAAATTCTAACATGCTATAGTTTAAGGTCTATATTATATATTCGAAGTTTCAAAACTTCGAATCCCATATGTTTGACAACATATGATCGAAGTTTGAAACTTCGAATATATAATATAAAAAAATAAATAAAACCTATCTTAACGCTCGAGCAGCAAGCCCCCCTGCACCCACTACGTGGAGGGCTGTGCCCCCCTACTTAAATATACCAACTCTGAGATCGCACTTCAGTGCAGAAAAGGGAAATTCTCCCGTTCTGCACAATACTGCACCATTACATTTAATCTTCAAACTTCGATCATATGGTGACCATATGACATTCGAACTTTGAAAAGTTTGTTCATGTAATAGGAACCCTATAGTTGCTCTCCACAATTCTGACTTTGTATACATTGTGTGCGTTATCTAGTTAGTTACCAGGGAAGTCCACTGGGTCGAATTGACACTTATTCAGTGGAGGCCCAGGGAGAAAAGCTCCAAGATGCATTATACAATTTAGATACAACTGATGGTTAATATTTAAGATAACCTTATGTAGAATAGTTACTCATAAATGCATTCAATATCATGCATAGTTAACAAATTCATTAAGCTTGCAGGTAGGGATCATACAGTTTCATTTGAGGAAAACAAATGTGTTAGGTGTGGAAACAGTTTACATACAAACCTTTAAAGAAAATGTAAATATGCTTTGTATACACACATCAACAGAATGCTGCTTAAAATATTTACAAGGTTGGGCTGTGTGAGGGTAGCTGTAGGAGGAGTTGAGAGCTTAGAGAGAAGCTATAGAAATTGCTGAGAGCTTAGACAGGATCATAGGAAGATAACTATGGGAGTTGTAGAGCTTGGGAACCAGAGAGAGAGAACCCCCTTGGATTAGGTTGGGTGAAGGCAGGTACATTTCCATTTAGTGGATTGGTGTTTGAATAGTTGGGTTTTGAAGTTTTCTGAGTTTGGTATGATTCTTAGTGTGGAGGGAAGGGAATTCCATTTTTTGCCTAGTAAGAAAGATGGGAGAAGTTGGCCAGCAGGATGTTTAGGTTTATGGATAGTAAGTAAGTTCTGATGTTCAGATCCGAGATCTCTGTTGGGTGTATAAGGGGGAAAGATGTTAGAGCGGTTCATTTTGTTAGGTGAAATATGAATGTATATGCACTAGTGAGTTGGAGCTAGTCTAGGTAGTTTGGGAGTTAAAGCCAATTCAGGGATTGTAGGGTTAGGTAGTGATGGGTGGTATGTTTAGATTTAGAGGCAAATTTAGAGATTTTGTTGTAGCAGTTTTCTAGTTTAGAGGTGATAGAGGAGAGCAGGTTGGTTAGGAGAGGGGCTTCGTATAATAAGGAAGAAGATAAGTCGAGGCCAGAGTTTGCCTGCTAGAGTTGGAGAGAAAGCGATTATTCCTATACAGCATACCTAGCTTTTGGTGGGTTTTATTAATATTTTGTTGAATATGAATATCAAACTTGGTGTTCATCTACAGTAATGCCAAGTAGTTTGGCAGAGGGGACCACTTCTATAGGTGAGTTGGTTGAAGTTTTTATCATAGGAGAGGGTCTTTATGGGAGGGAATAGTAGAATCTTTGATTTATTTGCATTGAGAGAAAGGTTGTTTTGGCACATCCAGATGTTCTTCATCTCACATTGCTGCAGTCCTAACACTTGGGTAGTCCGCTGTCCCAGTCGGCCCGAATACCAAAGTATAAGGCTGACGTCGGTCAAGGCGCATTTGACTGACATCAGGACGTCAGGGTACAAATGCGCATGACCGACGTCATATCCTCAGTCTTTTTTGCCGCATGGTCCGATGCAGAAGCAGTATTGCGAGTGCAGGTTGGCGTTCTGAAATTTTCTGAAGTCGGAGTTTCAGACCGAATCAAAGTTGGCTAAGTACCCCGTTGGGGAATATTTTGTTTTTTTCTTGCCTCAGTATTTAACCGGATGTCAGAAAAAGTGAATAACTGTTGATACCTCATAGAGATTACCATACTTTGTGTATACCTTGCTTAGGGCCTGAGCACGACGTTGTTGGCTGTCGCTCTTGTGCTAGATTTAACAAACGCACTATTAAGAGAAGATTAGATTGTGCCAGGTTAGTTTTTGGGAAGCTTTGTAATTACAACATGCCGTCGGATGCTCCGACGCCCGCTTCGTCTAAAAAGCGCAAAGACAAAGCAGCGAAGCCTAGGGTGGAAGAACCGTCTGTCCCGGACGCCGGTTCTTTAGAGGCTCGGTGGAGCCGGTGGTTCTACCAGAAGTTCCTCTGGATTCTCAGGGAGAGACTTTACTGTTACAAGATGTGTCCTCTCAGGAGGTAGGCCAGGCTGAAGGGGCTTCTCAGGTAGCTGTTCTCCCTCCCTTTCTAAGGTGGGTAGGCCCTCCCTTCTGTTTCCAAGGCTCCTTCTAGAGGCCGGCCAGGGTTAACTTCAGTGGGGGTCTCCCTAGTTCTTCAGGGTCTCTGCCTAAGAAACATATGCTTAAAATGGCAGAAGATTTGATTACTATGATTAGAGGTTCTTTACCCCCCCCCCTGATAAGAGGCCTAGGGTGGAACCTGAGCTTGAGAGTTTTGAGCAGTGTTCGGAGGCTTCTGAGTCTTCGGCTGAAGACTTGCAGGAGTATCCTCCTTATTCTGATTCTGATGTGGATGACTCTACCTGCTTCTCCTCCTGAGGATTTTTCTTTTTCAGAGACTCTTCATTCCATGAGGGAGCATTTTAAATGGGAAGGTCAAGATTTCTCTGATTCTAGGAAAAGGCTTAGGGAATTTTTGTTTCTACCCCAGCATAGGCCTTTAGCTATACCTCCTGTTCTGGATGTGGTAGAGGATGTTTTTGCAGAGGCTTCCCTGAACCCTGATTCTTTGCCTCCTGCCCCAGTTAAACCGGACAGGTATTATAGGGTGCCTGAAGCTCATGAGTAGCTTTTTAAGAGTCCTAGGGCAGACCCAGAAACTGTTTCTCAGGGCCCTAAAGGTGTTAAGGCTTCTGTTGTTAAAAATCCTGTTCCTTCTGATAGAGGCAAGGGCTTTGGATAGATGGGGGAAAAAGGTGTATACTTCTTCCACTTTAGCCATGAGGGCTTTGAATTGCCAGTTTCACATGTTGAAATACCAAAATTTTCTCCTTTCACAATTGAAGTCTAAGGTGGATGCTCTGGCGGAAGGTATTGAGTGTAAAGAGTTGCAGGATTTGGTTCATGTTTCTGAACAGGTGGGTAAGCATTCCTTGCAATGTGGTTTTGATGTTGTACAGGCCTCTTGAGGGTGGCAGCCACTGGTTCTGTTCTTCGAGGCACGCCTGGCTGAGGGATCAGAATTTAGCTGAACATGTAAAGACAAGGATTTTAGATGCTCCTTTACAATCTGATGTGTTATTTGGTGCGCCTGTGGAAGCAGTTTTAAAGAAAATGGAGGACAAGGCTAAGTCTATGCAGACTGTTAAAGATTTTTTGCAGGTTCAGCCTCCAAAGTTTAGTAGAAATTGGCCTACTAAGGGGTGGACTTATCCTTCTTATGATTCTCAGTCTAGGGGTAGATCTAGACGTGGTAGGGGCAGAGCTCAAGGTTCTTTTAGGCCTAGAACAGGCAGTTCGCCTGCCCAGTCTTCTGGTGAGGGCAGGGGTCAGTCCTTTCGTAAGCAGACCCAATGACTTGCCTTTTCAGCTGCCAGAGCCTTCTCGTCTGGCAGCACCTTTGGGAAGTAGGCTGGCACTTTTCAAAGAAAATTGGAGTGTTATTACCCAAGACAGATGGGTATTGGATATCGTTCACCACGGTTACAGGTTTTATTTCCATACCTTGCCTCCTTTCAAAGGCATGCCA
The DNA here is from genome assembly GCF_019279795.1 of Protopterus annectens. Taxonomy (NCBI): domain Eukaryota; kingdom Metazoa; phylum Chordata; order Ceratodontiformes; family Protopteridae; genus Protopterus; species Protopterus annectens. Next base: position 527,875,345 of record NC_056735.1, on the reverse strand, counting down.
GACATTCCTCCTATACAAAGAAAAGAGGCTCACAAGCAAATTTCTCTGTTGCTCCAGATAGGGGCCATTCAGCCGGTTCCTGTGCCAGAAAGGGGCCTAGGATTTTATTCTCGCCTGTTCCTAGTACCAAAAAAGGGGAACACGTGGCGACCAATTTTGGATTTGTCTATCCTCAACACTTATTTGGACATTCCCAAGTTCAAAATGTTGACGTTACAACAGCTTTTACCTCTGCTGGGCAAAGATCACTGGATGGTAACTTTAGATCTCAAGGAGGCTTACCTTCATGTGCCTATCAGACTCAGTTGCAGGAAGTATCTGCGTTTTCGAGCTGGAAATTCACATTATCAGTTCTCTGCATTGCCCTTTGGCTTATCTACTGCCCAGAGTATTCACAAAAGTTCTGGCTCCAGTTGTAGCTTTTTTCAGGCTAAAAGGAATACAAATCTATCCTTACTTGGACGACTGCCTGATTCTGGCTCAAGAAAAGGACGAGCTTCTTCAGCATCTGGAATATGTGATAGCAGTGCTAAGATGCCTGGGGTATTCTGTGAACGAAATAAAGTCCAGTCTAGTACCCTCTCAAGACATGTGCTTTCTGGGTGTGAGACTGAATACAGCAGCCCAGATGGCCTTTTTAACCCCGGACAAACAAGAGAGTCTATCCCTTTACTTCCATCAACTATCTCATCAGTCCATGCTGACTGCAAGGACAGTCCTTCAAGCATTAGGGTTCATGGCATCTTGTATTCTGGTGCTTCCCAATGCCAAACTGCATATGAGGAAGCTGCAATGGTATCTAAAAAATGTATGGACACAGCACTGCCAGGATTTGGACACTGTCATTCCAATAATACCTTGCATTCAAAAGGAATTTTTGTGGTGGGCTCAGGAATGTCACCTAAACAAGGGACTCTCTGTGACCCGGCCAGAGGCGAGTCAGATTCTAACGACAGATGCCTCAGACATAGCTTGGGGAGCTCATCTGAATGGAAAGTGGATACAGGACAAGTGGCCTGCCAGACTACAGCATCTACATATCAACATGAAGGAGATGTTAGCAGTCCAGTTTGCATTAATGGCTTTCAAGGAGTTACTTCTTCCTGGGCAGGTGTTGATTCTAACAGACAACACAACTGTCATGTGGTACATCAACAAGCAAGGGGAACACATTCTTATCCTCTATGCAGGCAAGCAATGATTTTGTGGGAGACTGCGCTCAGCTTGCAGCTAAATCTACAGGCAAGGTTTCTGCCAGGAGCACAGAACTCCTTAGCAGATGTGTTAAGCAGGCAAATCATGGATCCCCACGAGTGGAAACTGGATCTTCATGTATTTCGACAATTGACAGTGTCCTGGGAACTCCAGACATAGATCTGTTCGCTTCTCCACTAAACCACCAGCTGCCAAAGTTTTGCACGAAAAGGTTTCATCACACAGCTTGGAAAGTGGATGCTCTTACGTTCAGTTGGGAAAATCTTCATGTGTATGCCTTTCCACCTCTGCCTCTCCTCCCAAAGGTACTCCTAAAGGTCAGACAAGACAAGCCAAGGATGATTTTGATAGCTCCAGATTGGCCTCGGCAACACTGGTACCCATTACTGAGGAATCTGGTAAGGAAGCCTCCATGGCCTTTACCTTTAATTCCACACCTTTTGTCTCAGAGGGACGGTCATCTTCTCAATGTCAAGCTTCACTCTCTTCATCCAACAGCCTGGCATATTCTGTTTTGAACCACAGCAGGTCTCAACTTCCTCAACAAGTTTTGAATGTGATTATGGAAGCCAGAAGACCTAGTACAAGTGTATGCAGAAAATGGAAGAGATTTTATTTTGGAGTGCAGCAAAGGATTTGGATGTTTCTGAGCCTAATTTGAGTGTGGCTCTTCAATATCTTACTGAGTTATTGGACAAAGGTTTGTCTTTCTCTTCCATTAAGATTCATGCTGCAGCAATTTCAGCTCACTATGATTGTGACCCACCATTGTTTTCTCATCCTTTGTTCAAGCAATTTCTTAGAGGCGCAAAGAATATAAGACCCCCACGTGAGCTCCTACTCCTGCTTGGGACCTCAATTTTGTGTTGGAGAAACTTACTCTACAACCTTTTGAGCCTGCTAGTGCTGAATTGAAATACTTGTCATGGAAGACTGCTTTTTTGTTGGCCATTACTTCTGCAAGAAGGGTTTCTGAATTGCAGGCCCTTATGGCGGTTGAGCCAGATTTGATTTTCCATAAGGATAGGGTATCATTATGTACTAATCCTTCATTTATGCCTAAGGTGGTTTCTAGTGTGGCTTTAAACCAAACTATTCATTTGCCTACTTTTTATGCAGATCCCCAAAATAAGGGGGAAAAGATTTTGCACACTTTAGACGTGCACAGGCAGTTATGCTATTATTTAAGCAGGACTAGGGATTTTAGGCAGTCTCAGCAGTTGTTTGTTTCTTTTGCTTTGAGTTCCCAGGGCAAGCCTGTGTCAAAACAAACTATATCTAAGTGGATTGGGTTTTGCATTGCATTCTGTTATTCCCATCATGGCAAGGAGATTCCAGCTGGGATTAGGCCTCATTCCACGAGGGCTACTGCCACTTCAACAGCATTTCTAAGGGGGGTGGCAACTAAGGATATTTTGAAGGCAGCTACTTGGAGTTCAGTGCATACTTTCTCCAAGCATTACCACCTTCCTCTCTATTCTAAATCCAGGGCTGGTTTTGCCACTGCTGTGTTGCAGGGCATTTTGGCAGCTCCTGCTTCATTATAGTTTAGCCATCCTCCCTTACCTCTGCTTTGGGATTCTACCCAAGTGTTAGGACTGCAGCAATGTGAGATGAAGAACATAGTACAGTTTTGTACCTACCATAAATGTAGATGTTCAAGATCCACATTGCTGCAGTCCAACTCCCTCCTTCCCTCTGTGTTTAGGGGTGGTTGTGTGGGTGGGGTTCTATTTTTGAAAATTTGTATATATTGTACATATATTAGGTACAGGAGTGTTTGGTGTTTGTTGGTTTTGGCCTTATCTTTTTAGGGTCTTCTGACATCTGGGGCAAGAAAAGACTGAGGATATGACGTCGGTCATGCGCATTTGTACCCTGACGTCCTGATGTCAGTCAAATGCGCCTTGACCGACGTCAGCCTTATACTTTGGTATTCGGGCCGACTGGGACAGCGGACTACCCAAGTGTTAGGACTGCAGCAATGTGGATCTTCGAACATCTACATTTATGGTAGGTACAAAACTGTACTTTTTCAGTTGTTGAGAAGGCAGTTTGGGTTTTAGTCAGCAATTCAGAGGTTTGAGGCAGAGCAGACTAAGGTTGAATCGTCTGTGTATTGAATGATTTTAGCTTCAGGAATAGCAGTGTGAAAGTTATTGATGTAAAGCATTGGCCCAAGGATGGATCCCTGTGGTATGCCAGTTGGGGTGGGAAGGAAGAGCTGGAGTTTCTTCCATTTGATTGCCTGTGATCTGTCTGATAGCTGGAAAACCAGGATAAAGCATTATGTGAGAGATTAAGGTTTGAGAGATGACAGAGAATGTGCTTGTGGAAACAGTATCAAAGGCTTTCGACAGAGTAAAACCGTAGACACAGTGTCCTCAATCTCGGGCTTGATTAACAGTTTCTAGGAAAGAGTGTAGAGCAGTTATTGTGCTATGGCCTGGATGGAAGCCATGCTAGGTAGGAGTGAAGATTGTTTTGGGTCAGGAAAGGCACAAGTTGGAGGTGGATGCATTTTTCTAGGATTTTGGAGATTGGTGAGAGCAAAGCAATGGGGCGAAAGTTTGAGATGCTGGTATTTATTCTTCCTTTATGAAGAGGAAGAATATAAGCTGAGTGCCAGAGTTTTTTTTGGGGGGGGGGATCGAATTCATTCTGTCTTAAGATGACCATATCGAGTCTGATATTGTCGGCACGACAATATTGAAAATGAAGAACATCGTGCAAGTAAACTGAAAGGGGAGATTTTCGTTTACCTCAGTGTAGTGTGGTTTCTGAGTTGGTATATTTAGGGGGGTGTGGGGGGTGCAGGGGGGCTTGCCCTGCCCCCTGCCTACGCCATTTAGTTTTTTTTACTTTTTTTTTATGTTATTGGATGTTTTACTTAATCGATCAATAAAGTTCGACCTTTACTAATTCGATTAAACTTTCGATAACTTGCTATAAAAGCATTTGGAGACGTAGGATTCTTCTATGGATCAGTTGATAATGATGCTGATTGGGAGAGCAATGCCCATCAGCAGCACATTTAAGAAGGAAGAGGGAATATTGTCGGGAGCATTAGAGCAAGGTTTAAGTTTGGACAGATCTTTTTTTTTTATAAAGTTAGTGGAGATGGGTTTGAGCTCAAACTGATGAGGTGTGTGAGAAGGGGGAGAGTGTAGAGCAGTTGGGTTATTATTGGGAAATGTCTTGGTGAGGGTAGTAATAGTTTCTATGAAAAATGAGTTAAATTCAGAGCCTAGTTAGAGGTCAGATTTACTTTGGTCAGGACAGGGATTATTCTTAGAGCCTGGATTAGATTGAGTTTGAGTTCCAGAATTTTTTTGGGTTTTTAGTGTTATTGGACTGAAGTTTGATATAGCAGAATTTTTTTGTCTTTGGTGATGAGTCGTTTTGCACAGTTGCGGAGCTGTTTATATTGGAGCAAGGTATTGGCCAGTTTATTGTTTTGATAAAGCTTCCATAGTTTGTCTCTAATGCCTAATCTGTTTTGTCTCTTTGGATAGCCAAGGATCAGTTTTTATCCATTTGTTTCTTAGTGGGACTAGTGAGTTTAAAGTATCAAGGAAGACAGAGTTGGAAGTATTCTATAGCCTTGTCAAGAGGAAGGATGTTTAGAATTTGCCAGTTCATTTGTTTGAAAGTATTTGAGAAAGTAGTTGGGTTGAAGCTACTGAGGTTTCAAGTTTGAATGTATTGATGCTGGTGTGGGGAGGAACTACTTGAGTGATGCATGAAGGCTGGGAGGTGGTCACTAAAGGTATCAGGAATTGTGCCAGAATTGGTTTATTTGTATCTCAGACTAGGATCTAATCTATAGTGGATCTGGGAGGGTTTATTTTGTTAGGTCGAGTGATGGAGAGTATTATTTGAGTGATGTTACAGAGGTTAATGGATAGGGAGGGAGAGGGGCAATTGATTTTATTCCAGTCAATATTCACATCACCAAGGATATAAGTTTCGTGGTATGTGTGTAATACAAACACACACACACAAATTAAAATATGTATATAATATAGATCCAATTGTCTGAGGCTTATTTTTCTCAGATATACTAGTAGTGCAAACACTTGCACTCTAAAATTTGTACACAGAGGACGACTTGACTTTGTTGGATGCTATAACCATCTAATATACCAACTAATGGGTATTTTTTTTTGTACTTGATTGTACTGTACTGCATTTATGCATTTGTCCCCTGTATTCTGTATGCATTGTTTAAGCCACGGTGGTGCAGTGGTAGCGTTGTTGCTTCACAGCAAGAGGTTCTCCTGTTCCATTCTCGGCTGGAGTGCCTTTTGTGTTGTCTGCATGTCCTTTCTGTGGTTGAGTGGCGTTTGAAAGACATGCGTAGAATGGGTGTGCCTTCGTTGAAGGTTGGTCGTCGAGCTGGCACCATGGCACCCGTAAAAAATCTACTGCCAGTCATTAGCGGACCGGAGTTCCGCTGTGGCGACCCCTATCCGGGAAAAGCCAAAAGAACCACCATACTGTATGCATTTTGTTTTGTTTTTCCCTTCCTCCTACCCAGGTGTATTTTTAGTTGGGGACTTTGGAAATTGCCCGCCCTTGCTGTAAAATTGATTTTGGTCACTCCTCCCATTCTCATCTCATTTGCTCACTCAGAGTATAGTGAGATCATTTGGGAAGGACTACCCCCTTGCTTTTTTGATTTTTGGACACTCCTCCCTGTCCCATTTCATCAGCTCTGTTTACTGAGTACAGAGAGAGCATTTGGAAAGGCCTATCCCTCTTAGCTTCTTAATCTTGATCTATCTTCTGTTTCCTCCCTCTCAACTCGAAAAAAAAAATGTATAACAGAGATCGAGCTAAATTATTTCATGAACAGATTTACCTCCTGTGGTCATGAGCTGTAGTTAAGGAAGTGAATTCTCTATATCCATTTCAGGTTCTAGCCCCTATGGCTCCCATTGAAAGGCTAATAGCATTAAGAGAACTACCAGCTGCTAGTGACTAAGAATGGAAAGCAGTACAACCCTGAACCACTATTTAAAAAAAAAAAAAAATGCAAGGTTGCTATGTACAAACCTAACTGTATTTTCACTGTTAAAATGCTGAACTGGGTCCATAGTACTGGAAATTACCCTCATGCCCCTATAAATTATTACAATTGTATCAAACATAGATGAACATACAGTCGCTCACTATATTGCTATCCAAGGATAAATACAGGTGGTTACTTCAAAAGTTTATTTTAAACAGCCTGTATAACTATAAATTAAATCTAGCTTTCTTTAGTGCCTTGCCTACCTTGTAAGCACTGAACACGGGTACCCTGAGATTCTTTTCATCTCTGCTCGGGCTCGTTCAGCGCCCCACCCTGCCTTCAAATCTCACCCACCCCTAGTATCCCTAAATTTATACCTATTAAGCCACTCCCCCTCATAATTAGCCACTCTCCTAAAGCTGCACTCTAGCAGCTCTGCCTACCTGTAATAGCCAATTACCTAGTCTCTCAACAGTTTGTTTATAAAAAAAACTGACACTAAAACCCTGTCACAATGCCAGCACCTAAAATACTCCTTGTTCATCCTTTAATACCCCTGCTGGTCCTCCCATATATCTTTACAATATATGAAAATCGGTTCAATCAAGGTTTTCAGTATCCTAAATTCCATACCTTCTCCCTACCAGTACTGAACAAACTTGAATACTTCTCTACCTCCCTTTCATTCAATTACACTACCCCCAAATACTCACAACCAATCAGGTCCAATCACTCCACCCCAAAAATGAAGCATTACCAAAAACTTGAAATACTCAAGCTCATAGCTAACATAAACTGCAACCTCATGATGCACCTAGCTCCCACACTAATAATTCTACCAACATTATTCTGTCTAATAGACCCCTAACTCATTACTAGTCTGTCTTCTAAACATTAGAAGTGTAAATAAGAAGGTTCACAACCTGCACGCCCTCCCCAGACATACTATGTCTTACTGAAACCTGGCTAAAACCAACAACTAAAGATTAGGTTATACCCCCTGGGTATCAAATACTTAAACTTGACAGAGCTAATAGGAAAGATGGTAGAGTTGCTGTTCTTTACAAGTCTAACCTAACAATGACTGCAGATATCCAACAACCACCCCAAGATAGTAATGCTGAAACCCTGATTACCAAACTTAAAATTAACAAAAACAAATGTAGATATATTGTCAGTCTATATTCCCCCATGTAAAAATGCTAGTACTCTAGAAGACATTCTACAATGGTTATCTATTAACCACCCCCAATAAACCATTGTTCTTGGAGACTTTAACATTGACAGGAGCTCTTGCTCCTCTGAATCTCCTACAACCCATATTAACCTATGTGGGTTTTCACAGGTTTTTTCTCACTCCCACCAGGATTAATGAATGTAATAAAGTACTCTAGATTGGATACTAATCAATGGCCATCTCCAGTTATAAGTGTCTGGGACTCTGCTCGATGAACTAAGTGACCACTGCCTTACTTATGTAATTTAAGCTGAAAGCTGACAACCCCTAACTACCCACTTACAAAACGGTTAGATCCAGCAAAAACTTCAACCTCACCAACTTCCAATAAGCTTAGAGTATGCAACTGGTCTCCCCTAACTACTTCCCCTGGATGATGCAGTGGAATACTTAAATAACAAATGCCTTGCCATCCTCCACTCCCACGCCCCTACCTGCTCCATCAGAACTAAAACTAAATCAGCATCTTGTGCTACAAAAGATCCACAACATCAACTTAGATATAGACAATTAAGGAGCAATACCAAAAAAATCTATTACTCTTGACAAGAACTTCTGTTACCATCTGCAGCAAGGAAAATCATAACAAACTGCAAAAGTTCTGGGCTGGCATAAATAAGCTACTTCACCCAGGACCTACTTCTCCTTCCCCTTTAGCCTCTACCCATGGTTTGCCAGTAGACACTGCAAATACTTTCAGTAACTTAACAGAAGCTATCCAGACCCTGGCCAGCCAACTCACTCCCATGTCCTCCATCTTAGATAATGACACACCTAATACCCCCCCCCCTTTTGCTTTCAACCTGTTCCTATCACTCTCTCTAATCTGAAGTACTATCAAAAGATTAAAGCCTCCAACTCTGGCTGCTGACCTCCTCCCAGCAGAGTACTTGCAAAAGGCTGCTGACATCATAGCCTACCCTATCTCAATCTTGATAAATAGTTCCTTATCCGAAGCTTCTGTCCCCACAATTTGGAAAGTATCCCATGTTATACCTCTACATAAAGGCAGTAGCTCCATAGAACTGTCAAAATTAACTCTACTGTTTTCTAGAAATTAAATTGCCGGCTCCTCTTTGAACACTGAGAACACATTTAATACTTAAAATCCAACATTAAAAACAATAGTTAGCGCTTTCGCCTTGCTCTCATAAGCAAGACTTCTTCGGACATTTTTTTCTTGTCTGAAGAAGTCTTGCTTATGAGAGCAAGACGAAAGCGCTAACTCTATTGTTTTTAATGTTGGATTTTAAGTATTAAAGGTGTTCTCATGGCTCAAAGTGGAGCCGGCAGTTTATTTTCTAAACTTGAGACCTATAGCCATTCTATCTCCACTAGCTAAAATAATGGAAATGTGCCCATAAACAGCTCATGCACCACCTAATTCGAGGTAAGCTGCTGGCAGACTCTCAGCACTGCTTCAGGCCATTCCACAGCACCACCTCAGCTCTTCTTTCTCTAATGCCATTAACCATAACCATAATGGCAAACTACTTTCCTCCACTCTCTTTCTAGATCTATCCAAGGCTTTTGACATGCTTAACCGTCCGTTACTCATGCATACCCTGAAAGCCTTCTCCTTGGACTACCACTCTCTGCAATGGTTTCAATCTATCTGGATGCCAACAGGCAGTCCTATGGCAAGATAAAGCTGTCACCCTGTCTACCCATCTCCTTTGAGTCCCACAGGGCTCCATATTAGGACCCATACTGTTCTCCATGTTTATTAAAGACCTCCACACAGTCATTCCTAAGGCAACATGTATTCAATAAGCAGATGACTCTACGCTGATTTGCACAGCCACTTCACAAGCAGATCTGCAGTCTTTAATCCAGAGTGCTTTTAACACTGTTGAAAACTGGTTCACTAATCGCCATATGTTAAACCCTAAAACACAATGTTGTTCCTGTCCACTCCCACTCGTAGGTCCAACGCTCCAACCATTTCCATAGTGTCTAACAATGGGGCTATCATCTCTGAAGCCCAAACCAAACTCCTGGGGAGTCATAACAGACAACCTTGCATTTGATGCACCTGTCAATCAGTCCATCAAAACCATAAACAAAAAAACTTGGATCCCTTTACAAGATCAAACTTTTCCTCACGGCTCTTGCCAGAGCTGCTATTGCCTATTATCTCCTATCCACTCACCTTTATGCCTTCCCTCTACTCACAAGCATGCACATAACAAAAATCAACAAATTATCCCACTGCTATAACCATATAGCTAGATTTGCCACTGGTTCAGCCTACAGGACTAGTCACTGTCACAACCTAAATCTTTTATGGTGGCTTGAACTACCTTCCCTACTACAGATTACCCAGCTCATAAAGCTCTCTACCACCCTGATAATACACCAGCACTCAAATATTGTCCGTCCCATATAGTAATTACAGAATATTTCATTCATCCAATAGACTATTGATCCAAACAATCAAATCCAACAACACAGCTGGTGAAGCCTAGTTTGCCAACTCGACTGGTAAAACCTTGAATAGACTCCCTCCTGACCTTACTCTTGAACCTTCACTTATGCTATTCAAAGAAAATCTCAAACAGTATTTTAAATCACACTGGCTATGCCCCTGCTCTAATCCTGACTAGCATCATTTTTGTGTCTCTCTTTCTAACTCAATTGTATAATGCATACTAAGTGGTCCTAATTAAGAATTTTCATAATTCTATCTTCTGTCCTACCATTGTAATATGCTAATTTCTGATTTAAAATTTGTATAAACAGTGTTTCATGTATTCTATAAACTGTCTGTTGTATATAACATATCACTGTGTGGAGCATTTCTCCCCGGGCCTTCGCTGAAAATGGACATGTATCCAGTTGAACTATCCTGCTCAATATTCAGCTGCCTTTACTGTAATTGTGCGCTTCCTACTTCATCACCCTATTTTCGCTGTGTGCTCTTAAGTGTTAAAGTGCTTTTATTCTGCTGCATTTATCACTGTGTAGTTTTAGCACTTATGCTTCAAGCCAGTTACTTTACATTTAAGGTTTTTGTGGTCTACACTTGTGGACAAACATTTATCAAAACCCATTCAACGCAAGTCTGACTAAGTATTTGGAACACTGTTTGGACAATTCCCATCAGTTTCTCTTACCAGCCTGGTCAGCCATGGGCATACTGAGACAATGTAGCAACTGCCTTATGTTTACTGACAGCCCTCTTCTCCCAGCACATAATTCTACTTGCGAGAAATGCATCTACATAAGTAACCTGGAATCGATGCGCTCTCATGCTACAGTCAGTACTCCTGATAGAGGAGATTGCCAGCACAAACACCACGCCACTCGCATCACATAGCCAAGCACAACCACACACCAACCTTTGCAGAGGTACTCAAAAACTTACCTAAACAGCAGAGATGTCTAAAACACACAACACACAGCAGACAACACACCAGTGTCTCCCAAACAGCCCATAAGGCATAACAATAAACCAAACATTAGTCTTTGGTGACTCAGTTGAGATGCACAGATGTCCCCCTCAGCAAGCTCTACAAGAAGGTCACCGTCAGTTGTCTGTTGCCAGAATCCGCCACATCACGCACATACTCAAGGCTCTCCAACAAGTACGAGTCTTTGTCCATTTTGGTGTGAATGACTTATGATGTACCTCCCTGGACTATATGAAGTGAGACCTGATTGAGTTCTGAGTATGGGTCCCAGGCAGGCATGACCCTAGCCCTAAGCAGCATCCTACCTTCACCAAGAATGTTACCACAACACCAACAAAAAATAGACTTCAACAATTGGCTTACTTTCTTGCGTCTTTCCAAGGGAATTCAGTATCTGTCTGCCTGAGATGACATTGTTGACTGGCCTCATTGCTTTGCCAGAGATGGTCTCCACCTGTCACCACTGGGATTCCGGATCCTGGCCAAAGTTCTGGTCTCCCTTATTGTGCCATTTTTAGGAAATGTCCAAAAACCAAATCTTCGACCATAAAATCTGTCAAAAAACTCATTGAAGATCATGCTGCTAAATGCTAGGAGCCTTAACCTGAAAATGCACTCACTGGAGGCCCTCCTTGCACTGGGACATGCTGATGTCTGTGCAGTCACAGAAACCTGGTTCAGGGCTGCAGAGAGCACTCCTGCTTTTACCAGGCTATACCTCATGTTGCACATTCCAACCCCAAAATTAGGTCAGGAAGACTAAGGGTGGTGGAGGCTCTGTCTTCATTATGGACAGGCACACCTCCAGACTCGTCTGCCAGCATGACACTTGAACTACTCTGTGCAACTGACAGTTGGCAAGACACACATCCAAGTTATAGGCAGCTGTAGACCCCCCCTCCATGACTCTGGACACCCACTCCTCTTACCTGGATCTACCTGACTCCATCAGGGTACCTCTTAACACCCTAATATTTTGTGACTTCAAGTACCCCACCATAGACAGGTTGAACTATTTCTGCACTAATGCACTCACTCAACGATTCATTGACTTCATCAGTTTTAATGCACTAGACCATTGCACCACCCCCATAGTATGTTTTTACCTGGTGAGATCAGATTTGGCTGTCTTGTTCAAAGTTTCCATCCCACCCATCACCCCCCAACCCGTAATCAAGCTAAAAGACTTCTCAAAGACTAAGTACAACCTCCTTAGAGAGGGTATCTGTAGCTTCACACCACCAACCCCCTCAGAGGATGCAGACAACTATGCTGAACAGTGTGCAACTGCAGTATGCAAACACCTGTACAACTTCATGGACTCTGCCATACCAAACAGAACTCAAACCTGCTCCTCAAGGAAACAAACCTGTTTGGTGGACATCCTCTATCAACAGGTTTTTACAACAAAAAGAAGAAACTGTTGTCCAAGGGTAAAAAGGAACAAATTCCAAATTGGAAAAACTCCCTCCTTCACCTCAGCAAGCAAGTTCGATCGCTAGTGAAAATCTCCAAAGTCAGTTATGAATCGAAACTAGCTTCTGAAACAAAGGGAAACCACAAAGCTTTCAGTTACATTAGGAACCTCCATGGCAAAGACAAGGTTTGTTCTGGATTAGTAGTTAACAGCATCACCTACACTGATCCTGTTGACTTGACCATCCTGCTAGCAGATACGTTCAGCGCAAACTTCACCCCCTGTCCCCCACCAAAGGCCCTTTTGACATCCCCAGTACTTGTCCTGCACCTCACATCTCTCTAGATCATGTTAAATGCCCTATCCATGGCAAAGAACACAGCTTCCATGGGACCTGATAATATTCCAGGCTGTATTCTGCACCATCTCCAGCAAGAACTAGCTTCACCATTGATCACACTTTTCGGCCAAAGCTTAAGTACAGACTTCATTCCAGCAGGGTGAAGAACTGCCATTGTTATCCCCTTGCACAAAAGTGGTGCCACTACCGACCGTGGAAACTACCGGCCCATTAGCTTGAAGTCTGATCTGTAATGGTGCTCATTATGGGTCGCATAAACAAAAAAGGACATTGTCAATCTCCATGCACTTGACACCACCCAGTTAGGATTCCTCAAGGGGCAGATCTTGGCTGTTGAACCTGGTTGATTGTTGCCATAGCCCTGGATGAGGAGAAAGTCGGTACATAAAACTTTGACTTGGCCAAGGCCTTTGACACCATCCCCCACTCTGGTATAATTGAAAAGCTTAACACAACTTGACTTAAATCCCTCTCTCTTCAGGTGGGTGGCCAACTGGCTCACCAACAGGACCCACAAGGTCAAAATAGGCACCTCCACCTCCGATAGACCAGTCACTAGTGGAGTTCCCCAGGGGTCTGTCCTGGGACCCTACTGTTTGGCATCTACTTCTCACAGGTCCAAGCAAAGACAAAAGGCCTGTGGCTGACAAAGATTTCAAGCAACTAAGTTGGGTGCTGTCACTGACTCGCCAAATGATAACATACTGCAAGAGTGTCTCTCAGCAACTGACTGGTGCCAGTCATGGCCTCAAGCTAAACGCAAAAAAAGTATCATACCATTTGGAAGAATACGTGGCTCCTACGGATAACCACATCAATGGTAACCCACTAAACACACTAACTTGGGTGAGAGACCTGGGTACTCTAATCTTACATTCTACCGTCATGTAGCAGGAGTGGTCAGAAAAGCCTTTGACTTGGTTCATCTCATAAGTAAAGGTACTGCATCCAGAGAAAAGTTTACCTCTCTATACTCCTTCCTCATTCTACCAAAAATTGAGTAGAATCCCTCTTAAGGTATGTACCTCTCCAAACAACATTTGCACCAACTGGAAAGGCCACAGAAATACCTCAGAGAGAATCCATAGCCTCCAACACATGTCCTATGCAGACAGGCTCAAATCACTGTAACTCTACTCGTATTGTACAGATTGCTCAGAGGTGATGTGTTTTGCCTACAAGGCAATTTTGGACCCTGCCTTTACTAGAGATGCTCCATATTCGTAAGTCTAACTCCTCATTCATTACCTGCTCGAAAGGCCTGAATCTACTATGCGACTTCAACAATATCTGCTGGAGAGGCAGGTTTGTTTCCCAGAGGCTGCCCTGGCTCTAGAATAGACTTCCATACACGTCTGAGTACCTTGCTGACCCTCTTCAAGAGCAACCTTGATGAGTGAATTGGAAACCACAAATTTGTCCCATGGGTTCCACCTGTGTCCATTGACAGGGGCAGTAAGTGCTGACTGAGGTTTCTTTTTGGGATGCACTCTTGACTGAGCTTGTAAGCGCACCAGAGCCATTCGCTTCATAACCTGCTATGATCTTATATGTATAATACCTGGTATACTATCAATTGCAACTGACAAAAAAAAAAATTCAGCTCTGCGAATCAATACCAAAGATGGAAAACTAGGTCAGTATGTCGAACATCATGCCAGTTATTCAAATTTAGCATTATTCGACTTACTGTTTTTCCTGCACTGTTCACAACAGTAACTTAAGTTGTAGTTGACAGCAGTGCAAACGTATTGCACAACACTGAGCTACATGTTTTTGCAGGGGGGGAAACCTCGCTACACTCCCAACAAATTATATATTCCAAGTCCAAGATCGCTCTACAATAGAGAAGAGTAAATTTCATGATCTACACTGTACTGCAATCTCTAGTAATACGGTTGACAACATATGTGCAAAGGCACAGTGCATTTGCCGAACCGGGGACTCGCATGTGCGACATGAAGGTTCTGCAACACATTATTCAGCCAACTGTAATTGGACATCTGTGGTCATGGAGCCTTCTCTCGTTATTTTGGTAAACCATAATGCATACGTACATGTTTAATGTATGTGTAATATACATGTGTAATACATATGTATGTGTATATATGTAGAGATAAATAAATGGGTATCTACATGTACAGATACAGATGTTTTAATATTTATATTTGTATATACACAGATATAGATGCCCTTTTTTTCTTGCACCTACATATAGGTGTAAAATTTGCAGCTTTGGTTATGCATAACTTATAATTGTCTTTAAGAGGTAAGAGCAGTTAAAACTGGGCAGACTAAATGTTAGAGGATTACAACTAGTGCTGTAGTGTTTTCAGGAAGCTTTTATAGTTGTGGCTTAGTAAAAGGACAGCTTAAGGTAACAAATGTTAAGGAGGTAGAGCAGCAGTGGCTGCAGTACTAAACAGAAGATTGTAGTAGGCAGGCAGCTCACAGTTGTGGATCTGTCATTGTGGGGGAATAATAAGGAAGCTACTTGATGAAATCACAGTTGTGGGTGTGATACCCCCCCCTGTCCCAGAGCTAGATTTGTCAGTGCCATCCCAAAGTTGGGCCTGGGTCAAGGGTGACCTCAAAATTTGGGGACCAAAAACTGCTTGTGCAAACTGTTAACACACTTGCACCAAGTCATTAAAGAAGTTATAAGATGTGATCCTGTTTGTTGCAGTTGGTCTTCTCTCCTGTGCAAACCTTTACATGGAAGTATAGGAGGTGCTGTGCTTGCATGTTTTTCTTTTGTTGGAAAAGATGTATGGGGGAAAGTGGCTTAGTACAGGAGTTCAGTAGTACAGTCAAAAGGTTTTCTTTTTTGTGATCATTACTGGTTTGTGACTTTTTGGGATGAAGTGCAGGGCTTGGTTCACTAAACCTGGTTTCTACTACAGATGGTCTCAAGTCCTGTTTCTGGACCCTGCTAAACCTTGCATACAAGTGTTAAAATATTCAAAGCAAGTTTTCCCACCATATATGTTGTTGTGGCAGGAACTGTCATATAAAGATTTTAATGGAATTCAGAACATCAACAGAGGAAGTAAGAAATACTTTAGAAGACTTAAATTCTGAAAACAACGTTGACATCTAGGAACAAAATCCAAGCTATAAACCAATTTGCTCTTCCTGTCCTAACTTACAGTTTTGGAGTTATTGACAGACCCCAAAACGTATTGGATAGATTAGATAGGAACACAACAAGGATGCTTAATGCTCACCAAATAATTTATAAATATCCGTGCATACCAAGGTTATACACTATATAGTTTCCAAAGGAGGGATGGGCCTCCTTGAAATTGATTACATGTATAGATTTCCAATTGTGGGACTCCACACATCTGTTGACCTCAAAAGACCCAAATGTAGTGAAGTTTTGAAACCTGAGGAAAATGAATCTAAGATGACTTCTCTGCTTAATGTAACAGAAGCATATCCGTGTCAAGCAGGAATGGAAATCAAACCAGAAGTAGATAAAAAAAAAAATCGGGCAGCAATTTTGTGCCAAAAAAAAAGAATATAAGGTGAAGGACTAGATGAGTAGGCAAGAAATGTGGAAAAAGCACAAATATAGTTGCAAGTATAGAAAACTAGTGTAAGATGCTCGTCTTGATCAGGAATGAAAGCAGGAATGGTTAAGGAGAGGAACATTTAAACCAAGAGGTGAAAGGTTAATATTGACAGCCCAAGATAATGGGCTGTGTACACGCTGGTTTACAAAGTTTGTTGAGCATGTGGGAGAAGCAGACAAAAATGTAGATTTTGTAAAACTGAATTGGAAATTGTCACACACCTTGTTGCTTGTTGTGACATACTAATGGCAGAAGGACTGTATACTGAAAGGCATAATAATGTGGCAAGAAGGTTGCACTGGGGTTTGTGCAAACATCGTGGTATTGAAGTGGCTGAAAAACAATGGAAACACGAGCCACAAAGCATCCTAGAAAATGTTTATATCACATGGGATCACCCATTACCAACAGTTCAAAGGATGGATGCTAGAAAACCGGATATAGTGGTCCAAGAAAAGACAAGTAGCCTTGATCAATTTAATCGCAGCACCCAGTGATTACAGTGTCTTGCATACAAAGAGACAGTCAAAAAATATCAGGATCTGCAGGCAGAAACGAGAGCAGTGTGGAAGAAAGATACCTAGACAGTTCCAATACTAACAGGAGCAACGGGTCTCATAAGGAATCTACAATTGTGTTTAGGTATATTATCTATCTATGTAACACTGAACGAATTGCAGGAGTCATTACTGGGTACATTATGGGTGCTCCGAAGAACACTTTTGGCTGACAAAGATTGAAACTCTACTAATTTCATGAACTTCAATCGTATTTTGACTTGAATGGGGTTCCATCCCGTCGTAGTATTAGAAACCCAAGATTTGTAGAAATGAAAAAGCAGCCTAAACAAAAGTTCTGTCTGTGTGCTGAGCTTTGTAGTTATATTGCCAGAATATAGCCTGGAAAATCGGTTTCATATTGAAAACTGTATGGTTAGTTTGACTCTCTAAATCGGTTACAAGTGGCATTCCCCAGGGCTCAGTCCTAGGACCCCTCCTGTCCGGCATATACTTAGAGGAACAGGCAAGCACAGGGGGGCTATGGCTGACCAAGTTCACAGACTACTGCAAACTTGGAGCTATAATTGACTCTCCGTCTGAGACAGACATCCTCCAAAAGGGCATCACTGAGACCGATACCTGGTGATAAAACCATGGCCTCAAGCTAAATGCCAAAAAGTGCATAGTCATCCCCTTTGGAAAAAAAAGTGCCCACAAACTATCACGTTAGGGGGTAGCCCCCTAAATATGGAAGATGTAATAGGGGATCTGGGGACCCAAGTAGATGGTAACCTCTCCTTTGATGAGCACATTGCCAAAGTGGTTAGAAAATCCTATGTGGCCCACCTAATCACAAAAGGGTTTGAATCCAGATCGTAAGAGGTCATTGGGCCCCTCTACGCATCACTCATCAGACCCATCATAGAGTACACCGCCCCATTTGGGTTGTACCTTACAAGGCACCTGCAACAACTGGAAAGACCACAGAAGTACCTCACCAAGAGGATCACTGGCCTCAAGCAGATGCCCTATGCAGCTCGTTCGACTGAAGAAACTCCAGCTGTTCTCTGTTGCATGCCGCCTACTCTGAGGCAACCTCTGCCTGACATACAAAGCCATGTCCAACCCAGAATTTATTGGACATGCTCCACCTAAAGAAAACCATATCCCCTTGAGCAACACGCTCCAGGGATCTAAACCTCACCACAACAATAAATAGGACACGCTGGTGGGATAAATTACTGTCCCAGAGACTTCCCATGCTCTGGAACAAGATTCCAGTCTACATTAGGCAGAGTTCCTCGCTAACCCTCTTCAAGAGAAACCTTGATGAATGGATGGGAAACTAAGTTTAAGTTTACCCTGGGGATCACTCCAATGGCTCTGCTGGACAGAGGCACAGGCAACTAATCTAAGGGGATGGCAAAATCCAACGCAATCCAGCTAGGCTTATAAATGTCTTCAGGCAGATAACCTACACATTCATAGGTAGGGTACTAGGCTTTCTTACAAGAGAGTGCTTGTGTTTTAAAGTGCAGTGACTTGACTGGTTCTAAGTGTGGGGAGATCCCTTTTGTTTCATTACTTTCCTCATCCTGCATTAATTTAAGATGTTATAACATTTACACCTAAAAATGCAGTACTGTAATTACTTTCTGTATTCAAGCCTCTCTAAACTCCCTAGAAAATTTTAGTCTCTGAGCAAGAGGTGTACTAAAGTGTCAAAAACGACCAAACTTACACTTCTAGATTAAGGGCTGAAATTATTGTACAAAAAAGATATAACTATTCAGAGTGACTTAAAATGGTAACAGTGTGTTAAATATCTGTTCTTTTTTTTCTCAAGTGATATTTCCAAATGTTTTAAATTTGTAGTTTACAGCAGCCCTGTGCTCAAAAGTAATGTTGAATTATTGCTAGAATGATTAGAGACCAGGATTAGTTTTAATTTGGTTACTGTGCATTTAAATGTTCATAGGTTCATACTAGGCTATCTGCCCGAGGGCATTTACAAGCCTAGCCCATCGTTTTGTGGCTTACGCCACCCCTTTAGTATGGGGAACTATACCCATTATTTTGCTGTGCCTCTGTCGAGCAGTGACACTGAGGTAATCCCTGGGGTATATCTGCGATCTCCCGTCCATTGGTCAAGATTTCTCTTGAACAAGGCCAGCGAGGTGCTCTGCCTCACATGTACCGGGATTTTGTTCCACAGCATAGGGAGTCTTTGGGTGATGAATCTATCCCTCCAGCACGTCCTATTAATAGCCGTGTCGAGGTTCAAGTCTCCCGCCCTTGTGGCTCTGATGGATCTAGATTTTTGAGGTGAAGCATATTCATCAAATCTGGGTTTGACATGGCCTTGTATGTTAGGCAAAGGTCACCTCTGAGCAAGCGGTAAGCGACTGAATAGAGCTGGAGTTCTTTCAGTCGGGCAGCATGGGACAGATTTTTGAGACCCTTTATCCTTTTGGTGAGGAACTTTTGTGGCCTCTCCAGCTGCTGCAAGTGTCGGGTCAGATACATCCCGAATGGGGCATTGTACTCCATCATTGGTCTGATGAGTGATGAGTAAAGGGAGACTATGACCTCCCTTGATCTAGATGAGAATCCCTTCATGATAAGGTGGGCAATATAGAAGGTCTGCCTAACTACTTTAGCTACATGGGTGTCGAATGACAGACTACTATCAACCTGGGTCCCCAGGTCCCTGATAACTTCTTCTGTGCTCAGTGGATTGCCACCTATTTGGTAGCTAGGGGTAACCTTGTTTTTCCCAAAGGGTATGACTATGCATTTTTTGGCATTTAACTTCAGGCCGTGGCTCTGGCACCAGTTATCCGTTTCTGTGAGACCCTTCTGAAGGATATCTGTGTCAGATGTGTTTTCTACTATGGCGCCCAGTTTGCAGTCATCTGCAAACTTTGTCAGCCATAACCCTCCTGTGTTTACTTGTACTTCGGAAAAGTAGATGCCAAACTAGAGTGGGCCCAGGACCGAGCCCTGTGGGACACCACTTGTGACAGGTTTTGAGTCTGACATGGCGCCAGCAACTCTGACCCCGTGGGTTCTGTCACTCAGCCAGTTTGCAACCCATCTTGTGATGTATGGGTTAACATTTAAGCTGATGAGTTTTTCAATGATACCCGAGTGGGGTATTGTATCGAAGGCCTTAGCCAGATCGAGGTAGGCTGTATGGACTGCCTTTCCCTCGTCAATGGCTTTGGTGACTGTTTCGAAGAAGTCAACCAAGTTTAAAAGGCATGATCTGCCTTTGACAAAGCCAAACTGGGTTGGATCCAAAGTCTGCAAATTCCCTATGTCTTTATTTGAGGTCCATTATGATCCTCTCCATGGCTTTGCAGATAAGGCTTGTCAAGCTAATGGGCGGTAATTTCCAGGGTCGGTGGAGGCACCGCCTTTGTGAAGTGGGACCACAGTTGCAGTGCACCACTCCTGGAGTGTATCCAGAGGTAAGACTTTGATTAAACAGCTGTCCTAGCTGTGGGTTTAATTCCTCATTGAGTTCGTGGAGCACACAGCCGGGGACACCATCAGGTCCCATGGATGCTGTGTTTTTTGCTTTGGAGAGAGCAGTTCTCACTTGGGCGCTGGAGATGTTTGGGGGGCTGCAATCGTTTGGTATAGATCTCTCTCCTTTTGGGGGGGAGGGGGGGAGAAGTTTGCACTGAACCTGTCAGCCAGTATGTTGGCAATGTCTGTAGGATCAGTAATCTTCACATCATTTTGAACTAGTTCTGAGCATATCTGGGAGTTTCCTCCTAGGTTTCTAACATAGCTAAAGAAGGGCCTTATGATTGTCTTTTGAGTCTTTAGCTATTTTTCTCTCAATTTGCTTTGGATGATTTTATGAGAGCTCTTAGTTTTTTACTTATAGTGATCAAGGGTGTCTTACCTTTTAAGGATTTTGCTCTATCTTGTAGTAGCTTCGTCCTTTTATTGTAGAGTTTGTTTATGGCTGGGGTCCACCAGACTGGACGCTTGCCTTTGGTACTAAGAGTCTTTGTTTTGTTTGGGATTGCCTTATCCATGCAGTCCTGCAGGTGCTGGTAGAAGGCGTTTGTAAGTGATTCAGCGGCTTGAGTACTGTTTTCCGCCGCTCGGGGCCTTAAAGGAGACCACACTAGTCTTTAGAAGTGTGAAGTCGGCTTTTGAGAAGTTCTTTACTGTGGTCTTTTTTATTTCAGGTGGGGGTGGGATGAGGACCTCCAGCGAGATTAGTTTGTGATCTGATCTCACCAGTGAGGGGTATACTTCGGTGTTGAACATTGTGCTCCCATGTTCGTGATGATGAGATCAAGTATGTTATCTCCTCTTGTGGGGATGGTGACTAGTTGTTCCATGGCATTTGAGTTTATGAATTCCAGGAACTTTTGGGCTAGGGTGTTTGGGCTTGAGTAGTGTTCCCAGTCTATATTAGGGTAATTGAAGTCACCTAGTATGATGGTGTTTGGTGATGCATTTATCCCCTCTAGTGTTTTCAGGAAGGCCATGTGAGGTTCCTGAGTTTGTGAGGGTGGCCTGTAACATGCTACAATTTGCAGAGCAGTCTTGCCTATGGTTAATTGCACCTGGATGGTCTCCGATGCATCGTGCGTTGCCACCAGTCTTGAAGTGTGGGTGTCCTTGATGAATATGGATACCCCCCCTCCTTTCTTGGTATTGTCCGGATTTTGGGGCCGGAACGCATGATATGAGGTAAAACCTGATAGCGTTGGGGTGCTCTCAGGAGCCTTGAACTAGGTTTCTGTCACAGCAGGTTTCTGTCATCCTCTTGGATGAGATCAGCAAGTAATTACAAAAATGAAATTGCATGGGTAAAATTCTATTTTTATTAAAGTGGAAAGAGACCTAGCTGGATTAAGGTTAAATGTGAGTTATTTACAATGAGGCCATTATTCCCCCATCTGTAGTAATTTCAGAATTATTTTGTTTTTTTAAGGGGCACTGCCTGTAGCCCAAGAAGTGCTGTTTGTGTATATTTATACATCGATCTACCAAAGGGTGCATTAGATAGCAAATCTCTTTTCTTGGTCTAGAAGTACTTGTACTCTGAGATGTATTGGATTGATTATGGCCATTTCCTAAATGACCTACATACTTTTAATGCAATGACAGACAAACTAAGTACGCATTTTAAGCTGCAGTACCATTGCCTTTTGAATTGTAAAGAAAAATCTGAAGATTGTTTTATATGTGAGCACCCCCCTCATAGAATAAATTTGTATAGCAGAGCATTAACAAATGTGCCTCGGACATGTGCAAGTAGGATTTAGTGTAAGGTGTTTCACAGGGGGAGCTGAATGGGTCTATAGGATGGAAAATCTCGATTTCAATAGTGAGAGTGAAAAATTTAGCTAGGAGGAGTTGAAATATATATTTTTGGTTATTGGCTGGAAGTGTAATTTGGCAAGTCTGTAAGATCATTTAGTTGTCCATGTAGAAGTTGCTTACATATCCCTCAAATTTAACAACCAGCATACACTTCTGAATACTTGCTCCAGTCTTGCTGATTTAACTCTGGGTATTAGAATTGATTAATATGGACTTGGGGTGCTACTTGTGGGTATTTTTTCCCCCTGCATTTAAGATTAGGATGCTAAGAATATCAGGAGGTGATGTGAAAAAGCAAGATTCAAGAAGGCAGTGGAGCCATATTACAAGGGAAGCTTAAGTTAGTCGATTGGAATATGAAGAATATGTTTAAAGGATTGTAGGTAGTTAACTAGGCTTGCATTCTAGGGGACCATTGAGGAGCCTATCCCAAATTCTCAGTTGTCCCTAAGCACTGTCTGGTTAAATGACTTGCTCAGGATCACGCAATATGCAAATGAGAACTAAGGAAATCCAACCCTGCACCACAGGAAATACAACTCGCAGTTTTAACCCACTGTGCCAACTGCAGAAAAATGCAGTGGAAGGGCTTCTGGGAGGACTGAAAAACTGCCAGGATCATGTAGCATGCAATGAAAAGGAGGCCCTTTTGTTTAAATGCAGAGGGAGCACAGATCACAAACCTGGATAGTGTGGCCTATGAGAGTACAGACAAAACTTTGACATATTGAAGAATACCACTACCAGAGTGGTTACATATACAGGGGTTGGATTGGGAGGGTAGAAAGGAAGTTGTCTAGTCTAGTGTGTAGTTGAAGTAGACTGGAAAGAAGATTGAAGCAAGTCTGGTTGCCCAAGTTGAGAGATGTCGATATGAAGCTGAGTGATGGGGATATGACTAACAGGGTACTGTAAACTAGCAACACTACAAAATGTGATTTTGACTTTGAGCTTGAACAAGTGGTAATCTGGGAAGATAGCATAGAGGCCAGAAATGAGCAAAGGCCAAAATACAACTTTTGGGTGGTTGACCTCCAAAGTTTAGAAACGATTGAGATGAGACATTTGACTATGCTAGGATTCGTAATTAATGCGGTGCTTTTTTTTGGGGGGGGGAGCAGTCTTTTAGGTCAATAACAAAGTCCAGGAACTTCTGATGTATACAAAAGCAACTAATCTTTAGACAAGAGTCAGTATGGCTCTTTGGAGATGGTGGTCAACCAGCATGACATTAAAAATGTAAGATGAATGAGATGGATCTGGCGTGCCTAGAAGGTGTGGTTTTTAGAATGAGATTGTTGACCACATGTATATAGAAAGTTATGAAAACTAATTGAGGAGATTTGACAATATGCAGTGGAGGGCAATGCCTGGTGGTGTGCCCTGAACGATGCAAGACAAGTAGTTTGTAAGCTCTATTCCTGCGATGGATCTATATTTTCCATACTAGAAGAACTAGAGAAAGGAAAGAATGAGAGAATACTGCATGCTGCAATTCTGGAAGCAAGTGGCAGGAGCCCAGTGATGTAGGAGAGCTGGAGTATTATGAAGAAATAAACCCTTGTTGTAAAGAACATGGGATCTTGCACATCACTGTAAACAGGATGTGAACGGAGTGGACCAATGAGAAACGGACACATGGGTGGTAAGTTGTGTTCAGGTTTGAGAGATGGCAGTAATTCAGTGAATGAGCCAACATTATTTAACTGAGGGATGCTTTTGCTGACCGCGAAATGAAAGGTGTCATGGTGTTGGGGGCAGTATGAGAATAACTTAGTGGACTTATTTTGCTTTATGCACTTGTAGTATGTCACGGCGATGATATGTAGCAGGCCTGGTTTAAATTTTTGATGCATTTTCAGCCTTCCACCAAAAAATAAGTGTGCAAACTGATAATGTAACCCTCTGAGGATAAGGCAGTGCATAGTTTAATTCTTTATTTATCCACAAATATTACCATCGTTTCTGGTTGCATAAACACTTAATGTCATTGCATTTGTTAGCAGTGTTGACCTTTCAAGCAGTAGTGCCCAGGTAAAATATGTGCAATTGATTATTGGCAGTTTGTGTTTTGGTATGTAGAGTTAAGCACCTACGTTGGTATTTGCAGCATTAAATCTTTGCATGCATTACACTGTTCATTGAACATGATGGAAAAACCTTGTAGTGAAAATTTTGAAATGCATAGGAAAGCTGGATGCCCCCCCCCAGTGGGCGTAATATTCTGTAAAATGTACATATTTTTCCAAAGCAGTCTTATTTAGAGGATGTTTATGCTAACTTGCCAGTGGAAGCTTACTTTTAAGATATTTTAAGTGCTTAGTTTATGTTGAAGTCTCAAAGGATCTTGTAGTACATTTAAAATAAAACAGTTGTGTAGCAGCTAAATTCATATTTTTGTGTTTAACTACAAGTATCTAGCAGCACAGTTTGATGGAAAATACTAATTCGGTTTTTTGGCATTGAAGGAAAAAAGCATGGATGTTTAACGAGTGCAGTCTAGATTAGTATAATAAATATGAATAATTGATGCGAGGCATTCAGTATGACATGCACTGTGCTCCAGACAGCATTTGAAGTTCAGTAGCCTGTGCTAGGCAGGCTTGGCAACATGCCTCTTTATCAGCTACTGTCTTTCCAGTCACGCTTATGTTCACGTCTTTGCTACATGGTCTGCTGATTACCTTGGAAAAGGGCAATGCTGTAACTGTTCAGCTGACCTTTCAGTTTATTTTCTCTTCTGTAATATGAAACATGAACAGGCTTACTCTGTTTTTTTTTTCTTTAAGAAAGAAATCTGAATTAATGTTCTGTGTTGTAATCAAATAAGATGGATTCTTGTTAGGCTTTCTGGATTTTTTTGGGGGGAGGGGGGGTTATGTTGCTGATGAATTTATTCCCACTGAAATAGATGGTGGTCTGCACTATCAAACTGCTGTTTTGTTGGGTATGAAATGTTTTGTGTGGCCAAAGAGTTGTAGACTTGTTTGTGAAGGGAACTGTATGGTCTTCAGAGTAGAAGACTGTGCATTCAATTATGTGTGAAACTCCTTTTGTTTAGCTTCACCAGATTTCATAGTCTTAGGAAGTCCATTTTTCATAAAGGCATGTGATTTGCTAGCTGCCCTTGACAAGACGCAGCAAAGTTGTGTGGTGCATTACAGAGAAGTATTTTTTTCTAGTGTTGATGGTTAGTTATACTTAAGATAACCTAGCTTGAGTACTGTGCCTTGCCAGTTTAATTGGTTTCTGATCTTATCACAAATGCACACCAGAGTTCTTCAGCTGCTTACAGAAGAAACCACTTCTGATTTGAAAATACAGCTGTTGGTTAACGCTGGTAGTTAATGCACATTTCTCCTGCTGCTGACATTTTCATGGAGCTTAATGAGGCAGAATATAACTGCAGTAAGAACATGTGGTAACAGGTTCTTTGTAGTGCATTTGTTACTGCTAATTGAGATGCCCTACATTACTAGTAGCCCATCCCCACTATTGATGGCAGCAGCAATGATTTTGCATGTAGCATTTGTGTAAATATTTAATAGAACTCGTTTTCAGGAGGGTTAGGTTTCAAGGTTGGCACAGGCTAACACAGCACTGAATTACATTTCTGGGTATTTTCTGAGTATGTTTGAAGTGGCATTTTCTTTGGTTAAAATCAGCAATGCTTTGCTTCTCTATGCCTGTCTTGGCAAAATGTAGGTCTTGCAGTAATTTAAAACAGCAAGCAGAATGTTGGGTGGTGATAAAATGCAGGTCTGCTTCTGAAGAGCAGACACTTAGTGCTTTTCAGTTGTATAGCATCCCTTGTGTTACTTTTAAAACAAGGTGTCCCACTTGCTAGAGTTTTGTAATAGCAAATCTTTCGCTAGAGTTTTATAATACTCATTTCTTGGAAAGATATGCTATCTTGTTGCTACTGGAATAGCTTAGACACTGATAAAGATGCCAAATTAACATTGTTTTATAGATATCCCTGCAGGAATTTAATCAACATCCATTAAAACTTTCAGGAGGTTGTTCTCAACAATAAAACATACAATAGTTGCATTATTTTTGCATCACAACTGTGTAATTTGGAGCCATTTTTGTGGAACAGATAAACCCTGATTCCAGCCTAGCTACCCCTTTTTAAAGCTTAAAATAAGTTTCTGTCCTCTCAACTATCTTTGTCTGAAGGCTCACAAAAATAATATGCCACCTCTGAGAAGGACTCTAGCAATAAACTCATTAATCATGTGCGCCAGTTTGGAAACTTATGAGAAAAAGCAATACACGTAAAGCCAGATGGCTTCTCCAACATCCTGACTGCAACAAAAGGACTACAGAGAAGGGAAGTGGATTTATTTACTGTCTATTTTGTAAATAACTAGATGTTTAATGAGGAAAATTAGGAAAATATTCTATTTTTGTAAAAAAAATTGGGGAAAATGGTCCTTCATACCTTGGATTTGCAGATGGCTCAGGTATTACATGGATAAAACCTAAGACCAGTTGCAGGCTTGTTCATTTCATCCCAGGACTTTGTGTTTAGCTGTTTCTAAGCAAATCTCCTGGATATGTAAGGCAATTTCCTTTTGTTCTTTCCATTCCAAGTGTTTATTTCAGTTGGACCTCATTCCAGTAGGGCTTTTGCCTCTTCTGGTGCTTTCTTCATGGGTTTGGACACCAATTCCTTCCTTGAAGCTGCTAATTGATTCTCAGTGTATACCTTTACTAAGCATTATAAATTGTTTGCTAGGGCCATCCTGCATGGGGTTGAGGGCTGTTCCCAGCCTTCCACCTCCCACTCCTTTTCTTGAGCTTTTGTACTCTCCCTAAAGTTAAGAATACTGCAACAATGTAGTACATTTGTGTAAAATATTACCAAACAGTAGATGTCCTTCTCTTCACTGTTGCAGTATTTAGTCCCTCCCTCTACATCCCCTTTTTTCTTCTGGGTTTTGATTTTACCCTCTTGGCTGAGGGTCCCCTTTTCAATCTGCATTTTCTCCCTTTGCATGTGCATAGCCTTCTTTTGTTCTATGGAGACCGTTCTATTTTGGGGCAATTCACTTCTGGCTAATTGCATCTGTATGTCCCCTTTATGCCCTGCATCCTGCATAAAAGAGCTAAAGGCTTTGGTATACTGGCCAAAAGTTGAGCTATCCCTGGCTGCAGATCCCCAAGGTGAATTATAGTGCAACAGTGAAAAGAAAGGCATCTACTGTTATGCTAAAATTTTACACAACTGTACTTTTTCATTATCTGTATTCCCATCCCAGAACTGAAGTTTGCATGCTTTCAGTAAACCTTAAATTTAAGCCCTAAAACATTACACTGGCTGCCTTTAAACTAACTTGTTCTCTGATCTATGCATTAAAATATCAAGAAGTTGCGAGGCTATTTTTAATTTCCGACAGTATCAAACTTTATTTTTCACTAATTGCACTACTGTGGAGAGAAGTGTACATTTCCCGTTGAAGCACTTGTGTTGATCATGGTATAGTGGGGATAGGGGGAATTGCCCCTTTTCCCCACAGTAGTGTGGTGTCTGGATATATAATTTGCAAGGGGTGTGGGGGCACAGCTCCCAACATAAGGCACAGGAGGCTTGCCCCCCTGCAAAAAAGTCTTTGCCCAAACTCTACAATATGAATTTAGCTTCCAAAAACTCTGTATAAAATAAAATCATATAAATAAAATACTTGTTAGATTACATAGTTTACAATGATGCAAGTAAAAGACTCACTAATGTAACGTACACAAATGCTGTTGTGTTCATTACAGCGGTTGCTAGATTTGGCCTTTGTGTTGAGTGTAGATTTTCTAAGCTTTATAACCCATTAATCTAGGTTAGTCTAAGCACTTTATAAGTTGTGTAGTTTTCTGCCACACAAGGATGTTGTTAGCTGTAGTAGGAGTACAGAAATTTCAAGGTTGTTTGGCTTTCACCGGGGGGGGGGGGGGTTAAAAACTTCACTACACCTGATGTGATCCCTGCACTGCTTCATTCCCCTTTTGTTTCATGTTGGAACAATAGCAGCAGTGGTACTAATTTTAAATAACAGTGGGAGAACAGTAACTGTGATCCATAGAATGGTATAACTAGAAGTGCCAAAAGAAAGGGATACAGAGCAAAACAGAGATTGTGCTGTATTAATTCAAAACATGGTTGCCAGCATGTAGATGGCGCTGAACAAAGCTCCGCTCCCTAGCTTGACTAATAGAATTAAAATCTTAAAGATGCTCTGAACTCCCTTGAAATTAAGCAGTTCCTGATTTTGAAAAATGATTAGCCAAAGTTTCTTTTAAGTTGGAATAAGAACAAAAAGACATACCTTAAGTCTGGTAAAGACATGCTTCCATTTTCAAGTAAAATTGCAAGGATGACATTTTGATATTAAACCTGCCTAAAGAAACAGATGCAATAGACCTTAAGATAACAAAAAAAAATTTCTGCCATAGTATCTCTTGAAAGAAGCATACGTAGCGAGTGTGACTCTTGGACAGCATTTCAACCCATCCAGCAAATCCATAGTCTTTCAGACCAATTAACCAAATTTTAAACTGAATGGAAACGTATTGCCTCCTGTGAAGACAGAATTGACCAAACAGAAAAATAACAGCCAAAACAAAGAAAATATAAGCACCGTTAAAGAAAAACTATTACATTTGGAAGCCAGAAGTAAATGTTGCAACCTCTTAGTTTAGTTGAAAGATGCAATCTATCAACCATCCTTAAAAACATTGCATTTAATTTTCAACAGCCTGTTATAGGATGACTAGGCAGCCAAAAGCATCATCACTGAAGGGATGCATAGAGCCCTTAGTTCAGCTGTGGATGATCAACGATGACCTTTCTACGTTAAACTATTAAATTATCAGGATGTGTCTAAACCTTTATTGGTGGCAAAGAAAACCTGTCTTGGGGAAGATGATAAAATTACTTTTGCTTGGAATCTTCTATACCAGATAAATAGACAAAAACTATCTCCTTATTGCTCCTTTATGATTTCTACTAATAGATTTTAAATTGTTACCCCACCATTGACTTTCACTCTTCAGTGCAGTAAACATGCTATAACATCACTGGAGGAAGCAAAGTCAACTTTGTATGTGCTTATTCAACTTCAAAGCTGCTTGATTGGTTCATCCAGCACTCTGAGCTTCACCAGGAGGTGATACCAGTCTAAATAATGGTGACAATGATCCTGCTGTACTTGGTTTTGATTTTCTCTTGTGCAGTATCATTTATGAAAAACTTGTATGGAAACCATGGCTATTTTTAAGGATACAGAAATCTGGCACAGAAGTAGTCTGCTTGTTTACTAAATGGTTTCACAATTGGGATGATGCACCTCTGGAATGGTCATTCCCAAAACTACTCTAATGGTATGTTTCAAGGGGCTGACCATTCAAACTTTTTCTGTTAAACATTGAAAAACAATCCATTATTTTTTAACTTATTGTATGCATATTCATTGGTTAAATAAAGGTGAACCAACTTTTATAAACTTTACGTTAACTTGGCATATTGACTTTAGATTTTCTTTCATGCAGAAAGAAAAGACCTCTTGAATTTAATTTGGTAAACTTAATTTTTTCATATTAAATTTCAGCAGCGTGAAAGTGAGTTTTTTCAAATGGAGAATGTGTTTTAATTTTAAGATGGAAAGATAGTTATACTTCAAGGAGTTAAAAATCTCTGTCTTATGATTTAAGTATTGACTTCTAGTCTACTCATAGGGCTAGGTCTGAGGGGGGTCAAGGAAAGAATCAGATGTTATGCTCACTACCTAAAATAGCTTTTTGTCATTTACCTACAAATCTTAAGATCCCAACCACCTCCATATTTTCTTAAGAAATACTGCTGAATCTAGCCATGGTTTTTGTTAACCACCAGGGGCGGCTCGTGCTATCGGACTGCCGGTCTGCAGCCCTCCCACCTAGAAAACCAAAAAAAAAAAAAAAATCTGTAAAACAAAAAATCCCGAGGACACAAACTGCCTTTATCAGCAGTCTGGATGCAGAGAAAGAGGTACCCAGCAACCTGTGCTGTAGGATACTCACGAGTCTGTGTGGTTGACGACTGCACAGAACAGAGGAGCTCCGGACTTCTTCCCTTGCAGACAGGGCCAATGAGGAGTGAGCTGAGAGCTCTCTCTCAGCTCTCGCGGGGATTTCGCTGCACGGAGGTCGTGCAGATGGATTCTGTTGGTCGCTGCTGGATTATGTGGCTTCGGACAAGTTCTGTTGGTCGATTGCTGGCTGCGGATATGTTCTGTGCATGAAACAGGTAGGTGAAGGTGTGTGTGTGTGTGTGTGTGTGTGTGTGTGTGTGTGTGTGTGTGTGTGTGTGTGTGTGTGTGTGTGTGTGTGTGTGTGTGTGTGTGTGTGTGTGTGTGTGTGTGTAAAATGTCCCAGTTGTTATATACTAGTGGCTAGAGAGAACAAATGGTGGTGGGTAGAGATACTCAAGCTTGAACCCTGTACCTTGGATGCAGGTGACAAGGACCTGAATTTCCTATCCACCACCATTTCTAAAAAAATTTGCAGATTTTTGCCTCGTATAATTTCTGTTCCTCATAAATCTGTGGTTTCTGCATCTACATTTTTCCTTGGCTTGCAAAATCTGTAGTGCAGTGGTGCACTGGTAGCATTGCTGCCCGACAGCTACAGGT
>NC_056735.1:527813303-527844086 GCF_019279795.1 Protopterus annectens | reverse complement strand
TGCAGGAATTGAGATTCAGAAGTATTGATTTGAATCTGATTAGTCTAATCATTGTGTTCAAGCACCCAAATTTTCATAGATTGTCAGAGAACCCCGAGATCTGACGTAGTTAACTTCATTTGATTATCAACCTGTGGGTATCTGATCTGACTTGGATCCGAGGCAGCAGCTTTTCAAGCTAGAGATCCAAGCTCCTCCCCCTTACCCATAATACCCTACCTCCTTCCAATCAGATCTAGTTTGGCGTGGTTTTGTTAAGCCCTAGTTTCTCGAGCTCCTAGCGTTTCGGCGATTTGTAAGTAGATTTTTGTCAATCTTTCTTGGTTTTTTGGAGTGTGTTGATCGTTTAATTTCTTAGTTTAAACCCCTGAGATTTACCTTTCCCTCATAGTTTAAAGCCTAGTAGGCCTCCCCTTTCCCTTAGGTGTTTGTGTGGGCTCATGTGTGTTTTTTTTTTTTGTTTAGAAATCATGGCCGAGTCCCCAAAGGCCATCTTTTCTAAATGCACTGTGTGTGGCCATAAGCTTTCCCCAGAAGATGGCCACACTCTGTGCGTCCTGTGCCGGAGGGTACCGCATTTGACATTGGGCTTCCAAATTTGCGCAGCCTTTAACCCCCGGGCCCTGAGGTATAGGATGAATAAACTTATTCTGGCGGGTCTCCTACCAGCGGAGTCTGCTTCCTCCTCCTCTTTCAGTGGCTACTCAGCCTGCTGTCCCCTTTCCACTGGTTGGGACTCAATCTCCCACTTCTTCCCAGGGAGAGATGGACTTTAAAAAAGGAGAGAGATGAGAGCAAGAGAGGGAGAAAGAGAGGCACAGAAGCCACAAGCAGCAGGCCAACTCAGCCCCCTTGGCCTCACCTGCCAAGCTACTCTCCTCACCCCAGAACGTCTCCAGGCCTTCCTCCCCTCGTCTCCGTTCTCGATGCTTCTCGCCGGAGGAAGAGGCCCGACCATCTTCAAGGTCGTCACGGCGGCCTCCTCTAGGTTGACCCGTAGCCTCTTCGCTGATATGGACTGGATGATGCATCGTTTTCTCCAAACCCAGCTGCAGATGGGAGTGCTGCTGCCTACCCCCCCCTCCGGGGGGAGTTCAGCCCCACTTTTTGCCCAGATAGCTCCTTCTCAGATCCACTATCGGGTTTCAGAGCCTTCGGATCCGAGGAGTCTCTGAGTCAGGGAGTCTGTGCTGATTATCGCTACCTCAACCCTGGCCATGCCCTCATTTGTTGGATTCTTTTTTGGATCCGAACTCTTGGGGCAGAGCCATACGTCTGATCCGAGGGTGTCAGTGTGTCTTCGGCTCAGTTTCATTTGGAGCACTCTTCCCTCTGGGGTCAGAGTGCTTTAGCTCTGCAGGTTCCCGGTCTGGATCAGTGGGTGTTAACCACTGAGCCCAGCAAGATTGGTTCACTCTTTGCTTTCGACATGGTGGATAGTGTCCTCTTGTGAGGTTCGAGATCCCCTGCTCTTTCTTCGGATTCCGCCCCCACTCCCTTGCAGCTGGGCTTGTCTTCCATCGTCCAGTCCCAGGGACAGCCTGCATTGAAGCCCCAGCCCATTCCACTGGCGGAACACGACCCTGTTGGTGAGCCTTCCTCAACCAGTCCCACTGAGGAAGGCCCCTCACAAACCTAAGTGTAAGAGGAGGCACTTGGACTCCCCTGAGTCCCTCACGGAGGACACCGATTTGGAGGAAGGGGAAGGTTCCCCCAGGTCACCCCCTTGGGATGTCTTTTTTTTTGGAGACATTATGGAAATGCTTAGCCTAAAGGGGGCTGGTCAGCCCAAAAACCTTCCTCAGACGAGTCTGTGTTCCTGGAGGTGTTCGCAGGCCCGTCTTCCTCTTGGTTGGCCCATCTGGCCAACCCCCTGGTTGATCTCTTCACTACCAGGGCGTGGAAGGAACCAGACACTGTAGAGCCAAACCCCTGGAGGCCAGATAGTATTCTTTGACCCCCTGTGGATAGGATGGCTTGGAGTAAGGGTTCCCCGGTAGATGCCATGGTCTTGGTGGCAGCCACCAAGAAGGAACTTGCCCAGGATAGTTCCTCAATCCATCCCCCTGATGAGGAGTCTCTGACTATGGATCGTATCGGGAAGCGGATGTTTGCTTTGAGTACCCTTTCCATAAGGATGCTGAATTATTTGGCCCATGTAATTAGACTTCAGCGGGAT
The DNA here is from genome assembly GCF_019279795.1 of Protopterus annectens. NCBI lineage: Eukaryota > Metazoa > Chordata > Ceratodontiformes > Protopteridae > Protopterus > Protopterus annectens. The sequence continues at coordinate 527,841,907 of NC_056735.1, read as the reverse complement.
CTGGTGAAAGAATTCGCAGTCTCCCCGAGTCCATGTTGGCTGAGGACAAACTGACTTTCTTGGCTCGCATGGCCACTCTGAAATCGGTTTCAAACACGTCTATGCAGCTACTTTCCCATGCCATGGAAGGGGCCTCTAGAGCCAGCAAGTCTGGCATCGCCTTAAGGCGTCACGCCTGGCTCCGGCTTTGTGACTTTGCAGTACCTTTCAAAGTGTCCATCGCGAACACACCCTTTGGTTCTACCCTGTTCGGGAAGACCGTCTACGACACATTGGTTCTGAGCAAGAAAGACGGGAAGACGTCTGCCGTGAGTCCACTTCTCGGCTCCTCAAAGGTCCTTTTCTAGAAACCAGAGGGTGCAAAAGATGTGGTTCCATTATTCTCAGCAGCCCCGTTAGGCTCTGGACCCTTCGTCCTTCAGAGACCGAGGGGGACAAGGTGGACTCCGGACCAGAGGCAGAGGGGGGCCGAAAATTTTTGGTCGTGGGAATTTTTTTCTGACTGACCCACGTAGTAGCCCTGAGGGTCTGCCCGACTGCTCCTCTCTGAAGCAGTTGGGGGGGGGGGGGGTTGGGTGTTTTTCAAAGCACTTGGCCCAGTTGGAGTCCATCACAACAGATCGCTTGGTGCTTCGAATAATATCCAGAGGTTACTCAATCCCTTTCATAAACCTGCCTCCTCAGTCGAGATGCCTTCCCGATGTTACCACCCAGTCAGAGGGAGGTTGCAGCTCTAGAGGTAAAAAAGCTGCTAAAAAAAAAAGAGCCGTCCAGCATGTCCCCCCAGGCCAATCCAGGTTAGGCAATTACTCAAGGTTCTTTTTGGTGCCAAAGAAGACATGGGACTTGGTCATATCCTCGACCTTTCAACAATGAACCTCTTCATTGCCAAGGAGAAATTCCGGATGGTCGTTTCAATCCATTATGCCCCTTCTGCAGGAGAAGGACTGGATGTGCTCCATACACCTCAAGGATGTGTACTATCACATTCTGATGGACAGGCTATCCAGGAGGTTCCTCCGCTTTCGGCTAGGTGCCAGTCATTACCAGTTCAGGGTCCTACCTTTCGGCCTCACCACAGCCCCCAGGGTGTTCACCAAGGTCGTGGAAGTTGTAGAGGCCCACCTAAGACTTCAGGGAGTACAGGTTTTTCCTTGCCTAGACGACTGGCTCCTTACCGCCCCCGCAAGGCATCTACTCTGCTTAGCCAGGGATTGCTTCCAATTTCTAGCGTCCCAATTGGGGATCACCATAAACTTCAAGAAGTCATCCCTTCAACCAGTTCTAGTCTTGGAGTTTATAGGGGCCAAAATAGACACGCTTCAGACCATGGCCTTCTTGACAACAGACAGATTTGCATTTAGACCTTACACGTTTTAGTCCTTCTTTAGTCACCTGACCAGTCAGCGGAGTTGGTCCTGAGCGCTTTAGGGTCCATGGCAGCAGCAATCAATCTCGTGCCCTTAGCTCACTTGCACATTAGGGTTCTCAATTGGACCTTGCAGATTCAGTTGTCTATCCTTCACCCATTGGACTTACCGATTCCTCTCAGCAGAGTTTGCAGAAATTCCCTCAAGTGGTGGCTCCAATCTCGAGAGCTTCGGGAAGGAGTACAGTTTGTCACAACCCCAAGCCACGGTGACCACGGACGCTTCTCGCCTTGGGTGTAGGGGGCATTATGAGGGCAGAACTGTCCAAGGTACGTGGACTTGGAGACTGCTATGCATATCAATGTTCTGGAGATGAGGGTGGTGCTACTAGCGTTGCAAGCCCTCCATGCCTTTCTCCCTCCAGGGACTATTGCTGTTCAGTCAGACAACATGTCAGTGGTCTGTTACATCAGCAAACGGGGGGGGGGGGGCAGGTCTTACCCTCTTTGCCGAGAAGCCATGAGAGTTTGGGATTGGGTGATATCCATCAACCGTTTTCTGTTAGCAACGCACTTTCCGGGTCAGTCCAACATCTTAGTGGACAAAATGAGTCTAACTATCCTCTTGCCTTATGAGTGGTCTCTGAATCCCTTAGTAGCGAAACAGATCTTCCGCAAGTGGGGTCAGCCTTGCTGTGATCTTTTCATGTCGCCTTCCAACACGAAGTACAGCAAGTTTTTTGCTCTAATTCCCCCTCCGGGGAAAAGCCCCAGAGACACACTCTAGTTCATGCTTGGCTATCTTGTCTTCTTTATGCTTATCCTCTTCCGTTGATGACAAAATTCTTACAGAAAGCTCGTCGGTTGGGGAACAAGATTATCCTCTGCCTCATTCTAGCCTCGTCAAGCCTGGTTCCTGTACCTATGGTCTCATCTTATAGCTCCTCTCTGGATCTTGGATCCCATCCCGGATCTGATATCTCATCCTTCGGGATTGAAACCCCCGAATCTGGTCAACAAGTTCTCAGCTTGGTTGATCCAGTTCCATTAGTGGCTAGGACTCCCAGTATCTCATCTGCAGTTAGATCTATCCTGGTATGGCTATCTTGTCTTCTTTATGCTTATCCTCTTCCGTTGATGACAAATTTCTTACAGAAAGCTCGTCGGTTGGGGAACAAGATTATCCTCTGCCTCATTCTAGCCTCGTCAAGCCTGGTTCCTGTACCTATGGTCTCATCTTATAGCTCCTCTCTGGATCTTGGATCCCATCCCGGATCTGATATCTCATCCTTCGGGATTGAAACCCCCGAATCTGGTTGACAAGTTCTCAGCTTGGTTGATCCAGTTCCATTAGTGGCTAGGACTCCCAGTATCTCATCTGCAGTTAGATCTATCCTGGTAGCGGCGCATAAGCCTTCTACCAGGAAGGTTTACAATAGTAAATGGAAGTGGTTTTCCATTTGGGCGTCTCATAGAAATTGGACCCTTTCACTGCTCCCATCCTAGCAGTGCTCTATTTCCTATCTCATATTTTTCAGCAAGGGGCCAGTTCTTCTACCGTAAAGTTTCAAATTGGCTGCCATCTCCCATTTTCACATTGGAGACCATCTCAATCCCCTCGCTTCCACCAAGATTTGTAAGACTTTTCTGAAAGGTACGTTTCTCTTGAGACCTCCTATTAGGAACTCCGTCCCTCCATGAGAGCTAACTTTGGTCCTTCAGGCTCTGACTGGACCACCTTTTGAACCTGCAGCTTCTGTTGATTTGAAATTCTTGTTTTGGAAAACTCCCTTTTTGGTAGCTTTTACCTCAGCTAGAAGGGTGTCTGATCTTCAGGCCCTTTGTATTAAAGCCCCTTATCTTGTTTTCCATAAGGACAGGGTCTCTCTCAGGAGTAACCCATCTTTTCTACCTAAAGTGGCCTCCGAGGCGACCATCAATCAGTCCATTAAGCTCCCAGTTTTTTCCCTAACTGTCAAAACAAAGGAGTACAAACTTTATTTAAGATGTTCATAGACAGTTACGTTTTTATTTACACAGAACAGCTGCTTTCTGCAAGTCTGATCAGCTCTGTTTCCTTTGCAAAACCCTTCTTGGGTTAGCCAGAGTCGAAGGTGACTCTGGCCAATGGGTTTCTAATTGCATTCTGCTCACATACAAACAATCTGGCCTGCCACAACCTATAGGGGATCATGCTCATTCTACCCGCTCTATGGCTACTGGTCTAGAATTCCCTTGGATGACATTTGCTCTGCAGCTATTTGAGCATCCTCTCATACCTTTATCTCTCACTATAAAATAGATTTAGTGTCTAGAGGAAGGGTGGCGCTTGGCTCTACAGTGCTCCGGAATATCCTTCCTTGAGGACCTCCCAAGTTTTTTGGTAGCTGGGGACTCTGTCCCACAGGTTGATGATCAAATGAAGTTAACTATTCAGATAAAGACGTTATGTATTTACCATAACATTCCATCTGAGTAGGTAACTTCATTTGTTAGCAGCCGACCCTCCCTCCTTCCCGCTAACCTGGTTCTTTGATTACCTGGACACTAGGATGTTTTTTCAGGTCCTTTGTTAATCCTTAGGTTAGGATTCTTCAGGTTGTTTTGTCGTTGTGAGGTTATATAGGTGGGCAAACGTGATCTGAGGATTGGAAGGAGGTAGCAGGGTATTATGGGTAAGGGGGAGGAGCTTGGAGCTCAGATCTCTAGCTTTGAAAGCTGCCGGCTAGTATCCAGGTTGGATCCGATACCCACAAGTTGCTGACCTACTCAGATGGAACGTTATGGTGAGTACTTAACTTCTTTTTTCACCATGTTATGGAAGATTTCATAGAATAGCAACATCTTCAACCTGGAACAGCTGAATTTTATGCTTATTGCTTAGAGGCTGCTGTGTAAGTTATCAAACTGGTTCGTTTTGCCATCTTGCAGACTATTGAACCAGTGGAGTGATACATTACTAAGGGTAAGGCAGTTATTGTGCTTAAGAATTGATGGATGTAATTGGGGGAAATTCTTTCCAGCAAGCAGTAGTAGCACTTGTGAATATATTCAGGTCAGCCTTGTATTATCACTTTTTGTAAAATAGTTTGCCTGTTCTATAGCTTATATGTGCAAACGTCTGTTAGAGGAAACTGTCACCTTGGTAAGTGGGAATGTTAAAGCTGGTGTTAGACACTTGACTCCATCTAACACTTTCGGCTTTTTCCGGTTAGGGGTCTCCACAGTAGATCTCCAGTCTGCTAATGATTGGCAGTGGGTTTTTACGTTGTCGAATTGCCAGCCAGACATCCACCCTTCAAAGAAAGCACACCCATTCACACATGCACCTACCTGCATGTCTTTAGATGTCCCTCAACCATGGGGAGGACATGTAGACTCCACACAGAAGGCGCTTCAGCTGAGAATCCAACAGAGCCTCTTGCTGTGTGGCGAAAACTCTGACCGCTGCACCACCTTGGCTATCTAACAATAGTCGCAATTCCTCTTGACTCATTACTCACTGGCAAAGTTATTAAATCTCTGAATTAAGTTGTACAGGAACATCAGGGATTCCGTCTGCATGACTGTCTGCAGAAGGTACACTAAATGCTTGATTTTCAAATACTGTTAGTTCTTCACATGATTTTGATGTATGCTGCTTGAGGTGCATAATACTTGGGGTGTTGTGCTTTGCTTTGTTCACAGTTGAATCACTGTCTGGCATCATCACTGAATTGCCAACACTGGACATTGGAGGATCTGCAACATTTGATAGTGGAAATGAGCTGGCAAGGTCAGGGAGTAATATACATGTGTTTGTATGAAACATTGAGTCTGACCACCTGATTTCCCCTTAAAAGATGCAGCTTTTGTGCCTGCGGACACCCAGGAGATGCTGCACAGGGAGGTCAAGTTACTAGGGATAGTAGCAGTCTGGGAGCTGTAGTACTCCTGTTTAGAGGATCAACCTTTTCCTCCCTTGGGTAGGAGGGATTTTGTGGTGCTCTCTGGAAAAGATTACTGCCTCCCCTTGAAATTCCTTTCAGTAGCTACCATTTAGTTTGTGGAGTTATGGAGGCACAGGCTAGTACCATGATGAACTTGGAGTTAGATCAATGCAGTGCGAGTGAGGTGACTTCAGGGAATGCGTGTAGCGTATGTATGATTTGTTGCCCTATCTTAAGCTGGTTTGCTACGCAGGAGACACTAGCCGCAAAGCTGATCTAGCCCATGGACTGCATAGATCAATTTCATGCAGTGCTAGCACTTCCACAGCTATGTCTGATGTTTAGGTGTTTAACCAGGAGAAGACGCCCCTGAGGTCAAGGCAGTTGTCAGTGGCATGTATGGTAATGGATGTTCAGTTTGACACAGCATGCTGCCATCCATTCTGTGGCATGGGTACAACCAGTGCAACCTGTGTTAATCAGCTGTTACAAACATGTGTATGACATGCCCTGTATCTGTCCAGTCCATTGGTCCACTGTGCTACAGCTACTGCTAAGGCAATGTCGCAATAGTGAGGCACTCCCACTAAGGCCCCCAGTACACCATGCACATATTTAGTTACTGTCTGTCCATGGTACAACTTGCATTTTATGCCCTCCATGACCCCTTCCCAACACACACGCCCTGCACACAACTGCAGTCTTTATTTTAATTGTCCTTGGTACTTGCTTGTCCCTGTGAAAGACATCCATGCATATAATACCCATCTGTGCAAGTAATTGTGCTCTTCCTTTTTTACATTACTTGCTTTGTTAGTCTGATGCTCAGTGCAGTCAGCTTTTGCATAAGCACAACCTGGTGCTTGTTTTCATTGCAATACTTTTACTATAGTGTGTCTGGTTTGTTATGAATCAGTTTGTGTGCCACTCCATACTGCTGCTATCGCCATCTGAAGTGTTCATCCCTTGTTGCTGCTGGCTCCTCTATCTTCTTATCTGGTTCATCCTCCACTACCTAGTGATGTGTAACTTTGCACATATATTTTTGCGCGTGTGCCAGATCATACTGCAGTGCACCACTGTATAAATAGACAGTGAAGGAATGCCTTCAGCAGCCCAAGGACATTCTCTCCAGTGACCTTTGTTTGTAGTTGTACCCCTGGCCTGCTTCAGTCTATGGTTTTCTGAAAAGTGCCCTCAGGTAGGGGGTCCAGGACATGTGCAGCATCACTAATGAGATTCCTTGGATGTTGCTTTGGCATAGGTCTGCCATATGTGGAAGACATGATAATCACTTGATTGGTCTACACACATTCTTGATACCCTGTGCATTACAAAAGTTGAAGTGATGCCCTTTGTTCATGTAACCTTCTTCCTAATTTACCGGTTGAGGTCTTTATTTCAATGTGGGTGCATTCTTACCCTCTGTACCTCTAGGGAAATTAGCTATATTGTAGAATTCTGTGTTCCTTTTCGGCTTTAATACATGAGGAACCAAATAATCTCCCCATATGCTAAAGCATGACATCAAGAAACCTAGAGTATTCTCAAAGCAGATGCTAGAGATAACTATCCCCATGTCTCTCTTGCATCACCTGAAGGATTCTGTAGCGGATATATGTAAAGCCACATGTGGTGTGCCTATCCCAGTGAATAGGTAAGGTACAACTGCCAGGGAACTGCAGATTAAGCCAGTACATGTCCACAATGTCTTGGCTGGTGTCCCTATCTACACAATTGGGTCCACAATGTTGGTGTCATGGTGTCCTTGAAATGTTAAGTATGGTCAGATAGTGCAGCACCTCAGACAGCAATGATGCTTACTTTTGGTTTGTAAAGGCAAATAAGAGATTTTTGAAGGTAATGTGGCATCAACCTGAATATTTTTTTCTCTATTCCTTTTGTGTGAGCATGAAGACTTGCCTATGATTGACATGATTGTTACAACTCCATGTCTCAATATTTCTAAATGTTTTTTGAATCTCCCCACTATCTTGGTTTACTGGCTTAATCTGCAGTTCCCTGGCAGTTTTCCTTACCTATAGCAAACCCACTTAAGTGACATTCTACCTCACATGGATATCTTGAGCAACATGTTACCAATACTCTTATGCAACCACTCTCATGAAATTGTAAACCTTAAGTTTAATCTACCTCATGTGAATACTTTGTCCCACATTATTGTAAATATTTTGTCTTGTAATACACTATAAAATGTTTGTATCTACTGCTATGTTAACTTGATTGTAACCTGGCAAACACTGTTTGTATTTGTAACCTTATACATTTTGTTATAATGTATCTGTCTTTGGAGCTTTTCTCCCCGGGCCTCTACTGAAAATGGACATATATCCAGTTGTACTAGCCTGGTCAACAAATGTAAAATAAATACAATAAATAAATTAGCATACATGCAGCTGCTTTGATTATGTGGTTGATGTATTACAGCCAGAGCTGCTTAGCATCTCTGAATTGCACCCACCCTGCTCATGACTGCTTCCTGTGCATAATCACTCAACGCGTCTGTTTTTCTGAATCCCAGTTGTCTCCATTGGATGTTGAAGCCAAGTTGTCTGTGGTACATGTGTATACTGCTACAAGAGCATGCCTTTTAATAACTGCATCACACTTACTGAATTTAGCAGTCTGTTAAACACTGCTGTTATTTTTGTGTTAATTTTCACTTTGTCTAACCTGAGTTTCTTCTAGCTTTGCTGTTCTATTTCATAAATATATTGAAAACATGTTACACTTTTGGGTAAAGTACTAAAATTCAAGGAATTTAACTTTGGGAACCTACAAGATTTTTGTCCTATAGGTTGCCAAGCAGCTATAATTTTCATTGCTGTGATTTCCTGTTTCAGAAGTCGTTGTAAGACTGTGCTTCACGCAGTAAATGAAATTGCGTAGGTGGTAGCTCACACAGCTTATACATGAATGGTATTTTACCTATTAAACTTTTGCGCTGGGTTTCATAATGATTGCAGCTTCACTGCTGTGCCATGTGGCCTTCTCTTCAGCTAAAGTTGCATTTCTTTGAAGGTGACTATCAGTTTGGTAATGAGACAAGATGTTCGTGAGTGTAACATAATGGGTGATGATGGGGGTCATTGCAGTACAGAACTGATAAAACTGAAATGCTCAAAAGAGGGATAGCTGTTAGACCTCCCATTTCTCCTACTTTTAACTTGGTGCTTTAGTGTGTTTATTTTGAGCATTTTCACGTTTTTTTTTTTTTTTTTGCCTTTGCAGTGCGCATACACTCAAGTATGTGGCCTACATTAAAATTAATCAGTATGAAACAACTTTCCTATTCAAATCTGGCATTTTTAAATTCTGCACCTTTGGCCCTTGAGGGCTATATGTATGGATTACCAAAGTGGCATCTGTGCACTTGGCATTTATCACTAGCAGTTCTTTCTTGGACTAGCTATTGTAATGCAGGATATTGTAATTCAGTCCACAAATTAATGATCTGCATTTAACATTAACCATGTTTTAAACTGAGGCTATAACTTTCTTTTTCGTGTTTTGTTGGCGTAGTTCTGCTGCATCATTTTGTCTTGAAATGTTAATAATTGCTGTAGGTGAGATTTGCTAATAGCTGTACGATGCAAGTCTCTTAAATCTGTTGGTAATTTATGCAGTACAACCTTCGATTGTTTTCATAAGTGTCACATGGACCAGTTTGAGCCATCGTTATTGCTGCTAAGGGATGCTGTAAGCAATGGCTTAGTAGAAGGCTGCAGATTTTTTGTTGAGCTGCTTTGTATTTGCTAATTATTTTTCTTTTAGTTCATGGGGCAGTACATTGATTGCAACTGATCATTTGCATACACAGGCTGGGTGAAATTCACCAAAAGTGAAACTGAACAAATAGAGTAATCACAGAAGGTAGATATTCCCATTGACAACTGAATAATACGTAAATATTAAGAGCATAAAAATGGGAAATTAAATATTAAATGAACCCACTGTTCTCAACTACTTTCCTTTCAAGTACAAAAGATGCAGGCGAGGACATAAAGTGCTCTTCCAGGAGCACAAAACTTAGTCATTTTTGAAGGTGGTGTATTAAGTTGTGTTCTGAATATGTGGGAAGAGGAGATCTTTTGGGTGAGGGAGGGTTAGCAAGAGTTTGGGTTCAAGCACGGATAAGGAATGGTTTGTACAGTGCAGCTAGGTTTGGGGTGTCTGGAGTGAGCGAGTTGGTGGGTAGAGTTGCAGAGGTTGTAGGGGGTGGCTTTATTATGGGGTTTGGCTGCAAGAGGCTTGAAAGACACCTGGTTGAAGTAATGAGAAACTGAATACCATTCTTTTTAAGCATGTGTAGTAGGGTGCTGTGGACTTAGTAGGAGTGTTATGTCTTAAGCACTGACTATTTTGTCTTTATTTGTGTGTGTGTGTGTGTGTGTGTGTGTGTGTGTGTGTGTGTGTGTGTGTGTGTGTGTGGAGGGGCAGTTCTGTGGCTCTTACGATGCTTCCTCAGCACCCAGCTCACCTTGCCATGCAGTAAGGCATCCCAGCACGTGTCGTATACCAATGACTTATGTCAGGGGTATGACAAATCACTGTCCTAGCAATTGTATTAAAGCTGGCTGCATAAGCAGTGTTTAAGAATCCTTCTGGCATACCACTCTGACATTGATGTATGGATGGGTTAGAGTGACACACAGTGCTTTAGGTAGCAGAGTGAGATGGGAGGGGTTGCTCCTGGATCATTGCCATTAAAGTATTAAGGGCCTGAAGTGTGCATATTGAACAGTATAGTTTAATAAAGTGTGGGAGCCCTAAATAAAGCAAAGTCATTCCTTTATCATATTCAAAGGGGTGTTGATGGGAGGGACCAACCCTGAAGATGAGCACTGCATTATGGCATATTGCCTTAAGGAAATATCACATTAACATTACTGTACCTTAATGGGATGGTGCACTTAATACTGGTATAGAACTACTGTTTTGTTCTGTCTAAACAATCTGTTCATTAGGGTTTGTGTGAACACAGAGACTAGCACTATACTTCTCAGGACATGCTAACCTTTTTTGTATAGGTAGCCAGTACTACTGAGACTGGCAGGCCTACACTGTACAGCAGGCACCACTGTGTGGTGGAGATTTTCCTGAATCCCAGATTCTGTCCTCCTCAAATGTACAATTATTTTTGGAGACCTTGGGCCATCATATATGGAAACCCTTGTATGTGGGGGAAGGGGGGAGGATTTCGACACATCTATGCATCTTTAAAAATTACTTTATTGTTGCCAAGTTCATTTGTCTGTGTATTAATCTATCATTTGATAGGTGGGCTGGACATGGGAAAAAGTTGTGATTGAAAATTGTTCAAAGTCTGGTCTTCCTCGCAGCTTACCATCAGCTGCTCCAGAAACCCTCTGTTAAAGTAGCAAGCACCAAATCAGAAACAGGCTTGCACAGCCTAAGTTCAAGTTGATATATTTAATTTAAGCCACTAAGCATTAACTGACTTACTTTAAAAGTACTCCGTCAAGATTTTATTCTTTTACAACATAAATGCTTTAGAATCGTATTGTAAAGCTATTGCTGGGCCAATGTCCTCGCCTGACTGACAACTTTCATTTCCTGCTTCTGCTTCCGAGGTTTTCTCAAATTTCTAAATCCAGTCAATCTCTTCACGTATGTCAATGGAACAACCTTCACATTCTAGAATTCCACATGTCAGCCTCCTACTGCCCATAAAGAAAATTGTAGAACAGTCTAAAAGGGAAGGCCTATGGATGCCAAGAATCTATCCCAACTGTACCAAACATGCTTTATGCTAAAACTTAACATTTATCAGTTTGCTTACATAGAACAGCTCATTTTAGGACTCTCCTCCTTTCCAAACCTGAACTGACCTCCCCTGAAGTGACTCAACTATGTTCATGGCCACTGAGAAGATTGAGGCATTCTGTCGAGTGTCGTACTTCTAATACTTTAAGGTGTACTCGTGACTTGCTGATGGCATGCAAAGGGCTCACAGCATATTTACTTCAGAGTGTACAACTCTGCCAAAGCATTGCCACTTTAAGATATGCTCCACAGCCTTTAACTGGTAATGCATTCTCAGGCTCGCCTCTACAGGTAATGTCCATCCAAGATGGATGCACCCATCCTGCCTTCCTGTGCTATCAAGCTCCCAAGCCACTAATTGAAGTTGTCACCTGGGTCATAGTGGAGGCCTTATTGCTCTATGCCACTGCTGCAAGTTACTGTTGGCAGCAAAATTGGTGCATTGCTTCCAGTAGTGGAGCTAGGGTGGGGCAAAGGGGGCAGACTTCCCAGGTGCAAGGTTTCAGTGGTGCAGTTTAGTAGATGCTGATAAGTGGTAGTGTGATACCAGCATTCAAATACTGGTATTGCATTTGCGGTCAGGGCTGAAGCACTACAGCTTCAGTGCTATGTGTAGTGATTTTAAAGTGAAAATAGCAAGCCACTTAAAGTTGTAGCATGCAGTTTGCAGCAATTACTAAAATATTTTCTCTGAGAGTTCCTGTCATTGGAAAGTCTGACCTTTATAGGAGGGTGTGCCAGGCAGCAGAACAGCTACCTACATCTGATAGCTTCTTTGCATAAGATGCAGTAAAGTACAGCACTGTAAACAAGATCAAAGTGTTTTAGAAACTGAGTCCATTGAAGAGCTCTCACTAAGGTCACTTGCAGTCTAAAAGAATTTGGCAAGGATTATTCTGAGAAGATAGACTAACATGTAAAGGAAAGCAGTTTCACTGAGAGATTACAGTTAATTCCTAGATTCATAGATTAGTACTAGGTTAACTGTCGTTGCGAGCCATTTTAAGCCTAGCCAGTTATCCATTGTGAGACTTGAACCCTGCACCTTGTGTTTGTAAGACAAACACCTTGACCATTAGCCTCCTAACCTTAAGGTGGTGTAGCAGGGCTTTCTTGAACTGATGAACTTTGAAAATTTAATATCTAGGGAAAACTGAACTTTAAAATTGGTTTAGTAAGTTTTGAAGGATTTTTCTGTGGAGCAGAGTATAGAGAGGTCTGGGCAATGGAAGTGTGCCAGATTAGAGGTTTGAGGCGGTAAGAACTTTTATTTGAAGTCTAGGTGAAGCAGCCTTAGTAAAACAGCAAAGTGAATGGTGGAATATTTATTGATTGACATATTTGTAGATTTTGGCAACACATGAATCCTGCATCAGTAGATATGTAGATCTTTTGAAATAATTGTGGGAGTTAATAGTAGGGAATGGGGATACATATTTTGCCATGGAGATGGACTTTTCTGCTGCAGATGTTTTACTGTGGAAACAAAAGGTGAGTGGGCTGGTCATTCTGCAGACTGTTATAAATGATTACTCTTGTAAATGGTCGTCATTATATTAATAAAAGGTGGGTGAATGATCCATGGCTACCCCTAGATGCTGAGAAGAAAAAAAAATTGGTATTTAGTTGAGGAAAGGGGGATGGAGGATGGATGGTATTGAGCTGAGGAATAGGATGGGAGGATAGTCTTTCTGGCAAAATGTCTTGGGTGCACTGACTGTTAAATGGCACAGAGTGATTAAAGCTCTGAATGTAGTCTAGATGAGACAATTCTGTATCAATCTGGGCACTGTAGGGGCTAAGCTATATTGGTGTGGGGATAATGGAGGCAATTTGGTCAATTGTAATGAAGGCTGAATGTGGCAAAATGCATCACTAAAGTGTGAGGTGCAGACGTGCTGAGCCGCATGCCCTGTGTTCAGGATAATTGATTGATTCAAAGGAATGAGTCTGTGTGGTGTCTTGCATAGAAAGCATTTGCACTCTTTAGAACTGCCCCTGGGATAGGAGGGGTCAGTGCCTCACCACCTTGATGGTGGTTTGGATGATTTGCTTTCCACAGTCAGTTATTTACTCCCATGGAATATAGTGTGCTCAATCAGTGAAAGGGTATTCTGTTTTCTGGTGAGAGGGGTAGCCTGCTGAACAAAATACACTAAACTCCTAATTTGTTGGAAGCCTGAGTGGAACTTTTGGAATTTGGCTGTTATGGTAACTTATGAAGGTAGGGTAAACATCTTGGATAATTTATGAAGTGGAATTGGTCACTAGTTGCTCTAGAATATTGTCTTATTTTGGGGATTCTAACACTGCAGTAGTCTTACTTTACAGGAAACTTAATGGTTACAGTCTTAAGTCCAAGATTTAACTTGGTTGCATCACAGAGCTAGGACATAAAGGATTACAAGGTTCTGGCACAGGAGTCTAGTATTGTTAGAGGTATGCTTGCCCTTTACTTTTATTACAGTATCTCAATGTTAATATTCCTGCTTGGACCCTTCTCATCTCAGATCAATCTTTATGAACAATCGGGACTTGAAAAAGGACTGATTTTACATTTCAGTGTGTTTTGCTTCTCTTCAGACACTTGAATGCTCTCTTTGAGGACCACTTCACATTCATTTGACTTTTTTTTTTTTTACTAAACCTCTTGGTTACTTCTTTCCTTTCTGGTACAGGTCCTTGGATCTTTCTCACCTTGCCCTTGCTATGCTTTTTCAGAGATTCTGCTTTTTTCTGGTAGTTTGTAGTCTGCTTATCTTGAGTGAGTGAATGGATCAATAGATATGTGTACTAACTTATTGTTTATTGTTCCTTAATATTGTCATTCCTTCTCATTCTTTTTTGCAGTTTTTGTTCTGCTCTCTGGTTTAAACTACTGTTATATTGGCTTTACTTTTTAGTTTAGTGCAGTTTGTCTGGCTTGTGTGATAGCAAGGGTTTCAGATAGTGAAAGACTTTATCTGGTTCTGTCCAGTCACAAACAGAAAGGTCACCTTGGTGCTTTTTGGCAGTGATTCTTCTCCCACGCTCCAGCTCCTCCCATAACCCCCTGTCCTTAGGAAATATTCCAGATATTTTAGTTGCTATTCAGTCTTGGGCGTCCCGTTTGTGAACTTCCGTGAAGTATTCAGTAGTTTTTTCTGGGGTAAATTAATATTTTCTTCCCCCTTTTGTCAAACCAGTTATAAAAGCTGCATACTTATGATGCCCTTTAACTTCTCTTTTCACCTCTTTCTTCCTTTGTTTCCCCTCCCCTTTTCACTGTGTGTGGATGTGTGTATGTCCTATACTCCCCAGGACCCTCGTGATGTGATGGTCTTCCATTCACTGTTGCAGTATTCCTAACATATGGGATTCCCTGCCATGGGTAGCCTGACATCTGGCACGTATACCAAAGCCTACTGTTGCTTTAAGGTATGCCAAATGTCACACACACGCTCCTCACATAGTGTAGGGCATAAAGGGGACGACCCATCCTCAGAACTACTTTGCCATCAGTCCGAATGATCTCCGGATCATCTTTCTTAACACTTGCGTTGTTACCATCAGTTCGAACACCTGTGTTGTCTTTGGTAGTACCGAGCCACTGCAGATAAGTACCCTGTTGATTTTTGTTTTTTCTTGCCTCTTTGTTGCTTTTGAGTGTTACTCATCCAGAAAGGATAAGTGCCAGTGTGGGAGACCTTCCCCATAAGGACCACCACAAGGACCACCACAATAAGTCTTTAACCTAGGAGCTTCTCGCAACCTATTCTATTTGTCAGACTTTTGTACTGAAGACCCTGCATAGTAGACTTTCTTTCCTGGCCTTTTATGTAGAGTCAGCACCTTACAAAGGATACAGTGGAGGGAACTTCCTGCCTCGAGGGTCAGCGTTTAGGGAAGAAGGTGAAAAATTGCAACCATAATCTTCTGTCCAGCCTCTGCCAGGTATCTCTCCCAAAGTCTGTGAGAACCTGGAGGCTCACCTGGCTTTGTCAAATTCCTCTGCTGTGACCAAGTTGAAGGCCAGAAAGATTCCATCTTACAGCAGCATGTCCGGCAAGGCTTTGCAGGCATCCATTTTGAACGTTCGGGGGAGCCACTGTTTATTTCCAAAGGGTCTAGGTGTGTTAAGCAGATTCTAGTTAGGGAAGAATTTCCTACTACAGTTATTGAATGCCATCTTGTCAATGCATTTTAAGTTTTATAGGGTAGACATTACTTTAAAGAAGAAAGAAAAAACTAAGTACGTTTCTCCTGCTCCTAGGGATCCATTGAGTGGCGGGCCTTTACTCAAGGCTTATTCAGTGCTTTGGTATTAAAACCTCTCTGGGCATTTTCTGTTCCTGCTTCCCCTTGGTCCTCTATACCCTTAAAAGACCCAGGGAACAGGATTCTTCTGAGGAGGAGTCTGATTTTAATGAGGAATCCCTGGCTTACTCTATCCATATTCATTCTCCTTTGGACTATGGGTCATAGGAGAAGGAATCTAATAGTTCTGATACTCCTTTTGAAGAAATTTCCTTTGGGGACAATATCTCTAGGATGATGGACTTTTATGTGCGATTGTGCTCTTGTGAGGTACTATGAATTGCTGCAGATGGAATCTCCAAAATCTGCTGCTATTCCTCGTGTTTTGGCTGCTTTTTCTGATGCCTCTAAAGCTCCTGATTCTCTACCCCCCTACTCTAAAGAAGCCGGATAGGTTTTAACAGGGTGGCTGAGTATTATTTGTAGAAATGTCCTGCTGCTGACCCTTCTGTGGTGTCTAGCTACTGACAAGCTGCCTCAGTTGCTTCCTTTGTCCAAGTTGCTGCCTTCTGATAAAGGACAGCAGGACCATGGAAAGGCTGGCTAAGAAAGCTTACACTTTTGCGACCCTAGGTTTTAGTGCTATTAATTCAGACCCATATGTCTAGGTATTTGTTAGGTCTTCTTTCTCAGGCTTATTAGGTTATTTTGGCTCTTCCAGATTCTGTGGGTAAACTTTCTGTTTCTTTATTAGGGACTTCCTCTCAAGTGGCTAGTCATTCTGTCTGCTTTCTGTTCAGTGATGAGGTGTTCTTGGTTTAGGCTTCAACCTTTACCTGTTGATATTAAGGCTAAGTTGATGGATGCTCCTGAATAATAAACATTTGTTTGGAGAAGCTGCTGCTGGTTTCAGTCCCTTCAGGATAAGGGGAAGGCCTTACAGGAGCTTAAACATGTTTCTCCTGTGCCTAAATTTCAGAGAAACTACCCTCAATAAGCCAGCCTTTGTTTGCAGGCAGTCTTGCACTCCTAAAGGTAAGTGGCAAGTGGGCTCCTCCTGCTAAGGCCACTCAGATTTAAGGGACTCAGAAGCTTTCTTTTCCTGATTAACCAGGTGTATGACTATCTGTCTTCCCAGCCACGTTCCTCTTTTCACCTTTCTCATTCTCTTCCAGTTTGGCTTCAGATTACTCAGGATTCTTGGGTTCTATTCATTATTTGCCAGGGGGTACTTCATGGTGTGGAAATCCCGTCCCCCTTTTTATGGGTATTCCTTAACCCACTGTGGAAACCCCCCCCCCCCCCAAAGGATCTTGGAAATCTTTTGAATCTGGGTACTATTCAAGTGGTGTCTGTGCCCCAAAGGGGTTTTACTTGATGTTTTTAGTGCCCAGAGAAGATGGTACTTGGAGATAAATTCTAGACCTCTCTCATCTAAACACCTTTTCTGAAGGTGCCCTCCTTTTTGTATGTTGTGCCTTTACTCTGTTTCTTCTCTTGCACCTTCAGGCCTATATCATGTGTCTGGATTTCAAGGATGCTGGTCTCCATATTTCGATCCATCCCCTTTTCAGAAAGTTTTTGTGCTTCCTGGCATTTTCAGTTCTCTGGTTTGCCCTTTTGCCCTCCTACTGCCCCAAGGGTATTCACCAAATGCCTTGCTCCCGTGATTGTGTTTCGCAGGCTTCAAGGGATCCAAATATTTCCTTAACTGGCTGATCTTGATTATTCAGGCTTCTTCAGAGATCCTATTGCAAAATCTTCATTTTACCGTTTTCCTTGTGAGTTCAGGGTTCACAATAAACTTCAAAAAAATCTTCTCTGACTCCTTCTCAGGATAATGTCTTTCTGGGTTGCAGGATTCAGACAGTGCCTATGCTGGCATCCATGTCTCCTCCAAAGGCCTTAACTGTCATCTCTTTCAAAATTTTCCTCTGGTCTTCATTACAGCCACAGCCAGGGAGTTTCTGAGAGCTCTGAATTTTATGGCGTCCACCATTCCAGTGCTCCCTCTAGCCAAACTCCACATGAGAAAGTTTCAGTGGTTTTTGAAGTGAATGTGTCTTCAATATGCACATCCTCTAGACTTTGTACTTCCTCCTCTTCCTTGTTGCAAGAAGGACCCTCGATGGATTCAGCAGTTGTCTCTAAATCCAGGGCTCCCTTTTCATTACCCTCTTCCCTCTCAGGAACTGTTCAGACACTTCAGATGTGGGATAGGGAGCAACATTTGGCTCCCTAAAAGTACAGGGGGGTTGCATCCTCTTCAGCAGGAGGAGCACATCAATGTCAGATGAGAGCTCTTTTATGCTGGCTGTTCAGGCTTTTCATCCTTTTTTTCTCCAGGGCCTTTGAAGTTATTCACAGGCAGTACTACAGTGATGTGGTATATAAACTGGGAGGAGCAAAATCTTACGTTATTTGCCAGTTGGCACTCCTGGTTTGGGATCTTGCTGCCAAGTATAAAGTGAATGTTCATGCAGTTTTACATCCCTTCAGGTCAAAACATTGTGGCAGACGTGCTGAGCAGGTCCTTCACTCAATCCTGTGAATTGATGCCTCACAGGGATGTGTATCTGGACATTGCCCACCAGTGGGGTACTCCTCATGTAGATCTGTTTGCCTCCCCTCTGAACAGATAACTTCCTCTATTTAGTGCCAGAGTCCCAGGTCCTCTGGTGTTGAAGGTGGACACCTCGTTTTCTTGGAAGGGGGATGTTTCTTTATACATGCCCTCCCCTTCCTCTCATTACAAAAGTCCTGTTCAGAATTCAACAGGATGCTCCCAAAATCTTGTTGGTGACTCACTTTTGGCCACTACAGAATTGGCTCCCTCTTCTGCATTTAGCCAAGGGCAATCATCACAAGTTTGCCTCACAGGGTGCATCTTCTCATGCAAAACAGGGGATCTCCTCCATCCCCACCGTCCACTGTTCAGATGACATTGTGGGTGATAGGATTTTGATTCCGCATAGACACCTTTTTTCTGAGGACATGTTTAGGGACCTGGAGGAAGCCCACTATTAGGAAATCTTACTTTTCCAAATTGAAGAGGTTTTCTATTTGTCTCTTGTAATGTGGATCCACTTACTGTGGATGTCCCTTTGGTGCTCTCTCATTTGTGAGAGTTGCTTAATGCTGGTTTGGCCTGTTCTGTTAAAGCCAGTGATCAGCTATATCTGCTTGTCTGCCTTTATCTCCTCCTCTAGCTTTTGGTTTTGAGGCTAAACAATTCTTAAAGGTGTCTATATGAGACCTCCCAGAAAGTCTGTTCCTCCTCCCTGGAATCTTAATTTTGTTTTGGAGAAGTTGACTTTGGGCTCCCTTTGAGCCTGTTGCTTCAGCTGCCTTGCAGTATTGTTCTTGGAAGACTGTTCTATTGTTGGCTGTTACCAACTACTTGATGGGTGTCTGAGCTTCCAGCCCTTATAGTTTGTCCTCCTTTTTGGTATTTAATAAGGACAGGTGTCTTAGCATATACTAATCCTTTTATGCCCAAGGTGGTTAATGAGTTGTCACTCAGTCTATTCTTTTGCCTACTTTTCACCCTCTCTGCAATCTGCCGGTGAGAGGGTGCTGCATACTTTGTATATGCATAGACAACTCTTATTTTATTTGAATGAGATTGACTAAGAAAATCTGATCAGTTTTTGTTTTCATCCTAGGTCCTTAGGATTAGCTGTATCCACGCAAACTATTTCTTAGGTTTCAAAGGCTATTTTTGTTATACTTTTCATGGTAAGAGCCTTTCTTTTGTAAAGGCTCATTCAACTAGAGCTGTGGCTGCTTCTGGTGCTTTTTTCAAGGGGTTAGATGCTAATTATATTCTTGAAGCAGCTACCCGGGCTTCTGTGCATACTTTTACCAAGCACTACAAATTGGATGGTATTGCTAGAGCTGGTTTTGCTGGAGTAATTCTTCATGGCTTCTTAGAGGGCTCTAATGCTTCTTCCTCCCAAGCTTCCTCTTGAGCCTCGGCACTCCCATACTTAAGGAATACTGGAACAGTGAGTGGGAGGACATGGTACAGTTGTGTGTAAACTCTTACCATAATTGTACATGTCCTTTCCTTTACTGCTGCAGTATTCAATCCCTCCTTCCATCCTCCCCCAGACCATTTCCTCCCTGGATTTATGGGGTACCCCTTGGGTTTCCATGGACTGGTGTTACTACTGGAGCAATCCGTTCTGAGGATGGTACATCTGAGCATAACCATTGAAACCTTAAGCTACATGAGCATATATGTAATGTTTGTATATTAAAGCAGTAGTAGGCTTTGCTATACTGGCTGGACTTCGGGCTGCCCATGGTAGGGAATCCCATACGTTACGAATACTGCAGTAGTGAAGGAAAGCACATCTGCTGTTATAAGACTTTTTACACAACTGTACTTTTATTAGGTGTGGAATGCTTGGACAGGGACTGATCCTTGAGAGAACTTCAGTTTTAGCACACTTTTAGATGGATGAAACAAATCGGTACTCAAAAGGCTGCTTCACTTGGTCTGCGCCAGTAGAGAAACCCACCCCGGAGGGCCCAGACAGATATTCTTCCTTGACTCCCTGACTCGAGGAAAAGTACGGTAAAGCATAGAATTTAAGAGATGGATGTTTTCAAATCTTGAAAAAATGTCCCTAGTGAAAGTTGAGACTTTGTTCTTCCCTCTTCATGACCAGGACCATAGTCTTAAGTTATTCCAGGCAGGTCTGCTTTACCTGCTCAGGACTCTTCAGGCACTGCAGACATGCAGGAAGTATATCTTCAGAAATAGAAATACTAAAAACTCTCAGGGGAAGTTGTAAATAAAACCTTTGTAATGTTTAGCTCTCTTGTTCTAGAATATGTTTGGATTAAAGCACTAAACGTTAAAAGGTTTTATTTCCTCTAACTTCAGTAACCGCATTTTTTGAAATTTTCATGTTCATCTTCCTGTTTCACTGCTTTTACTTAATCCTCAGAAAAGGAGATATCTAGACTCCTTTTTTTAAAGACCTGTTTCAACTATATCAAAATTCTACAGGTCGCACAGAAGCTGTAACCTTTGGATTGGGAGCATATGATGTCTTGTTTTGTGAAGGCCCAGCTTCAATATGGTGTTGTCCCAGCCCCTTGGTGCCTAGGGTGGCTCTCCCTCTTCTTCCTACAGTCCCAGTTTCTTTGCCGTTAGTGAAGTCTATGCCTATCATCATCAAATGTTCTTTCATGTGTACAGATGCTCTCATTATTGTTTGACATTTTGGCACCATCTATGTTACTGGGAGGCACTAGGTCTGGAGGTCTCTGCACTGACTGACTCTGGTGGTGCTGAGAATGTTGCCTATGTTAAAGGGATCAGTGTTGGACCCTTCAGTATTGAAATGTTTGACAGCAAATTTGACCCTAGTGTGCTTGATGTTAGCTGTCTTCTGTTCTGGAGGTACAGCAGTGAGGCAGGCATATTTGGTGTAGTGTTTTGGTCCCAGATGCCTTTGTAGACACGTAAATGCAGGTGAGACCAGTTCTTGGCTCTCTGCAGTGGTAGGTGCAGAAAATGTTTGTTCCACCCTGAGATATTGTCCATGCATCCCAAGGCGAGAGAGCTTAATAGGCCTACAGTGCAGATACCTGGAATGCTTTCTTCCTAGGAGAATTCGGATGACTGCACCTAGTTTTCCTAGGAAGTGATGGTGTAATAGGACGCACCTTGACTACCCTTTTGGAGTCTCCTTTCCCACATGCATGTTTCCAAGAAGGCCTCCCTCATATCCCCACATGAAGCTCCATCAATTGTGTGTATTTGTGTATGTATGTGTGTGTGTGTGTGTGTGTGTGTGTGTGTGTGTGTGTGTGTATGTATATATATATATATATATATATATATATATATATATATATATATATATTATATATATATATAAAAACACCTTTTATGAAGTCATTGCTTAATATATAGGCACAGGTATATTAATAGAAAACAAGCTACATTAACATTTTTTCCATTTTCATGCATTCTATATTGCGCATGTTTTCTTCCTTTACAGCTGTCCTCGGTATGTTACATAAATTGCTTAATTCTGTCTTCCAATAAAACTTACTTTTCCTGAGCATTATTCTGCATGTTTCTTCCCATAAATTACATGTTCCTATATAACTTGCTCCTTCCCTTTTCTAAAGATCCATCTTTGATTTATATCTTTTACAATATTCAGTACTTCAAGTACAGTTATTAGACTTTGATTTCCATTTTCTAGTAATTGCTTTTTTGGAAGCTAACAGCATTAAACTTAAGACCTTACTATGTCTAGGCAATTCAAATCTCTTGTCACAGCTCGGAAGACAGAGGATGCCTCCTTTGGAGAAGTTTTGGAGAATCCTGACCTGTTGACCCTCATTTCCCCAGTGGTAGAAGTTTTGCAGAGGAAAAAGTCTTTTACCCCCAGTGATCTGGATTGTGCCATCCCCACACATGCTAGTTAGTGGATATGGAATGCAATAAAGCCTGGAAAGAGCCAGATGCAACTGGGATGCTTCTGAAGCCTGATAATGCTGCAGACTCCTATGGGTAGACAACACTGGTGTAAAGAATCACTCTTGGATTCTGTAGTACTGTTAAACCACACTGATGGTGTCCCCTGTGACTAAGAGGGATGTCCCTGAGGATGCATAGGATAGGGAGTCCAGGATGATGGATAGGATGGGGAATGATCTTTATGTATTATCAGTCAGTACTCTGAACTATATGGTACATATGACCAGGTTTCAGAAGGAACTGGTTGAAAAAATGGAAGATTCTGTGAAACAGTTGCCTGTAGCTGGCTACCATATCTTCTGTATCCTTAGACACCACGCATCTCATTCACGATGCTATCGATTTGGTGTAGCTTGTGCAGTGGGATCAGGCCTGGTCACAAGGAGCTGGGCCTGACTACTTCTAACTGATTTTTGTGGACCATTTTAAGACTGTCTACATCAGTACTGCTTTTGATAGCTTATCCTTGTTTGGGAAGACTGTAGGAGACTGAAGTATGAGCAAGACTGCAAAATTCTGTCAGCTGTTTGGGTCAAATTTTCATCACTTGCTATCCTTTCAGATGACTCAATTAGGTGCAAAGAACTTGCATTTTTACAAGTTTTGCATATATGTTTTGATTTATTTGTTTAATTGTGGAACTTTTCTCCCTGGGCCTCCACCGAAAATGGGATTGTATCGGCCCAATGGACCATCCCCAGTAAGCAAATGCAAATAAGTCCCAGCAGACCCAGAATAGAATGCAGAGTGACAAGAGTTCCTGTGACAGAGGGTTTTGAGGCTACTTGACAGCAAAACTCCTGAACAGTTGCTTGACTCTTATGCTCTGGAGACAGGGTGCCACTTTCCCTCCATCTCCACGTGTGGTTGGCTATCACACCTGACAAATGGATAAGGAATGTTTTATATCCAGAGGCTACCATATTCCCTTTTTAGAGATGCTCAGAAGCCTGCTGTCACATCCCCCCAGACAGGAGGAAGTTAAGAGGACAAGAAGTCCGAATATGCCTACAGAAGAGCCATTCAAGAGGTCCCACCAGGCCAGACAGGGTCGGGGTTCTAATCTAGATTCTTGGTGCCAAAAGAAGACTCTGGTCCATTCTTGATTTTTTTAAAATTTCAGTATGTGAAGGTGAAGTTCCAGTGCGTTTCCTGCACTCACATGTGGGAGACTGTCATTATCCATTCAGAGCAACCCCCTTGGTGTGTATCATATTTATGGCCCCAGTAAAGGCTGTCATATGACTTGTAGGGGTAAAGGATTTCCATTATCTGGATGACTGGCTCATAGTGGCTCCCACTATGGAGTTAATGCTAATAAGACTTTACCTACTCTGTGTCTGTCTTTGGGGATCACTGTCAGCCTATCAAAGTCGCTGTTACTCAAAACTCTCTGCATAGATTTCCTCAGTTGGGCACTGAATTTCAAACACAGGATTGTCTGTAGTATTTGCTAGACAAACCTACAGTTTTGGCAGTCCTAAAAGTGCTAATGGCTGTAGCTATTTAAATGGTGCCATTCATTAGAATGAACATGAGAATTCAGTGGACACTTGAATCCCATTGGGACCAGGCACCACAATTTGACTGTCAAACCTTTGAGGGTATGCATACAGATTCTGTTATGGTGGATGGAACTGTAGAAGTCTTTTAGAGCACCCTTTGTCTGACCCTTGCTGGTAGCCAAGTTAATGGCAGCATCCATGGGGTGGAGGACATTACTTAGGATGGAACACGGTACATGGACTGAACTAGAGGTCAGATTGCACATCAGTGTACTGCAAATGAGAACAGTCCTGTTACAATTTAAAGTATTCAGGACTTGCTTCTGCAGGGTATGTTTGCCATCCACTCAAAGGTAACTGTTTAGCTTGTAAAGGAGAAACATGGTTTTACCCTCCTTTGCAGGGAAGCCAAGAATGTATGGTAATGGGCTTTTAACATCACTGCTTTTTCTTAGTAATGTATATACCAGGGCAGCCAACATGATTGCAGACTGGTTGAGCAGACCAAATGCTGTGCCCACATAATGGTGCGTCAGAACAGGATGGAACATATTTTAGAGATGGTGCAGATGCTGTTGAAACCCCATTTGCTTCACCCTTCTACACCAAAGGAAGAGATTTTTTTTCAGCATTATCCATTGGTAGGGACAGGCACCAAGAGACATTCACCCATGATCTGCTTCCAGACCTCCTCTATGCATTTCCCCATTCCTTGTCCTAACCAAACTCCTCCAGAAAGGCAAGATGTTCAAGTTGAAAGTTATAACTCCTAGTCCTGTTCTGGTACTACTGGATATGGTTACTCTTGAGGCCTCAACTGAAGAGAGCACTCCTGTTGCTACAACATGCAAGTTTGCAGTCTCGTCCTTCCTGGCTGTCACACCCAGACATTCTCACCCTTCATCTGACTGCATGGTTTCTCCTCTTTTGTTAATGGAGAAGAATCTATTTTTTCTGAAGGTTATCAATTTATTATTGGCTTTTCTGAAACCTTCAGCAAGTAAACTAAGTAAACAAGTTGAAATAAAATAAAAAGCAAGCAACCAACAGGTCGAAATAAAACTAATAAAACCAAACCTCAATTCATAATTGCTTTCGGGTCCAAGCCCTTCATCAGATAAAATACACTTCATATAGCTCATTATTTATACAACCATTTAAAAACCTGTATCCAATCCACATTCAGTATTTTACTCTCTGCCTCTTAAGGGCTGGCTTTAGTGGTTACCTGAACTATTCTGTACTATATAGTAAATTATGTTTTTACATAGGTTTCCTATTTATTCTTACACTCTGTGTTAATTAACTATATATACATTTGCTTATTAGCTGCTATTAACTTTTCAGTGGTTTAAAATATTACTATATTTAATTCAACCAGTATTTTCATATGTGAAGGGGTTGGATTATACCACTATCTGTCATTGGCTGGTGTATGCTATAAATATTCATGATTTGGTTCTTATTTGATTCTTTACTTTTCACTGAAGAAGGCATTTTGCCGAAACCAGTTTGGATTTTTTGAAGAATCATTGGACATTTGTATGTCCTGTTTGGTGACTTAACTGTGTAAATCTCCCAATAAAATACTGGACTGTCTATGCTGGCCTCTAGTGTTTTTTAGTGGAATAACACCACTGAGACCACTTCCTTCTATGTGGGCAAGACAAATTGTAAACTGAAAAACAGAATATTAAAACACCTTTCAGCAATCAGGCTGAAATATACATGCATACAATATCAGGATCATACTTTCATGTTTATGGTATTGCAAGTTTAGGTTGACATTAAGGGGTGGAGATGCAGTGAACCTTAGCTCAATGATCCATTTTGTCTCAAACTCTAGGTGCTGACGAAACAGAATGACTCTGGACACCTGCTGTGGTCCGGATTTCTGGTTTCTCACCCTTTGACATTGGACCCAGAACTCTCAACTGTCTCTCTCTTGTAGGGAAGCATCTGATGTTTCTTGGTTTTATTTCATTCCTCCTAATGAAAATCATTGAAAATTTTCTAGATAAGAGCCAACATTTAAAATGTGTCCCTAATTTGTGACCTTTTCCTTAGTTAATTTTTGCTTTGTTCTAAATTCTGTTGGTAAAAGTTGAGAGCTCTGATTGGATCCCTCAACATTTATGTTACTGCCAGTATTGATTTGTTTTCAGTGCTACTGTTGTGTGGAGGAGTGAGATTGGCCATTGCTCCCAATTCCAAATGTCATTGCCATTACT
Source organism: Protopterus annectens (assembly GCF_019279795.1). Taxonomy (NCBI): domain Eukaryota; kingdom Metazoa; phylum Chordata; order Ceratodontiformes; family Protopteridae; genus Protopterus; species Protopterus annectens. The sequence goes on along the minus strand of NC_056735.1, from coordinate 527,816,321 downwards.
ACTGTGCCACCCAAGCCTGGCCTTTTAGCCTTTCGGGTCAGTGCCCCCAACATGAATTTTTCAGGCTTAATCTGTTTGCTGTGGTCACAATTAAGCCCTTGTGATTGTGCTGTGACAGCTGTCTGAAACTCAAAAGGCCAATTCAGGAGCTCATTCTCTTCGGTGTAGGTTTTCATTAGACCAAGGAATGGTGTAGTTATTGGCCTCCTTGCTGATGACTGCAACTGCATTTACCACTCTGTACCAGCATTGACTTGTTCACCTACTATCCTGATCAGGACAATGTGCTACACTAGGCTCGTATCAGGTGGAGTCAGTGAGTGATGGCTCCTTTGAAGAATAGCTCCCATAGATGTGATACAGTGCAAATTCATCATTCTTGCAACAAGTTTTCTCCAAAGCCCACTGTAAAGGGTAGCTGGAGGAGAAAAAGAACTCTCTTTTGGATTCTTCTTTACAAATGGTTGCAGATGAGCGTGTCCACCACTGTTCATCTTGACCAGATCTAAGTTTTCTGGGGTTCTTAAAGTTTGAAGCCAAATGATTGCTTATTGATGCCATAATCTTCTCTTAGCATATATACTATAGGAGATCACATACCAGCCAGTCCTCTTTCTCGGTAGTTCCCACATTTGACTAGATGGCTCAGAATTGGACAACCATGATGTGGCATTCCCCAACCTCCTAAAGGTTGATTTTGCTGGCTTGAAACTTAAAAGCCATGTTGTTTTATTGTGGTGGTGATGGTTGTTGGTTCCTACGTCAGAAGTTATTGCTTTTTGTCCCTTGGATAAGAACTTCTAGTCAGTGGATAGATTTTGTAAGTAAGCTTGCAAATCCTCCACCTTTAGTCTGATGGTTATTAAATATTTGTCTTGCAAGATGTTTCCGGTGAGCGTGGGTAGACTGAAGAATGAAACTGGAGGGTTTACTAGATGTAGATTAAGTACAAGTGGTCTTGCAAGAGTCCTGGCATCCATAGAAAATATAAATATTTCTCAAAATCATGTGGATAGTACAAAGAGAACAGCAGGTACAAGCTTAGTCATTGGCTTCCAAGCCTGGCTACATGTTGAGAATTGTGAAGACTATCTTCCTTTCCCCATGCAGGCCTTTTGATTTTGCTCATCTCAACTTTGCCATTCTTACTTTCAGAAGCTTTGCTTATTTTCTGGACTGCTTGTTTTAAGACCTCTCCAAGTCTTGGTTAAAAAAAAAAAAGTCCAGGATTAAGGAGCCTTTCTCTTTTCCTCCTCTAGATGTTTCCAAGTTGCCAGTTTGAATTTTTTGAGTTTTCTCCTACAAGACTTGTGTACAGTCACACCTTCAACCTAAACCTCCTTGAATTAGTCTCGTACCAGGGTAACAGACTAAGACTATGTGGAGGGATTTATCTCAATATCTAACTATCATTGAAATCCTATAATTTCATTTTTCTGCATCTTAAGATCTGATGGTTTTGTCTTACATTTGCATTGGATGCACCTCCTCTTGCCTTTTGCATAATGGAAACAATCACTGAGAAGTTGCTTTCAATTGTTGGGTTACTCTCATTCCTTAAGCAGTATTTACCATTCCTTTATTGTAACTTCAACATGTCCTATTGTATAGTTGAGAAAACTTTTCCTCATGTACTTAATTTGCCTGTCCTCCAAAGTTGTCTTCTCAATCCACTCTCAAATAGGCACCCCAACGTATTTTGACAACAGCAGATTTTTATCACTAAATTTAATAGGAGTAACTCAAATCAAAAGTGTGTTTCTTCCATAATATCTGCACACTAATTTCAGTTGCTACCATCTAGCTTTTTAGACTTAGTCTTTCAACTGTATTTTTTGTTGCTATTCAGGTGAAGAGCTGCTGCATTTAAAACTCTAGCTTGTAGCATACGTTTTCCCAAGACACTATTTGGGATGGTAGAAAAGCTAGTGTAAAGTCCTTCATCAAATTCTTAACAGTTCTCAGAAATGTTTCAACATTCACAGGGAGGACTTGAAAACCTGCACAGCAAAAGTAGCACCACAAACTAACAAGCCAGTACCTTCCAGTCCACCCATAGAATGTACAAGGCAACTGAGCCATGTGGTAATTTACACCTTGCCTGTACCAACCCTTAAATCGTATCCATTTTTCTCAAGGAGTGATAGGGCAAGTTCTGTTTTGGAATTTATGAAAACACATCAGTTTCCCTTCTTAAAGGCTGATAGTGTCACTTGTTGATATGAATAGGAAGTTTGTTCCATAGAAGAGGTAGTGGTTTGGCAAGTATGCCTCCATGTTTTACTTGCTAAAGCAGGTTCATATATCTGATACTAGTATTTAGGAGACTGCTTTATTTATAGAAAAATAAAGTCTTGGACTGCCAGGTTCCTAATGGCCCAGAAGTCAAGTCACCATTCTCCCTTAAGGAAGTGTGTTGGGCCCGGAATATAGGGACGGGATCCTCAACATCTCTCTAACTTTGGTCCTTTAGTCTTATGATCTTTTTCGTTTGAAATCTTTGGTGTCTGCTTGATTGTTTACCATGCCCCCTTTGGGATGTGTCCTATTAATCTGTGTGCCTAATGAGTACAGAGGGGTTAGGACTTGATATAGAGGAAATGCCCTTGGTCATCAACTGTGCCAAGCAGGATTTCCTGACTATTACGATATTATGGTCAAAGGAAAGGTTATTTGTGCATATTACAATGTCTCACTCTATTTTGGAGTGGGGTGTTTTCTGTAGTATAGCCTAGGTGGAATGTTTCCATATGCAACAGTATTTCATTTTAGCAGTTTTAGCCCATTATCAGCGCATTAGCTAGTAATGTGTAGCTTCTGTATATCAGAAGGGGATTAAAATGCCCATTTTACAGTTGTTGACTAACTTGGTTTACCAGCTTCCACTTCTTGGACTTCTTTCAACCTTGCCAACTCTTCATAAGTTTGTCTCCAGACCCCCAATTGTAGCATCTATCCAGATAAGCAAAGAAATTCCAATAAGTCTTATTGACTCTCAATGGTATGACAAAGGCTCAT
>NC_056735.1:527690803-527805803 GCF_019279795.1 Protopterus annectens | reverse complement strand
GCTAATTTGAATACTTATCAGGCTGATTTGAAGTTAATATGGGAAAACAGTTTTGCTGATTCTTCTGCCTTCAGCAAGAAGAGTGAGTTGCAGGCTGTTATGGTAGGTCAACCTTTCTCATTTTCCACAATAAGATTTCCAAGAGGGCTAATCCTCCTCATGCTTAAAGTGGTATCCCATGTTTCTCAGCCAAAATATCTATCTCTGCACTTTTTTAAACCAAAAACAAGGGAGAGAGAATTCTTTATACTCTTGGATGTCCACAGACAGCTCAAATATTTTGGCAGAACCAACTGTGAGTTAATTTCTAATGAAGGTAAGAAATGGGGACAACTTGAATCAAAGCAGACCAGCTCCAAATGGTTATTGCATGCTCTGTTACAATTTGTTATACCCACCATGGTAAGTGCCAAGCAGGATTAAGGCTCTCTGCCAGGGCCTTGACTTCATTTATGGCTTTTTTGGAAAGGGGTAGATTATAGAACTATACTAGAAGCAGCAACTTCACCCTCTGTATGTGAATTTACAAAGCACTCCAAACTAAATTCCTTATTCAGGTGTAGAGCCGAATTGCTGCGACCGTTTTCCAGGAGCTCCTGCAATCCCACCCTCCTCCCAGTCAGTAGAAGCTAAGGTAGTCTACCCATATTGCCAACGCTACTGCAGCAGTGATCAAATGAACACAGTGCAGTTGTGCAAGTAAGCTTAGCAGAACTGCAGATTGTGTTATCATTGCTACAGTAGCCACTTCTTTCACCCCCCTCTTTACTTTTATAAGTGTTTGTTGCCAGGGTGAGGATGTAATTACCTAACATTGACCTGTTTCAGGGCTCTAACCTCCACCTTTCAACTGGCAAGAAAGCTCTTCATGGATTTGCTCCCAAACCATTAGTTTTCTTTAGCTCTGCTTGAGCTGATGAGAGTTTGGGTATTTTAAAAGTACTTTTAATCTTTGGAAGCTGGCCAGCTGTTATCCTATGCAGGGTATAAGCCTTATAGCTATGGTTACTGTAACAGTTATCATACAAACATCTACAGTTAATGTAAGTACTCAAAACTGTATTCCTGTGTTAATCTTGCATTTGGAAAATATTGCTTAAAATCATGCCCATGCCTTCTAACCATTTAACTTTTGCAATATATGTAACTTTCTTTTAGCGAATGTTTTAGTTTGTGCCAATTTCATAACTGGCTGTAGCAGAAAGCCAAATGGGACATTAACTATGTAAAGTAAAAGCTTCTGAACTGCAGCCTAGGCTGATAGGGTGATCTAAGAATGAACTAATCTAAAGGAATTTTACTGGAAACCTACATCTGTGTTTCAGTGCAGTTGTGAATCACACAGTTCCTACATTTTCCATGTGAAAGAAGTGGTTGAAAGTGCAAACTTGTGGAAGCATTGTTTTTTGATTATCCTAATGATTTGTTGCTGTTTGAAACCTGCTCAGTTTGCTTAACCCAGTTTGTAGTGGTTTGCAGAATTTTTGTAGATGGCTAGTACTGGGGCAGAGATTCAACTGCCTTCATACTGGAGGAGTGAATTCTTTCTGGAGAAATAACCAGAAAGGAATGGTGTTCTCCATGAAGGTACAGTTTTCCTGGGGTGGAAATGACCCTTGCACAATGGCCATTAAGAGTGATGATGAACTGTAGTATACCCACAGAAACTGTAGCAAGCTGATGTATGAAATAAGCCAAATGTCAGTATGCTACCAAGTCTACTCGTACAAGACAATGGGAAGTGTTTTTAAAGGCCATAGTGAGAGTGAGATTGTAAAGGCAGTAAGAGTGCAAGTGGTAAATGAATAATAAAGTGAGAAACTGGGCAGTGAAATTCTTTCATGGGAGGTGAAAAATTGATAAACCGAATATTGAGGAAGTATTGTTTAGAACTTGACTATTAAAATTACTGTAAAATCATATGGTTCACTGGTTCATCCTTCATGTAACGAGTAAAACTATAAAAATGGAGCAAAGCACAGAGGCGCATTATTTCTTGATCATAAGGAAATGTTTTCCGACATGCCTAAAGAGCAAAGATGTTTGAGGGCAAGAGTCAAATGAGATAAATTGATCCTAACAGAGAACAATGTGGCTTAGTATTACTTGACTTTAAAGGGATATTTTAGAGCTACACAATTGAAGCTGCAAGAAGCTGCTGTTAAAAAGGGATAAGTAGTCGGACATATAAAATATTGCACAATAAATATAGGAATTGTAGGCGGTTAGTAGAGATTGGGTAAGTTGCATTGTAAAGAAATAATGAGGGGACTTGTGTAGGGCTCCCAGTTATGCAACAAAGTCTAAAAGACACAGGATTTTTGCTTGGAAGTATTTACATAGGAGTTTTTATACCACAGACTCCAAATAATTTATCCTCCAGTAGATGACAAATGAGGTTGTGATGAGGAAGAAAGAGGTAACTGGGAGTATGTGTGCTGGAAGTGTAATGACTTGGCAGACATAAAAATACCCTACAGAGTACTGTCAGAAATATTGGGTGAGCATATGGGTATAACTAAGAGATTTTTTTTTTGAGCTGGGATACAGGATTTGACTTGCCTAAATATAGTAAGGCCTTGACTTTAATTCTGGTGGCTGCCAAAAAGCAATTGCTAAAAGATGGAACTCTGAAGTCTAAACCAAGTTTATTTAAAGTAGTGAATATTTTAGGAGACAAACTGCAAGTGGGATCTTTAGAAAAGGGTAAAAGCAACCAACACACAAAAAATGGAATTTGTGGGAACAATACATGCAGAATGATGTTTTGGAGGAGGAGTGAGCTTTAAGGGAAGGCAGGAATTGAGTAATTTTACATAATGTATTGATGACTGTATAAAAGGATGTCTGTGATGTATAATGTTTGTAACTGAACATGTTAGCATGTTTTTTAATGTAAATGTGCATTTGCCTGTCTTAATTGATCATTGGAGATTCTGTATGTGCAGATGAAAGTAGCCCCTGAAAGCAAGATTAAGGCACATGTTTCACATAATAGAAAAACGCATTTGATTTTTCAGTCACAAGAAAACACTAAAAAATGCACAAAGAGGACTGCAAATTTTTTTGGTGTTTTCTTGTTGGTTTTCATTTTACACCTTCGCTTGGTTGCCACTGTGTGTTTTTAGTTTACATTTGATTTTTCATTGTTTTGTTCAGGGAAAGAGTATCTTTGTTTTGACATTTTAGTAAGGATTTCAAAGATGCAATGTGTTTGCTTAAGTTTGAGGGGCCTTCTAACATGTTAGGGTTGAAAAGATGCTGTCCTCCAAGGTTTTGAGGGTAGAGGTACTGAAACCCTGGAATCACAGATGTGGAATTTGTGACAATTAGATTCTTTTCCTGTTTTGAGGTCCTTGCCCAAAGTGCAGTTGCATCACAGGTATTTGAAGTGACTACGGATAACTCCTACTGATATCCAGTCTCTGACTATGAATGCATGCAGAAGGCCAGTTACTGAAAATAACTATGTAAAAGCGCAAAAATAAAAAAAGCTAGTCAAATACCAGTTTATCATGCTTAATGTAGTGTAAAGCATCTAGTAAATATTACTAGTGTATGTGTGAACCTGACAAAGTATATTATGATTTGTAAATTACAGGAATTGATTACAAGTCGGTGTCCCTTCCCACTTGTAGATTACTTTGTGGATGACATTTTTATGTTGTGGAAAGGAGAGTTATCCTCCCTACTTGATTTTTCTCGTATCTAGAATCCACTGTGGATGTCTTGAGACTTATTGTAACATCTACATGTACTAAAGTTGTTTTTTTTTTTTTTCTTGGAGGTCTCCATCACCAAGGATGAAGTAGGAACTATTTCTACCACTTTATTTTGCAAATCATGTTGGCAGAATGGCATACTTGATAGTAGTATGCATGCCAGATCTATCTTTCCCAATATAGTAAGAGGGCAAATGAATAGGGTTGAGGATTTGCAATGACGTGTTGAAGGAAGAAGTAGCAAATCTTGAACAGTTTGTAGCTAGAGGATATAATAAGTCTACTATAGGAACAATAAGGAAAGAGGTTTTCAGGGATGCAGTTAGTAATAACTCAGGGTCTACATCTGACTTGCCTTTAAATATGACTAAGAATAGGTGTCGAGATGATAGGTTATCCAAGTATACCAATAACAGCAGCATTACCTGTAACAAAGAAAAACTGGCACCTTTTGATAGCAGATAAGATGACTGCTAGGGTTGTGGGGGTCATACCTAGGTTTACTTAAGAACAGCCCTAATTTAAAACCGTTATTGTGTAATGATGAACAACCAAAACAGATGTCCTGGTACAAATTAGGTAAGTTTCTTTGTATGAATTGTCCGACATGTAAAGTTATAAGCAAGATGCAGTGTTATGAACATCCTACTATTTTTGTGTTTAAACCTGGGATGTTCATAGCGTTTCACTGTTGCAGTCCTAACTAATGGGTTATTTGGCTCCCGGTAGCCCTCGGTCGGCCAGAATACCAAAGGTAAGTAAAAATGATATTGGTTGCCATTGGTTGTAAAGGACATCAGGACGTCCAATACAAAAGGAGGCAGCTGACGTCACTTCCTCAGTCTTCCTTGCCGCGGAGCCCGAAGCAGAAACTTTTCCTGCACGAGTGCTGGTCGCCAGTTTACCTTTAGTTTCCGACCTACAAGAGTTGAAGTCTACTACAGCTAAGTAACCCCGTTGGGGATCCTCTCTTCTTGCCTTAACGAATGTCAGAAAAAGTTAATAATTGCCTTACCTGTGGAAAGCAGATTCCCCATAGAGATTTTCATTCCTATTGCAGTTTCGTTTAAGCCTTCGCCACGACGTTCCCAATTGTGTTCTCTGTGCCTCCTTTAATCCGTGTACTATCTGTCGTTGGGCTAAGATTTTGGCTAGGCATTTTGGAGTTTGGCCTAAATTTGTTGGTATGGCATCCGCCGGTCTTCAGGCTTCGGATATTCTGAAGAAATGTAAGGATAAGGACCGCAACAGGTCTCAGAAAGCCAAGTCCTCGGATGAGGTTAAGTTGGTAGTCAGTCAGACGGTAGCCAGTGAGACACCTTTGCAGTCCGCAGATGTACAGCTGCAGGCCTTGATTGAGTCAGAGTCCCTTAGGCCTCCATTTTGCCTTCCGACCTGTCGCCGCTTCTGCTGGAGCCTGAACTGCTAAGCCGACTCTGGTGTCCGTGGCCTCCGTTTTGCGTTCTGACAACAAACTTCTTCCTTCTTCTGCTGTAACTTAGGTGGTTGCCAAGCCTCCTGAGTCCTTCAGACTTGCAGGTAAATCTTCCATTTGTAAGCCTGTGAAAAGGCAGGCTCCAGTTGCTTCTCGTTCCCCTCAATCCCAAATTTTTAAAATGGCTGATGATTTGTTGACTTATTAGGGGTTCTCAGCCTCCTCCTCGTAAAAGGAGTAGGGCTGTTTCTCCAGAGGTTTTGTCTGGTTCAGGTTCTGATTCTCCCAGCATTTCTGCTGATGAAGAGGAATTTTCTCAGTCTTTTTCTCCTTTTAAGATTCAGATGCAGAGGAGTCCATTCCTTCGGCCTCTCCTCCAGAGGATTTCTGTTTTGGTGATACTTTTAAATACCCTCAGGGAACATTTTAAATGGGAAAGTCAGGATTATCCCCAATATAAGAAACGGATTATGGATTTTCTGGATTTACCTCAGCATAAGCTTCTTGCTATTCCCCCTGTGTTGGTAGTTTGTTTTTCTGGAAAATTCCTGAACTCCAAATTCTGTTCCTCCTGTTCCCAGGAAACCTGACTGGTATTACAGAGTCCCTGATTCTCATCTGTTTCTTTTCATGAACCCGTTGGCAGATCCAGAGGATGTTCTTCATCTCACATTGCTGCAGTCCTTACACTTGGGGGTAGTCCGCTGTCCTCGGTCGGCCCGAATATCAAAGTATAAGGCTGACGTCGGTCACAAAGCATTTGACTGACATCAGGACGCCAGGGTACAAATGCGCATGACCATCCTCAGTCGAATATTTTAGTTTTTCTTGCCTCAGTGGTTTACGGATGTCAGAAAAAGTGAATAATTGTATTTCTTGTGGGAAACAGATACCGCATAGAGATTATCATACTTTGTGTATTCCTTGTTTACTTGTGCTAGATTTAATAAGCGCACTATAAAGAGGAGATTAGATTGTGCCAGGTTAGTCTTTGGGAAGCGATCCCAGGGAGAGACCTTGTTACTGCAGGATGTGGCCTCTCAGGAGGCAGGCCAGGGTGATAAATGGCAGAAGATTTGATTACTCTGATTAGGGTTCTTTGCCCTCCTGATAAGAGACCTAGGGTGGAGCCTGACTCCTGAGGATTTTTCTTTTCAGAAACTCTTCATTCCATGATTTGGATGTAGTGGAAGATGTTTTACAGAGGCTTCTCTTAATCCTGATTCTCTGCCTCCTGCTCCTGTTAAACCGATAGGGTATTACAGGGTGCCTGAAGCTCATAGTAATCTTTAAAAGTCGTTCCTACAGATAAAGAAGCCAGCCTTGGATAGATGGGAAAAAAAGAAAGTTTTCTTTCTTCCACTCTTATGAGGAGCTTTTTGAATTGCAGTTTCACAGGAAGGTTGGCACTTTTCAAAGAAAATTGGGAGTTTAATTGCCCAGATGGATATTGGATATATCATACACCACCAACAGGGGTTTTATTTGACATTCCCAAGTTCAAAATGTTGACGCTACAACAGCTTTACCTCTGCTGGGCAAGATCATTCTGGGGTAACTGGGTTGGATCTCAGGAGGCTTACACTAATGTTCCTATCAGACTAAGTTGCAGGAAGTAAGTTTCGTTTTTACTGGGACTTCTCACTATCAGTTCTCTGCATTGCACTTTGGCTCATCTACCTTCCCAGAGTATTCAACGAAGTTCTGGCTCCAGTGATGGCTTTCTTCAGGCTAAAAGGAATCACAGATCTATCCTTATTTGGACGAGCTGATGGATTCAAGCTCAAAGAGGCTGGAATATTCTTCTTCATCATTATATGTGGATAGCAGGCAGGCGAAATATGGGTAGTCCGTGAACTGAAGTCAAGTAAGTCCAGTCTGCAGGTCTCTGAATACATGCTTTCTGGGTGTGTAAGACTAGATAGATGGCCCCACAGTGGAATTGGATCCTCTTGTATTTCAGAAATTGACAGTGTCATGGGGGAAGACATAGATCAGATCTGTTAAGCCTCCCACTAAACCATCAGCTGCCCAAGGTTTCTAACAAACTTGGTCATCCCATGGAAAGGAAAGTGGATATACTCTTTCAATTGGAACCCCTTCTATGTGTGTGCTCCTTTCCACCTCTGCCTCTCCTCCCAAAGGTACTCTAAAGGTCAGACAGGACCAAGCCAAGGATTATTAGCTCCAGATTGGCCTCGTTTCTCAGGGCCTTAAAGGAGTTAAGGCCACTGTTGCCTGAAATCCTGTTCCCTCTGATGGGGAATCTAGGAACCTAGCTAGGTGGGGCAAGAAAGTTTATACCTCTGCCACACTAGCTATTAGGGCTACCAGTTGTCTTTTTTCATATGTTGAAGTACCAGCAGCACACCTTGGAGGCTATTAAGTCTAGGATATCAAGTGTACCTCTTTTGGCAGAGAGTAAAGACCTGCAGGATTTACTGAATTCCACCAGTAGTCTGGTCAGTAAGCATTCTTTGCATTGTGGTTTTGACATCCTTGAAACCTCCAGCAGGGCTACAGCTACTGGATCTGTTATTAGAAGGCATGCTTGGCTCAGACAACAGCCTCTTCCAGAACCTGTCAAGGCTAAGGTTTTGGATGCACCTTTGCATAAAGACGGTCTTTTTGGCAGCAAAGCAGAGGAGGTACTTAACAGTTTGCATGGATTTGGCCTTATCCTCCATCATCTTAAGGATTTTCTGCAAGTGCAACCCCCTCGCTTTAGCAGGAATTACTCTTCCAAGAGTTGGAACTTTTCTGATGCCAGCAGACAGAACCAGTCCAGGACTAGAGGTTACAAATCTTTTAGGGGACAGGCGGCTACCCCTCAAAGGTCTAGGCGTTTGCAGGCTTCCACTTCTAAGGGGGGAAGCTCCAAGCCCGCATATCAGTCAAAACACTCAGTGACTTCTTTCAACTTCTGCCTCTTTGCTTGCCCGGAGAGTCCTTTAGGGGAAAGGTTGGCCCTTTTTGCAGATGTCTAGGCCACTATCACAGATGACAAATGTGTGCTCAGAATGGTGTCCCTAGGGCACAAGTTTTCTTTTTGCACCTTTCCGGCTCCCAAGGGATTCCTGGACGTTCCCCCAAACCAAAGGGCAGAAGTAGAAAAACTAATTTTGTCAGTCTCATGTGGGAGCAATAGAATCTGTTCCTGCTCAGCAGGTAGGCCAGGGCTTTTATTCCAGGCTTTTCCAAGTTACAAACATAGAAGGCACCTGGCATCCTATCCAAGATCTTTCCATTCTGAACTAATTTCTAGTAATTCCAAAGTTCAAAATGCTCACTCTGCATCAGTTGCTACCACTGCTAGAAAAGAATTTCTGGCTGGTAACCTTGGATGTCAGAGGCTTATCTTTACGTCCCTATCAGGGAAAGTTGCTGGCAGTATCTTCGTTTCAGAGTGGGCAAGCAACATTATCAATTCTCTGTGCTGCCCTTTGGCTTATCTACTGCTCCCAGAGTCTTCACAAAGTGCCTGGCCCCAGTCATTGCTTTTTGCAGGCAGAATAAAATGCAGATTTACCCACAACTTGGATGACTGATTCAAGCAAGTTCTCAGGAGCAGCTGTTAATGGATCTGGAATCCATAAAGAGACTTCTCTCTTCCCTGGGTTACACTCTCTCGATGAGGAAAAATCAAAAATAGTACCATTCAAGGAGATAACATTCCTGGGAGCGAGTCTGAACACAGCCGTCCAGATGATATCTCACCCAGGAGAAGCAGACAACTCTGTTTACTTCAAGGACTTGGTAAGCCTGTCCCAGCTCCTTGCAAGCTCTGGGATTCATGGCATCTTGTATTCTCTTAATTCCATATGCAAGACTGCATAGGAGAAAATTGCAATGGTACCTCAAGAACATTTGGTATCAACACAGAGGACCTGGATATGATTCCTCTGCTTCCATCTCTGCAGACTAAGTTTCTATGGTGGGCAACAGCCTGTCTACAAAACAAAGGCATGCCTTTTCGGACACATCCTGCCACTCAGGTTCTGACTACAGACTCATCGGACTATGCCTGGGGAGCACACCTGGATGGCAGATGCATACAGGGATGTTGGAACGCCCAGCAGATGCACCTGCACATAAATCTAAAAGAGTTGATTGCAGTTCAGCAGGCCTTATTAGCATTCAGGCATTTTCTTTCTCCAGGGACCCTGCTTGTCAGAACAAACAACACCACAGTCATGTGGTACATCAACAAGCAGGGAGGGACTCGCTCTTACCCCCTGTGCAAACAAAGCATGAATCTTTGGTCCAGGGCAGCATCCCTGGACCTGCATCTCCTAGCTCAGTTTCTTCCAGGAAGGCTCAATGTTTTGGCTGACCATTTGAGCTGACAAACCCTGGATCCTCACAAGTGGCGGCTGAACAGAGCAGTCTTTTACAGCATCATTCAACGTTGGGGCACGCCTCTGGTAGATCTTTTCTCCTCCCCAGACAACCATCTTCTACATCTCTTTTGCACCAGACAGCATCACAACAGAGCCTGGAAAGTGGATGCTCTGTCCTTCCCTTGGACGTTGCTATCAGTATATGCCTTCCCCTCCTCTTCTTTCCAGAGTATTAGTGAAGATCAGGAATGTACGGCCAAGAACTATTCTCATAGCTCCGGACTAGCCCAGACAGCATTGGTATCCACTGCTTGGCATTCTCTCCCTTTTTCCTCTTTGGCATCTATCTCTTACTCCAGATCTTTTGGTTCAGGAAAGGGGGACCATTCTACATCCTCATCTTCAGTCTCTCCATTTGGCAGCATGGCTCATTGCATGACTCCTTCCCTTTCCCAACAGGTGGTTGACTTGCTGAGGGAGGCCAGCAGGCCTAGCACTAGACGTCCTACGCTGGCAAATGGGAAAGGTTCTCTCAATGGATGCAGGCTAGAGGGGAATCTGCTTCTCAGTCTACCCCTTCTCTGATCCTGGAATTACCTGGCTGATTTGCTTCAGGGTGGTCTTTCTTTTTCCTCTATCAAGATCCATGCTTCAGCCATTTCTGCTCATTGTTCTCTTGAACAACCCATTTTTTCTCCTCCCCTGATGAAGATGTTTCTCAGAGGTGCTTGCAACTTAAAACCACCCAGAAGAGCACCTACTCCTGCCTGGGATCTTAATTTTGTTCTAGAGAAACTCACTCTTCCTCCTTTTGAGCCAGCTGCCACTGCAGATTTAAAGCTTCTCTTGGAAGACCACCTTCCTCTTGGCTATAGCTTCAGCAAGGAGGGTTTCAGAGCTGCAAGCTTTGGCCGTGGAGCCTTTTCTTATTTTCCATGTAGATAGTCTCTTTGAGAACTAATCCCTCCTTTATGCCTAAGGTGGTTTCAAGCCTGACTCTTAATTAGTCCATACACCTTCCTACCTTCTTTCCTAATCCTCAAAATAAAGGTGAAAGGATCCTACATTCTCTTGATGTGCACAGACAGCTCAGGTTTTACCTGGACAGGACTAAAGACCTTCGGAAAACAGCACAGTTGGTCAGTTTTGCCCCTGGATTCCAGGGCAAGTCTATTTTTAAGCAAACCATTTCTAAATGGATTGCACGTTGCATTACTTTTTGTTCCTTTCATGGCAAAGCTACTCCTCAAGGGGTTAGGACCCACTCAACTAGAGCGGCTTCCACTTCTGCAGCATTTCTAAGGGGTGTCCCTACTAAAGACATTTTGGAGGCTGCCACATGGTCTTCTGTTCACACTTTCACAAAACATTATAATTTGTCTGTTTTTCCAGAGCCGGGGCAGGGTTTGCCACTGCTGTGTTGCAGGACATTATCTTCAACCCTTGATACTGTTGCCCCCCCCTTTTCTCTGGGCTTTGGTAATCAACCCATTAGTTGCAACAGTGAAACACAATGGACATATAGTGTACAGTTGTGTACACTTACCATAAATGTAGATGTTAGTGTGTTCTCTTTCAGTCCTGGTTTCCCTCCCTCCTTCCCCCTTTTTGGTCCTCTCCTATTCTCTTTTTTCCTGAGGTACAGGCTGAATTTTATTTGCCAAATTTGTTTTTGCTTTAAGCCTTATTTTCTGGGGGTTCCTGACTGTTGTGGCAAAAACTGAGGAAGTGACGTCTGCTGCCTTCTTTTGTATCCGATACCCTAACGTCCTTTTACAGCCGATGGCAACAGATGTCATTTTTACTTACCTTTGGTATTCTGGCAGACGAGGGCTGGATAACCCATTAGTTAGGACTGCAACAGTGAATACACTCTAACATCTACATTTATGGTAAGTGTACACAACTGTACTTTTTATGTCTCTTGTAGCACCAGTAATATATTTAGCGATTTGTAACCATTGTTTAAGTTTTTGTGTTGGGAAGATGTTGAAACGGCTGAAAGACAGGGGTATACAGTCATTTATGATGTAAGTAATCAAAATGTACATAATGCTTTAGCCAACATACTGTAGAATTTCCCTCGCATAGTTTTCGTTTGAGTGTTACATCAAGTACATAAAAATGTAAGGGGGGGGGATAATTAGTTGGCACCAGTAGAGCTTAAGTGCATCTTAAGGATGCAAGCCCATGTTTCTCCAGGTCTCAACAATAATGTATGCATTAATCCAGCACTGTCTGGATGCCACCTTGAGAGAGAGAAGTGATTTAAATGATGTTACTTAATTAGTTTTTGTTTGCATTTAGTATGTGTTAAGTTGAATATGGGTATATAAGCTGTGACTGAAGCATTGTGAATTTAAGGATCTGATGAAGTGTAGTTATCTACGTGAAAGCGCTTCTCCGTTTTATCTGTATTGATGTGAATATTTTTATGTTGTATTAAATTGGAAGCTATTGCCATGGTTGTCCTGTCAGTTTTTATGACAGATTATTGAATTTGCAAAGTAGTATAGTGTATCCACCTCTTCAGTGCAAGTGGAAGAGCGACTCTTTCCTGGGTATCGCTTTGCAATGTGCAAGCTAGCAGTGAATGGATGTGACAAATGATGCTTTGGCTTCTGATGTCATTACTAGAGTATTTATATGGACATAATGAAACTTTTTTTTTTTTTTGTCATTAAAGGTACACAGCATTTGTAAAAACATTAAAAAAGATTGAGGAAGATGAAGGAGGTCTTGCACCATTCACATCAAGCTATCAGTCATTTGGGGTGAACAAAAGGCCTGATGGTGGTCTCTATTTTAGAGAATGGGCCCCAGGAGCAGAAGCTCTATTCCTTACAGGCGATTTCAGTAAGTATTTTGAAAGTGTTCTTTTCATTTGTTTTGTAATAAGTGATTTGCGTTAGTAATGAGACAGATGGGAGATGACGAGTAGCTCTTAAACAGTGGAAGCACAGTAAGCGGTGTCTTGTTTCCATGACAATTTGCAGTTACTAAGTGTTTTTTTTTCTTGCACTCTTGGTTCAGTCAGCAGGAGTTTTCCAGTTTACTTTCCCTATCTGTAATGGGCATACCCAGCAAAGCAGAGGGGGGAAGGATGTGCAGTGTTATCACCATGGAAAGACATTCCCTCCAAATATCCTTTTGCTGTGGAATGTCGCGCATCCTCTAGCAGCTTAAGCACCTTTCATTCCAGAGCATTTTCTGAACAGTTAACTTTAAAATTATTATACTGTAAGCAAATGTAAATATTTGATAACCCAGAGCATTCATAATATTTTTCATAAATGTAATATGTTAGAATGCACACAAACTCCAAATTATAACTTTTCTAAACTTTTCACAAATTTTCATATCTTAAACAATAAGAACCACATTGTTAGAACATTTATGTTAAGCTACAAGCTATCATATCACAAATTCCTGTACAATTGCATATTTATTGAGATATTTACAAAACTATGAAAACATATGTTGTGTAACTGTACAAATGCTGGATATCTCTTTACATGCAACTTACAGTGCAAATACTAGTCAGTTTTCACCAAAATCTAAGGCTTCATCTGATGTCATTCAGCAGTTAGTAAGCTCCCATACTGGCGTTTCACACCATTCACCTCAATAAATCACAGGTCTGTCAGTTATGAACATATGAAAATGTGACGAGTAGCAAACATTAATTTCTCCACTGCAGCACATCCTAAGTCTAAGTGTTATTGTGTTAATAATTCCTTGCCCTTTCTAATACTGAACTGAAAGTATATTTAAAAGGTGTTTATAGGCTTGAGTGAGTTCAGCACAATTGACCTTTCCTGTCTGGGTGAAATAAGCTATGCAGCACCTATCATTTCCCATCCTTCCCTGGCTGCTACAGTGTTGGGGCTACTAGTCAAAGCCCAGTCACCTTGGTTGCAGTTGGGAATCCGTCCCTTGCATCACAGAGGTGGGCTTGTGATGTCTTTATCTTTGTACAACTAAAAATTTGTAAAGCAGTTTTCTTAGTTTGTAGTTCATGTCAAAATGGTCATTACATATAATTGCACGTTAGTCATATGTGCAAATTGCTGAATTAATATAGTTGCTGCTTTAACTTTGTATTTGGTACAGGGGGAGAGATGTGGCAGTATCCCCATTTTCATTCTTGATGTCTCAGTCCTTTTAGTACAGTCTTCCCTCCTTTGGCTTTCAAGCTTGCAAGACTGCTAGGCACCGATATGCATGTTCATTGCTGGGTGGCTTGCTTTGCTTATGGTATGTACAGGAGTGATTAGCTAAAATCTGAAAAGTATGTAGATCAGAAATGTCATTAGGTTAGTGGTAAAACCAAAATACTACCAATGTGACTTAAAGCAATGGTAAATGATCAACAGTAGAGCAATTGGTTCTGTTAGCAGCTTTTATTTTCTGGAAGACATTCCGAACTTCAGATAAGTATTGCTTTTATAGTGGTAAGTAATGTCTGTGTTCTAATCATTGTTATATTTGAGCTAAAACATTGCATTGCATCTCAAGGCATGTAACATGGAGTGCACTACTTGTACTGTTCTGTTTTCAAATGCTGCTTGTTTAGATGTTTAAAGATTTCTACAGTGAAAAATAGATTGACCTAGCACCGCAAAACAAAATGCTGTTATCTCGAAAATCATGGCCAAGCTTTCTTCATTGACATGCATTTTCACATGGCTACTTCACTAAAGCAAGACCCTTGAAGCTGCAATGGTTTATAGACTTCAGCTGTTTGGTGATTTTAATGTATTGTAGATGGCCAACGTCATAGCCAGTTTAATAACCCTTAAACCCGATAGATAAACTGTGCACATTTCTGAAGTTCTGATGAAATAGTGGCAGGAATGGTGTGGAATAGTAATACTAACCATTGTTTAAACACGTATTAAAATGGATATAATGTGTAAATGTTGCACATCAGTTTCCTTTGACAGCACACTGCACTGCACTTGCTGAATGTAGTGTCTACAGGAGCACTTGTACGCTCGTCCTACAAGCTTCACTGTGCCTAAATTTTGAACAGTTAGAGCCAGAACTGGTTTCTGTTTTACAAAATGCCTTTAGCAGATTTCTGTGAAAATAAGGTACAGTGAAACTTGTAATACACTTAATGTCTGCACACATTTCCAACAAATTTTTATTTTACGGGGTAAACCCAGTAAGCACAAGCCTTTCAGGGTGACCTTAAGTTGCTTGCATAGAGTTGCACAGTGGGCAAATAGATGCTTTATGAATTGAACTGTGGACCATACCTCTTGACTTGCAGACATTGAAAGTGGATATAAAAGCTCTTAAAGTAGGTACATGCATCCAAACGTCTGGGTTTCTCTTGGGTGTAATATTTGAATACCAAGCAGCATAAAACTATTCACATCCAGTAGGATTATGAAATAGTACTCAAAAGCAGATATTTTTAAGAGTGACAAAGTCAAAATCAGGCCATGTGAAGTCTGTAGACTTTGAGGTAGATTTTTTTACAGTTCTATTCATTAAAATCATTTATAATTTGTTCCTCAAAAAGGGAAATACACTTCTAAAAGCAAGTACGTATGAAGGAATAAATCAAGACTGAAAATAGGCATGTGCCTTAAATATATACAGTTCAGATGTCTGCTGTGGACTACAGGATGAAGTTCATTAGGTGGTCATACCTTTTATTCTCTGTGCTTAGCTGCCAGACACGCTGATTACATTATATATTAGCTAGATGAAATTGTAGCTTGAACAGAAAATCAGCAGTTAAATGCAATGCCCGAGCAAAGTGTGACCTTAATGTACAAGAACATGAGACTGTAAACATGAAATGGTTTGAAAGTGTGCAAGTTGTATCTGCTGTTATGAGCAACATGACTGGTATGTTTGACTTTGGTTCAACAATTACTTAAAGTACACAATTTGGTTTGTACATTTGTATTTATATGCCTTTGGCATGTATTGTAAATGTGTACTTGCTGTTGCTACAGATAAAAAAAGTAACTTAGCAGTAGGGTGTGCATGTGCACATATAGTATGTTTGCAATGTATATGTGTGTAATCTGACATTGTCGAATGCACATCGAATCCAGAATATTGATTCCACAATTCCAGATGTGCAAAATGTTAGTGGCAGTAGCTGGTTGTCAAAGATCACTACAGTGTTAGTCTAGGAACTTGCCCTTTCCCAGCTCTAGTATGATCTGAAATTTGGTGTATATAATTAATGGTCGTGGAGGTGGGCTTACCTTCCCTGTAAAAAAAAATAATTTTAGAAGATTTCTTTGCATTTCAGTGATTCCCACATTCAACCTTGTGATAGATATTCTGAGTTTCGACAGTGCATTCGACGATGTCAAGTCCACACACACAAACGTGTATATATAAAATATTGGTGCCTTCAGAAGCTCAAGTTTTCAGAAACTTGAAATTCATGTTGAGACAATATGATGGTTTCCGAAAGCTTGAACTTTTGAATGGAGAATGCGGTACAGTGAATCTGGGAATTTACCCTTTTCCCCACTGTAGTGCGATCTCTATCATGTCAACTAAAATACCAAAAATCAGAACACCGACACAGGAGGAGCCACGTCCACACTGAGTGATGCATAAAGCACGAGAAAACGTACGTGAAATCCTTCAGTTTCGTGCTGTATACAATCACCAAAATAACGAGAACACTAGAAGATATATACGATTGAACCTTCACAATAGTGGAAGTATTGCATCATTTTGCACACAAAGCACATAGCCATAACATATTCCAAAGACATTATTACATACGTGTTGTAAACAATCCATGGTCACATCTGCCCACAGGTGCAGTAGCATGTATAAAAGAGTCGCAGAACTCCATGCTATCTGCTACTGTAGTTCAACGTAGGCAGTCTCATGACATGAAGTAGTGTATCGCAAAATACGACGTAAAACCCATGTGATCACACCAAACTTAGACGCTATTTACATTTTAAGTAGCTCCGCAATAGCTACAATAAACTCCAATGCAGATAAGCATCCCTGTTGGCCAGCACATTTTGAAATTGTTGATGTCTTAACGTCAGCCATCTCTTTTTAGGTGAGGTTGGACATCCTGTTGCCATTTTGACAATGCAGCTCAAATACACTGTTTTGCTCACAAACTAGTGCAGCTACTAACTTGGTTAGGTTTGTGCCCCTTGAACCTATGAGGCATTTGATTCTCCGATACCATGCCTCGACAGAGTTCTGTGTCCGTATCAGAAAGAGATCATTCAGTTCACTGATGTTCCAGAATGTAATTTGGAACTAAGGTGGGAATCTAACACTAGCACAGGTGTGTGTAGTGAACTTCCATTGTTTCCCCAGTACATACCATTCAGTAAAGTACTTCAAAATATCTCTGCTTTCCACAGGGGACGTTTCCTTTAGTGCATGGAAATACGATACACCTCATTCTCCTTTAGAAAAGCTTAAAGCAACCAAACTCTTCATAACCAGTTGAAAGGACTGTGTACTGTTGTGTAGTGATGACAACCCCAATGACTACCTTTTGCCACATATATTGTTGCCTGTTACTCCAGAAGCCATCACATTTACTAAGGACATAGTTTCCTCTGTGTGGGGCATAACTTCAGATTGAGCGGTACGTGCTTTTATCACGTTCTCACATGCTACACACTAACAACTGTCTGCTTAAAGATATCGTACTGATTTAGTGCAAGAAACTGTAGTTCGCACATTTCCCAACAGAGTAAACGTATAATACATTTTGCAGCTGACAAAGACTGTTTTATGTGTCTGCAGTACATTGTTTAACATTGACTGTTATGTTCTTTCGTTAGTGACCTGTTGGGATTCTGGCTGTTAATGGTATTTCGGTCTACTGAAGTAGACCCATATATATAAGAATGTGTGTGTATGTATATGTACACACGCAGACAGACGCTGTATTGATTTGGCATTGCTAGGATTGCTGTATAATGAAAAAATTAATAAATCTGATTACTTGTGGAAAGAATCATAAAACAGATATTTGGTAACCCCCTCCCACACAAATTTAGAAAAAAATCAACAAACCTCCATTTATTTATTTTTTAACTGTGATAAAGCCTATTATCATTGGAGACCTGGAGAGAAGAAGCTCCAAAAATAGTGCATAACTTGCATGTATCCACTGTTGGCTCCAAAACTACTTTAAAATCTAAGCCTCGATACATTTTATGTGAGGTCATACTTGTGGGACAGTTGGCTCTTCCTTGAAGCTAAATGCTGTTTATGGAAGAAGCATTCAACGTGCAATATTGTTGATGGGAACAGTGTGTGGCAGGCAGTCATGGGGGGACATAAGATACCTAGCCATTTATACAGTAGCCACAGTTTTAAATGTGGTCAGGTCACTAAGTATTTAGTAGTGTTCACCTCCCTAATCAAGCAGAGCCTTATATGACTGTGTAGTAATTGTCTACCTGCTTAGGCAAGACTAAATAAATGAAGCACTACCTTTACTACTCTCTAGTAGTAACTTGTTACTTGGAGTTAGGAACCTATCCCTGAAGTAAGTTTTGTTTGCTTATTTCAGTGCAAGTGTTTGTATAGGTGTTCCTGAAGAAATATGTCAAACAGGACTGGGTCTTTTATGGCTCACAAAAGGTAAATGTCACTTTTAAGCAACCTGTAGGCTAACGTGGAGGGTTGTGCTATTCTATCAGGATAGCTGAAAGATTTAACGTTAATCTTGCAGGTTAGAAATTTTTGGGGCATTTCCAGTTGAGCAATATGCTTGGATTTGTACATCCCAAATGGGGCACTATATTCAGTGATAGGTCTGATTATGGGAAGTGTGCAGTCACCTAAGGATTTCCTTGACTTCTGAGGTTACAACTTGAAAATTAACTGGTTCAGATAGGATTTCCTGGTTGTGGTTGAGACATAATAATCAAATAAGAGAGTTGTCTACATAAGTCAGCTAGCTTATGACAGTTTGTCTGTAGTGCCATTTATAACAGACAGTGGGAAGTGTTTTTGAACTACACTGCACATTTCAGCGTTTAGCTTTAGGCCTTTTTTAGTATACCAAGTATGTGTATATTCAAGCCCTTGCTAGAGCTGTTAATTATTGGTTGCTGAACGGGCAATAGTGCCCAACTTGTCTTCAGCAAACTTTGCATAGATGTCTAAAAATAAATGCTAAAGGAAAGGCAGCCCAGCTCTGAAGCCTGTGGTACACTTGCAGCTAAAATTTTAATAGGTGATACCAGCAGCATTTATGACTTGATCTGTTCGCTAGTCAGTTTCTAATGCAGATAATATAGGGATTTTCTCTGAGTTATAACAGCATTAGGGTATAGTGTCATTAGGCTTGAGCAGTCAAGATGAGCATTGCAGTCAGTGACCACTGTCCAGGCTTAAGTCAGTGTTATTTCTTTTCTGTGTTGAAGGTTGGGCTTCAAGCTGGCACCTCTGCACCCGTAAAAAACCTACTGCTAATCATTAGCGGACCGGAGTTCTGCTGTGGCGACCCCTAACTGGCAAAAGCCGAAAGAGGAAGAACATTGACAGTCTGCAACAATCTTTATGCATGGTGCTGTCTCTTCTCCATTGGTGACTTGGCCTTTACTGTTGTGCTTGCTTTAGCAGTCCAGGCTCAATGGATTACAGTGCTAACTTTGCTACATAATCTCATTAATGCATTCCATAGGGCCTTAAGTTTAATTCTGTTGGCTGCCAAAAAAAGCAATTACTAGAAAACAGAATTCAAAATCTAAATCAACCTTATTTGAAGTATGAATATTGTAAAAAGAGAGAAAAACTGGAAGAGCAAATTACGTAGGAATAAATGGAATTTGTAGGAACAATATTTGCAGAATAATATTCAGGAGGAGGAGTTGAGGTTTTAAGGGAAGGCAGGAATTTAAGTGATTTAAGCAATGTTTGACAAACATAGTTTTATAATGAAAATGTGTGTAAATGGGTGGGAGGGGTGTTAATATTTTTCTTTTCTGTTAATGTATGTGTAAATGTTTCTTCCCTGTTTCTTCAGTGGTATTTTAGTGTTAAAGCAGGTTCCATAGTTGACCATAAACATTGTTTGGATCGTTTTGACTCAAACCTGGGGATCTGTCCCTTACTCTTCCATTTGCCTTCTGTTCCATAGATTTTACTTCAGTTCTGTGCAGTAAGGTTTCGTTCCTGTTAATGCTGTCCATCGCCCCCACCATCTATTCCACCGTCTTGGACATCTCCCCACTGCCCCTTCTGGTGTAAATTCTGTTTTTGGCTTTTGTCATTATTTTTGTCACGGTTATATTTGAGAACTGCTCCAATTTCCATTTTCTTTTAACTGCTTTTTCCCTGCTAGCATTGCTAGCAAATTAAATGCTTATACTGTTTTTCTCTTCCCACCAAAAACATTGTTTTTATTTGTACCTACTCCATTACGTCTTCACCACTAGTTTTAACCCCACACATTTCCAGAATGTATACCATGTTCCCCTTTTCCTTCCTTGCATCTCCAGCAATCAGCCCTTTTTGAGAACATCTTACTCAACCTAGCTGATGTATGAAAATATCACTGTAAACATTGCCAAGTTGAAGATTTTAAATGTCATCTTTATTTCATATCTATGTAATCTTAGTTCTTGTCAGGTATGAGGTGGAACCTCATCTTGTAGTTTTTTTTCCACCTTTGTCTCGCTGTTTCCTTCATCTTATTTGTTTTCCTCTTAAAACTTAGCTCTTCATGTTTCCTTCCTCCAGTTTCCTTTGATTAATTTCCATTAGGATTTTTGGCATTTCTAAATTTTTGATTTTTCTCCATTTACCTACTGTCCTGGTATACTAAAAATGCAATATTTCTATTCCATTTCTCCTAGTAGTGCTTATTCTTTCTGCAGCTCATCCCAACTCTAATTCTTCTCAAAGTACTTGTGCTTAATATATTACCTTTAGTTTTTTTTTTTCTCTTTCCTTAACCGTGCACCATCTATACAGTTTTGTGCCCCTTTTGGTAGCACCTCACCAATTACTGTTTTGTGTCCTGTCAGAAAGATTTCCCACCTGGTTTTCTGCATCTCCTTTAGAATAAGCTGTAATTGGTCTTCAGTGATTGCGTGCTCTTAATATTTTCCAGAAGTAGTCACCATCCTGCAGTTTTGTTGCCTCCTAAATCATTTTCTCCCCTGAGCCTGATAGTGTATCAACCTAAACCAGCTGACTACTTGACATGCCTTTAGGTAGTCTGCTATCTCTGGTGCACCTAACATCCCTCTCTGGACAGGATTTGTACCTCCGATGCCACTTGTGTTACCCTTTTCCCAGAAAATATTACTCTTAAACATAGGTTTTCCTCATTTCACCCTTTTTTAGCCCTACATTGAGAACTTGTAAAAAATGGTGTAGTAATCATAAGAGATACAATTGTGTTATTTGTACTTTTTAATCTGTATCTGACTGCATAGGTTTCTGTCTTTCCAGTTTTCTCTATTGCTATAGATGTGTTTTGTAAGTCAGCCTTAAAGAATCCTCTACTGGTCTCTCTACGCACCTAAACATTTGAACTTGTACCTTTGTACACTGCGTTTTTCTTACCCTTTTTCATCTTGCAACATCTTAATTGCAATAGCTTGGGTCAAATTTCTTTATTTTATTTTTTTTTTATTTTGCATTTGTTGACCGGGCTAGTCTAACTGGAATAAAATCCATTTTCAGTAGAGGCCCGGGGAGAAAAGCTCCAACACAAACAATTTTATACAGTAAAAAATAATCACAAGTTCAAAGAAGTATAACAGCAGTAAAATAGCTCTAAACAGTAACAGCCATGCACAGACACAATATATAACTGTAATAATTATCACAAATTCAAAGAATTATAACGGTAGTTAAAAAGGGTCTAAACAGATTACAGACATACAGATTAGGTACAGTTGTCATTACAAGCATACCTAGCTCATGATGAGGTGATATGCAATAAATATAAAAACAAAATAGTTGTTTTCAATTGCAAGCAGGATAAAAAAGTATAAACAGTTGATTTAATTATACAAATGTATCATGATACAGTGAAATAAAGATATATAGGAAACAGCAAGAGGATGTAAGTAGGTAGAATATTCTCTTGTTAGGAGCAGAGAAGACATAGGAAATAGAAGAGAAGACAGTTAGTCAGGGTTAGTACAAGGGCAAAGCCAGTGAGTACTGAGAAATTGTTTTATTTTCAGTTTAAAGAGTCTTATGGAGGACAGAGATAGGAGTTCAGAGGGAAGCCTGTTTGTGTTTGCCTACAGAGTTAGAGAACAGTGAATCTCCAGCTGAGTTGTTGGATTTGTTGATAGTAATAAGTGGCTTATTAGAGTAGCATAGGTTCTTCAGATTGTTGTAGGGGGTAATGAGAGTAGTCAGTATAGGTGGGGTGTAGTATAAGCTCTTATGGATAATGGTGAGTTGTTGAAATAGTATCTGGTTATGAAACTCTAGCCATCCTAGTTGTTTTAGGTTGTTGCAGTGATGTGTTCTAAAAGGAGATCCTGTGGCAAATCTAGCAGTGCTGTGATATGTAGTAGCAAGGTTGTTTTTTGAGAGATTGGTGTATATGGGTGAAGCATAGAGTAAGGTAGTGATTAAATGAGTTCTAGCTATAGCGATTTTGGCTGGAGTAAGGAAGGGTTTGATTCTGTAAAGGGATCCCAGTTTATTATTTACTGTTTTTATAGTGATGTTAGTATGAGTGTCTAAGTTTAGATTATTATCTATAGTTATTCCAAGAAGTTTGGTGGTTGTGTCAGGAGACACGAGTCCCATTGTTGGATGTAAAAGTGAAGTGAAGAGGGGCAGACCTACGAGTAGGAGTAAAAAGTAGTAGTTTAGTTTTTTTAGGGTTAAGTAGAAGGCAACGGTTTAAAAACCATTGTTCAACTGTATTAAATGCATTTTGTGTAAGGGATTGTAGCTCGGTAGGAGTATTAGCTGAGCAAATAATGGAGTCGTCTGCATATTGAATGCAGGTTGCATGTGGAATTGCTAGGTGGAGGTAATTAATGAAAATGGAAAATAACAATGGGCCTAAAATGGAGCCCTGGGGGACACCAGGGAAATGGGGAGGTGAGAAGATAGGTTGCTTTCCCATAGTACTGCTTGTTGTCTATACTCTAAGTAGGATTTGAACCATTGTAATGCTAAAGTATCAAGAGAAAGAGATTTAAGTATTTCAATAAGGAGCTGGTGGTTAACCATATCAAAAGCCTTAGATAAATCAATGAAGACAGAAGAGGAAAGGGTATTGTTATTACGGTTAGAATTTATACAGTCTGTGAAGGAGAGTAGGGCTGTGGTGGTGCTGTGGTTAGGTTTAAATTCATGTTGACAGTTGGCAAGTAAGTTATCAATACGATGGGCGAGTAGTTGCTTATGGACACATTTTTGCATTATTTTTGCCAGTGGAGAGTGTAAGGCTATTGGTCTGTAGTTTGAAATGTCAATGGAGTTACCACCTTTATGAAGGGGGATGATGTGTGAGATTTTCCAGATAGATGGGATATTTCCTTCGGTTATAGTTCTAAGTATGGAAATGGGGAGGGCTATGGCTTTGGCACCTTTTTGCAGGTATTCAACAGGTAGATGGTCAGCAGAGGGGGTAGTAGGTTTCAGTTTTTCTAGAAGAGGGCAAATGAAGGATGTAGGAACAGGTTTAAGATGAAATAATGGAATTGGGTAAGTTGGAGAGGTGGTTAGATTAGGGGAAGTTGGAGATAATTGCTTAGCTAGTGTTTGAATGGTATCTGTAAAGAAAGAATTAAAGGCATTGGCAGTTTGTTTTTAATCTTGGTTGGAGCTTTGTGGGATAGGTGTAATAGTTTGACCTGGGTGTAGGAGTTTGTTGATGCTGGACCAAAATTGTTGTGGATTCCTATGGTTAGTTTGTTGTAGTTGGATATAAAAGTTTTTTTTATCTAGCAGGATAGCTTTTTTAGTAGTATTTCTTAGTTGTCTAAAGGTTTGGTGGTCTGTTGAATTCCTGGTAGTGTGCCATTTTGACCAAGATTTGTTTGAGGAGAATTTTCTGTCTAGTTGCTTTGGTGAGCCATGGGGCAGGTTTAGTGTTACTTCTAATAGAGCATATAGGGGCATGTTGGTCAAGGATGGATAAGAATGTGGAATTAAAGTAGTCAACTGCTTTATCTAGGGGGGGGGGTGTTTTTAGTGGTGACCAATCTCAGTGTTTGAGTACTAGCTGGAAAAGTTCAGGGTTGAAGAATTTTTTAGTCCGGATTGTACGATGAGTAGTAGGGTTAGGTATGTTAGTTTTGTGTCTGATATAAATGAGTGATCACTGAGATCATCAGGGAGCGTTCCTGCTTTGTATGCGAGATGTGGAGAGTTTGTAAGAATCCAATCTAATGTACTTTTTTTGTTGTTGGTTTTATTAATTCTTGTAGGGGAGGTAATGACTTGTGAGAAGCCATAAAGTTTAATGTGCGTGGTGGGATGAGGGGTACTGCAGGACTTCCAATCGATGTTAAAGTCCCCAAGTACTAAAGTTTCTTGTGCAAGATTGATTGATATCCAGTTAAGAATACTTTCAAGGGTATTAATGTTATTACCAGGGTGGAGGTAAATACAAGCGATGTTAATGGATTTGAATTGGTTGATTTGAAGTTTAGTGACAAGGATTTCAGAGTTATTAAATATAGGTAGATTTATGTTAGATGTGGTGACTTGTAGATTATTTTTATAGAGGACTGCAACACCCCCTCCCTTTTTGTTAATACGGTCCATTCTTAGGATACTGTAGGCAGGTAGGGTAAGTTCATTGTCATTAATGGATGGTTTTAGCCATGTTTCTGATAGACATAGGAAATCAAATTGGTAGAATTCTAGTAGGGCATGAAGATGGGCAGTCTTGTTTTTAATGCTTCGAATGTTAAGATGTGCTATTGAAAGAGTTTGGAGGCTTATTAGGCGTATATGTAAGAGTTATGTTAGAGGTGATTTGTACAGTGTCAGGAATATTGTTTGGGCCAGGATTAGGATGAATGTCTCCATCTAGCAGGGCTAGGTGTAGTATTTTATATGTGGGGTTGTTAAATTTAAGGAAATAGTGTTTCTTGCATGGAGAGTACTATATTTTATATGGGTTAGTCTGTGATATTTGGCTTGCAGGTAGCAGGGACAAATTGTGGTGTTTAAAGCTGTAAAGGGAGATGGGTAGTAGTGGTGTGGAAGTGAGCCTGGAGGGCAGTAGAAGGTTTGGGTGAAGTGGTTGTTCATAAGAGGTTAATGTGTAGATAGTTATTAGAGGAGGTAGGAGCGAAACAAAGGCTATGAATTTTAGTTGAGTTAGGTAGGAAACATTGGCCATGATCTTGGTATAAGATGTGAAGATAGGGGTATGTAGTAGTAATAGCTGGGTAGTTGAAACTGTAAAGGTGGGGTGGATATATGATATGGCTAGGAGAGGTAAATGAATAAGTTTGGTGGGGAGCGGTAATAAGGAGAGCTAATTGATTGGTATAGGTAAAATGGGGGTGTGGTTAGTGAAAATAAATTGAGGACCCCTGGGTGGGTGGGAATTGGGGGTAGGGAGCGGGTTTGCACAGTTTAGTGAGACAGTCGAGGTGAACAATCAGTGGAATTCTGATTGTGGAGGAGTGGCTGCAGGGGTAAGTAGGTTTGTGATCTGTGTAGAAGAGTAAGTAGTATAAGTGATTTGTAAAGGCAGAAGGTGGGAAAGTATAGCAGAGCAGGTAATAGGTAGGGTCAATTGTAAGAATGCTAAAAAGGAGTTTAAAAAGAAGACAGCCTTATGAGGATGAGGGGCTACAAGAAAGCAGATAGGAGGGTGCCACCTAGTGGGCAGTCAGGTTCATAACCACAGAGGTGAGGAAAAAAAAATCGGGCAAGTCTAGACTAGGGCTAGAAAGACAATCTATGTGAATGGGTTAATAAAACTAGAAGTATATGAGGGATTATTCGTAGACTACTGGATTTAGGGGGGGTATGGCTACTGAGTGTTCAGGCTGTGAGGCTTACAATAAACAACAATTAGGATTAAAGCAGTGAAATGATTTAGCTATAAAGCCAGACTTACAAATTGCACATACTCTCTTATCACTTTTCGTGTAAGAACACCGGTTTACACTTATGAGGTGATGCAGCTGGATGATTGGGGTGGGTCCTTAGGTCCCTGGTGGATAATAATCTCCTAGTGGAGGGTAGGCAGGATATGATCAGCGCACAGGGGCCTGAAGCACACAGCAGCCAAGGGGTATCCTAGCAAGTAAATCTTGAGTCACTCCTCCTCATCCGCTTACCAAAACCATCTTTTCCCCTTAATTTCCTCTGTATCCTGACTTGGGTCTTCTAATAATAGCAGGAAGTAGTCTGCATATAGCTTTATCTTATGTAGTCTG
The DNA here is from genome assembly GCF_019279795.1 of Protopterus annectens. Classification (NCBI taxonomy): domain Eukaryota; kingdom Metazoa; phylum Chordata; order Ceratodontiformes; family Protopteridae; genus Protopterus; species Protopterus annectens. The sequence continues at coordinate 527,779,939 of NC_056735.1, read as the reverse complement.
GCTCCCCACTGATACAAAGAAGGCTGAAAAAGGATAGCTGTTGCCATTGGTTCTAAGTAAATGGTGAACAGTAAGGAGAAGGGGACACCGATATCTAGTCTTTCTCACCAGCTTAAACTGTTCAAGTTTTCTTACTCTTGCCTCAACTCCTGCTAAAACACCTTCCTAATTTTCCTATCATTTCTACCCACTCCTTTACAAATCCCCAGTTTCTCATTGTTAAACAAATACTTCCACTGAATCCTGTTGAATACTTGTTAAATACTTGTTAAAGCATCTAATGATATAGCGAGTTACTTTTCAACTCGGCATCTTGCATTTCAGTGCCATGATAACATTATCTGCCATTCGTCCTCCCACAAACCCAGTCTTCATGTTTAGATTAGTCATGCTAATGCCATATATATCAGCCATTATCTTCATAAAACACTTGTGGGGTTAATTGGTCTGTATGAGGGTAGGGACAGCTGGTTTTCCCCTCTTAGAAAGAGGTACCAGAAGCATTGGAAGGTGGTGACAGCAGTGATTTATTAACTTTTTATTCAAATATCTGGCCTGCATTTTTGCTATTTTCTCTCCTGTTTTTCAAGCCTTTATAGACTAGATTCTATCCCCACTGTTCATTTTGTTTTCCTCAAAGCCCTCCTTATTTCATCTTCGACTATATTTTCCATTAACTCTTATTCTGTTTTGTCAGTTTCCTCTCTCTGTTTCCCTTCCTGCCTACATATGCCCCATTGCTTTGTTTTTGTATAGTCCTTCATAGTATTTCCTGTATTCATCCAAAACATTTTCACTGTATTCCTCTCTTCCTGTTCACCCTATCATAATATTCCATATGCTCACCTTTCCATGTCTCTTTGCTTGAGACTTGTCTCCAGTGCTTTTGTTGCTTATGACTAATTACTTTCTATCCCATTTCTGCTTGGTACTTATTCTCCCATCTCTAATCTTATCACTTTCTCCACCCCTCCCTCTTTCTCTTGCACAGTTAACTTGCCCTATTGTAGAATAACGGGTGTGTTGTACCTTTAAGAAGCATTTCCAAGATCTGTGTGTGCATATAAATACCAAGTACATGTTCGCTTCAGTGCCATTTTGAAGGTGCAGTCAGAATGTTAACATCCATGTGCATGATAGCTAGTTTGTTTATAAATTCGTTACTTAAACTCATTTATGATGTATTTGCATTCAATAAAGCTGTTTGAACAAGAACCGACGATGCTCACTTGTTTTATCCTGACCAGGCGGGTGACACCTTTCTAATGTACATTTCTTAGTCACAAACTAAATGCTAAACTATCTTGGTCCTTTGCTTCCTGTCTGTTTTATCTTTCCCTTTATTCTTGTAGGTATCCTACTTCCCAGGTGCCTATTTCTTTACTTTTTGCCATACCAAACATCTCTTTCCTTATCCATTCAGTTTCCTCATCTTCATCAGCAACCATGGGAAGCTTCTGTACATTGGCATATTCCTTTCTCATGCACTGATGTTATACTAATTAGACATGGTTCAGTATAGTTAGTGGCTTACAAAACACTTTTGTTTTTGTGCCCAAACTCATTATATATATTGTCTAATACATATATACACACACACACACATATATCTAATATATATACATATATATATATATACATATATATATATATATATATATATATATATATATATATATATATATATATATATATATATATATATATATATATATATTTGTATATATATATATATATATATATATATATGTGTATATATATATATATATATATATATATATATATATATATATGTGTGTGTGTATATATATATATATATATATATATATATATATATATATGTGTATATATATATATATACACACACACACACACACACACACACACACACACACACACACACACACACACACACACACACACACAGATGTGTATGTGATGTGTAATATATACATGGATAGCAAGTATGTTATGTTCCATTTACTTTTATTTTAGTTTCATCCCAGTCTGACATCAGAAGTGTACACAGAAGGTGGCTGTCTTTTGGAGGTGGGGTAAGGAGACAATTAAATATGATGGCAGCATCTTGAAATATGACCTTGGACATTTGTGCCATAATTTTAGTCCCAATTTAACAGTAGAGTGGGATACTTTTGAAGGGGAGGGGGAGGCAGGTACTATTATCAGTGCATGTATCCTCATAAATATTTGTCTTAGCAGTTTATTTTGAACTTGTTTGATCAGCTTTGAGCATTAGAACATAGGTGCAACTTGTTTCTTCCATGAAATAAAAACAAAATAAGATCAAATCTTTTGTCTGCATGTTTTTTGTTTAGGCCATTATTTGATTAAAAGGCTGGGAGGAAAAGCTATAAAGTGTACCTTGTAGCTAAATTTATATGGGGCTCTGGGGGCTGCTAGGCAGCTGAAAGCCAGAGGGGTTACAGATGCTCTTAAACTATAGTCTGTCTACTTGGGTATGTTGAAAAGATAGAGGAAAAAGCAAAGTTGAAGAGCAAGACAATCTTTCCTCAGTCATCATGGTTTTCACTCAGGCCACCATTTGTTGAAAGGTTATTTAAAAAAATTTCAAATTCAACTCAAAGCATATAGAGACCTCATGGCTTGTGTAAGTTGTGTGGCCTCCAGACCCCTGGCTTAATGGATTTGTTTCCTCCACAATTTCCACAGCAGTTATTACAGTGTAGTGTTGCTCAGTTGGGATGTGCTGAAAAGATACAGGAAAAACTAAGTTGAAGAGTAAGGCTAAATTTTGTCTCTGGTTATGGTTTTTGTTGGACAATCACTAGATGAAAAAGGTTGATTAAAAATTGTAATATGCATCTCGGAGCATCTAGAACCCCCTGTGGCTTCTATGGGTCTAGTCTCCTCCAGACCCATGGCTTAATGGAGTTTCCCACTCTGTTAGAGTCCAGACTTGCTTGGATAGAACATATTGAATTAATGAAGAACTGCAGGAAGGCTGAAGAGTAAGACAGACTGAGAAATAGAAAAAGGTAATCTGGATAGTATGAGTAGGCCATAGGATAGGTTGGGGAATGGGGCTTGGAGTCTTCATCTTGGGCACCAGTATGCATAAGGCTGGCCAGCTAAATTTCCATTCTTTTTAAAACTCCTCCTCCTAGGTCCACTATATACAGCCACTCTTTGCCACCACATTGCAGTCCCCTATCACCAAACATAAGCCTTCCCTGAACAGCTTTATTTTAGCAAATATACCGATCATACTTCTAGTGCTGGTCTGTGTATTCTGTTTGTTCCCCCACTCCTTAATTTCTTTCCAGGTTTCCAGATATCTTCCAGTATTCTCATTTGCTCTTTCATTCATATGTTAGTAGTCCTTCTGTGATGACCCTCAGATTCCTGCTTTTCACTTTGCCTAGTCTCCAGTCTGGTGTGCCCGCTGTCTTCAGGTCTACCACTGGTATTACTGTCCACTGTTACAACAGCTCCCAGACTTTTTTTTTTTTTTTTTTTTTTTACAATCCCCTTTGTCTTTCTGGTACTCCAGTAGTTTTTTTCCACTGGATTTGTCTTCCTGATCCTGCAACTTAGCTGAATCCCAGTCCAGTCTCGCTTCATTAGCTTGCAGGCATGCTTTTAATTCTCTGTTGTCATCCATAATGCTTTTGATATCTCTGGAGTCTACTCATTTATGGCTTGTTCTGCTTCGTTCAGTTTTCTGTGCTGACAGCATATAGTTTCTTGCTTTCCTGAAGCGTTCTCCATATCCTATTTAGTCACTTGTAGTTCCTGTCCCAAAGTTTTCACCGTTTTTATCATTTCTTCAATTTTATGGCTTTTTCCCTTATTTTTTTCTTTGCTTTTATTGGACATTCACTCCCTTTGAGGTGCCTGGGTTTTGTTCAAAGTTTACTTTAATTTCACAGACCTGACATTTGTCTCATGGTATGTAGAGGTAGGTTTCTGCTGGTCCCTCCCCACCCCAAATCGACTTACTGGTAGTTTTCCATGTCTGTCCAGGCTATAACCTTTTTGAGGAAGCTTATTGGCTTCAAGAGAGCAGACCTGCCCTTCATACCTGATTTAGACCCCATTCATTTTGGTAAGTCATCCAAATTGGCAGACTATATTAACTTGGTCTGCTATGACATGTTCCTTGGTTTTGCTTGCATTCGATGCATGGGCCTATAACTAATGATCTGTAGAAGGGATGGCTTTGTGTAGAGGAGTCCGTGACTGTGGATAGGCTGAGGAAAAATGTAAGCAGATGCTGAGAGAATGCATACTTGCATTTATTGAGAATGCAGCTTGATATTTTGTATGGACCCACAGAGGTAGCCTTTTACAGGGCTTCTGAGACTTTTCTGGTGCGATTAAAAAGTTTGTGGTTTCTTTTGGCATCAGTAGCAACCTTAAGCTTATATACCCCATTAAATAGTGCTGTTAAGTTCCTTGCTTGTATGCTTCAGTGTGCTTTTACAGTAGGGGATGGGGATAATATCAACCTTTTTCTCTCTAACCGTGTTTTTAATATAAAAGTTCTACCAGAGAGTTTTTTTCCTGATTTTTATCTACACATTTAGGGTGGGGTAGGTACAGGCATGTATGTAGCTGTATTCTGGTAAATGTCAGATGAATGCAGCTGTACTCTGCTGGGTCTTTTTGCAAGGGATTGAGGATTTTAACTAAGCATGCCGAAGAAAGCTTGCCATGGAGAAATCCCTAATGTTGGCCTTATTTGGAGGTGGGTTATCTGACCAATTTGTGGGCAGATTTAACCAGGGATATGATGTATAGTACAAGAGGAGAACCAGGTTAGGGACCAGGACAGTTATTAGAGCCTTGCATCGTGCAAGTCTGGAAGATGCTGAGCATATCAAATTTCAGAGGAAGAGTGGCAGTCGATGCTTAAAGCACCCTAACATGAAGGTATCTGGCTTTAACCCCTTGATGGTCAGGTAATTTCCATAATCTGTGGGGGACATTTATGGGATCTATAATGCACTATGGAGATGGCATTGGCCAGTATGTGAAGCATTAGCCAGTATGTGGAAGTCCTGGAATGGATGTGAAAGTTGCACCTGGCGAAACGGGAAGTTTTGTCTGTCATTTCAGCCCAGGCTAACATGTATTATAACCTCTCAGCATGATGCAAATTGCTTTAGCCAATTGTTAAACCAAATTTTCAAGTCTTGGTATCTAGTAACTTATGAATTGCAAGTTTTGTTATGAATCTGTCCCTCTGTGAGAAACTCCTAGTCATTCATTCCCAGATGAGCCTACCAGTAGCTCAGTCCTGCCTGCCTGATTCAAGGGGCTTTTGGCCCCTTGTGACATCATGGATCCCAATCTCAGACAAGCAGCTTATGGAGTGACTCTGAATTTGTCCAGTGTGGTGAGTGTGGAATTTATTGGCCAACTATAGCATCAACGGTGACAAACTATTTCCTGTGTGGAAGCAGGCATATAGTGGTCCTTGTGCTTTGGCCTGCTTATCAGTTGATTCTGTTGTGAGCTATGTGGATTTGAAGTACAAGTAAAAAGGGCCTATGGTGTCGGCCCTTAGAACACCCTTGAGCCTGCATTATTTCCACAATAACACATATCCTGTTGAGCGTTATTGCTTGCTACTGTTTGTTCATGTTGACAACCCTTCATCTAATCCCATATGTTTATACACTCCTTGCTCAATTTCGTTTACATCTTATTCCTGTCCTAAGTTGATATTTTTTTTGTGCTGCAGCTTTTACTTTAAATATTTTTGCACATTTATCAAGACTAGATGTCATTCTTTGGATAATATTTTAACCATTTGTAGTTTTACTTTTAATTCCTGATATGATGAACAGTACAGTTTTAAGCCTTCCACAAGAAGTATAGCAGAACTCTTTACAATTTGGCTGCCATAAACCAACCTTGTTTAACCGTAACCTAAGTTAAGTTAGCAGTTTAATGGGTTAAGGGCAATACAGACCAGCAAATGTAGCAAAGAATTGCTCTGCTTTATCACTCTATGAATTTCATCCCTGAAGTAATTTTCCTTTGCCATGGCTCAACTGCGTAGCAGTTTTCCACTGTTTCACGGTCACTGTAATGTAAAAGATGCACCCTGGATTGATAAACATCTGTAAATATTTATCCATGAATGTGCAATGCTTTCAAATGCTTTTTTGCAATATATACGTGCTATTCTTGTATTCTTCCCTTTTTTACGACTTTCTACTACGACTTTATTTGGTAAATTATCCTTTGTTCCATATGACTTTCTTTTGTTGCCCTTTTTGTTCTATTGCTGTAACTGAATTTTATTCTGAATACTATAAACTCATCAGTTCCTGTAATATAATTTGTATATTTTCATAAGGCAAGTTAGTCTTCTAAAACAGTGAACCTGCAAAACCATCTTAACTAGAATACATTTTTTTTGTTAAGCTTGGTGCCTTAGGGCCAAATGTTTGTATAAAGATTTTGATACCTTTAACCAGAAGTTGGGTATTTAATGTGTGCCTGGGGATTTCCATTTGGGAACTCTTCTTAATTTCACTGGACATTACTTCATCCCATTTCATATCCTTTACATTACAGATCTTTACTGTTTATTTTAATTCTATCCGTTCAGCATAGTAATGGTCATCAGGATCTTTATTTCCCCAGAAGGCATCTATTTCTAATTTTTTGGTGGTGTTTCCGTTCCTTTTGCTTGTTTCCCATTTCTCTCAAACCCTTTTCCGTAATCCAACAAATTACTTTGTAGTTTTCCTTCATATAGATCTGCATACCTTCTAAGTTTTCAGTCTGTACTGATTTTAGTTTATTTGCAGTAGTCTATGATAAGTCCTGGTCTGTTTTGATGTTGTATGTTGCTTTTACCACATCTGTTTTTCTACGTGTTATTGATCTGTTCGTGTTCCTGCATTCTAACGGTGATATTTAAATGTTTTATAGTTTTCTGTATTCAAGACTTCCATGGTGGCATTCTACTTGTTTAGTTCCTTTCCTTTTTGCTCTGTTTTTGTGGTAACACTTCATTTGTTTAGCTGCACAGTAATGTATCTCGTTTCTGTTTTATAATCCTGCAAGTTTCTTTTAATAGTCCTGATTACTGTGTTGAGTTGTTTTACCAGTCTAACACTTTTTTGATTTTCTTCCATCTATCTTAACATACTGGCATACATTTCTGGCATATGTACAAGTGTGCATGTTCGTACAATTAAAAGTGGACTTTGGGTGCATTGTGTATTACTGTAATTTGTTGGCATGGCAGATGGATTTCAGAAACCACCACTTGTATTTGATCAGAATATTGCAGAGAATTGGAGAATATTTGAGCAAGAGTACGATATTTTATACAAGCAGCTTATTCTGACAAAGATGCATGCACTGGGGCATTCATTTTGTTGAATTTAGCTGGGTCAAAGGCCATTGAAAGAGCGTTCATTTATGTATGCAACAGCAGTATATGAAGGCGAAGGTGAAAACTGTCATTGTACAGGCTGAATCAAGGGAAGACCCTGAGTGTTTGGAACGTAAATTCAGGGAATTGTGTAATCCCCAGACAAATGTTACATTAGAGAGGCATTTGTCTTGCACAAGATCAAAAGCAAGGAGAAACTTTTGCAGCTTATATTACCGACCTGAGGAACAGAGCTAAAACATGTAGGTTTTTTGCTTAAAAGATGAGTTCATAAAGGACAGACTTGTGTGGGATGGTGGTAGTGCTGTAGTGAGAGAGATTTTGCTTCATGACTGTGATTTAACAATAAGCTATTGAGATTTGTCCAATCCATGAAGTTACAGAAATGCACACAAGTATGCTTGCAAGTGATAAGAGCATGGTTTCAGCAAGCTCTAGGGCAAATGTAGACAGCATGCAACATGTGGCTTGTAGAATCAGGCCTAACCACATGGCAGTTGTAACCCCTGAAAGTATGGTTGACAAAACTGGTAGTTTTCTAGCAAGTTCTAAATAAAGCACCTCAATGCAGAACAAGGGTGAGTCAGCAAATCCCAAATCAAGCTTTATTGTTGACTGTCGCAATTGTGGTACCAGTCATGAGTGTGAAACAGGAAAGTGCTTGGCATTTGGTAAGCAGTACCACAAGTGTAAAAAAAAAATAAAATTTGTAAATAAAGTAAACCTCACACAGTTGTAAAGAAAGGTAATTTAAAGCAAGTTGATTACATAGAGAGCAGCCATTCTACTTTCTGCATATATGGTGTGTCAGTGATTGGTAAAATTTGATGCAGTAATTCTGTTGTCAAAGGATGAAGTGACTTGTACTGTCCAGATCAATTGTAAAACCACCGAGCAAAATAGATACTGGTTCAAAGTGTAATGTTATGTCAGCAGACACTTTTTTTTTGCTAAGGTGAGAGCTGGTGAACAATGTAATGTGGCCAGTTGCGTGAAACTTGTTGCTTATGGAGGTGAAGAAATTCAAACCAAAGACTCAGTAGTGCCTTCATGTTTGGTTAGGAACTGCTACAGTTTACTATTCTATGTAGTCCGAAGACCTGTGCAGTCATCATTGGGTTTTGGAGACAGTTTGAGAATGAATTTGCTTTCCTTTGCCAAAGAGGTTAATTATATAAGCACATATCCTAGTTCCAATTTTACTGAAGCTATTTTCTGAGTATGCTGATGTTTTCAATGACAAAAAAAAAAGCTTGTTTCCTGCCTTTCCTGTAAGTGGTGGTCTGTTTGTAGGCTTCTGAGCCCCCAAATCTTTGTGTTGGAGGGAAGCCTTCTAGCTTAATTTTGTTTTAGAACTAGCCAGATGTTCTTCGTCTCCCATTGCTGCAGTCCTTACATATGGGTAGTCCGCTGTCCACAATCAGCCCGAATACCAAAGGGCTAGAACCGGCGTCGGTCATCGGCGCCCGAGACTGACGTCAGTACGTGCCAGTACAAATGCGCATGACCGACGCCATATCCTCAGTCTTTCTTGCCGCGTGGTCCTAAGCAGAAGCAGCATTTGCAAGTGCCATTCGGCGTTCTGGAATTGTCGGTTTTCGAGTTTCAGACCGGAGACCAAGTTGGGCTAAGTACCCCGTTGGAGACACTTTTGTCTTTTTCTTGCCTCAGTATTGACGGATGTCAGAAAAAGTTAATAACTGTATTTCTTGTGGGAAACAGATTCCTCATAGGGATTACCATTCACTTTGTTTAGGGCCTGAGCACGACGTTGTTGGGTGTCGCTTTTGTGCTACTTTTAACAAGCGTACTATTAAACGTCGGTTGGACTGTGCTAGGCTCGTGTTTGGTAAACGTTGTAATTACAACATGCTGTCGGATTCTCCGACGCCCGGTTCTTCTAAAAAGCGCAAAGAGAGGTCTTTGCAGTCCAAACAGGATGAGTCGTCCGCTCCGGACGCCGGTTCTGTAGAACCACCGACTACTTCAGCGGTTCCTTCTGACAGTTTACCCGAGTCTCAAGGGGAGCCTTTGTTACTACAGGAAGTGGCTTCTCCTGTGTTAGTCCAGGCTGAGGGTGCTTCTCAGGTGTCGGTGGTTCCCTCCCCTCATCTGGTAGTTAGGCCTCCTCCTTCTCAAAGCAAAAGCCATTCTAAGTCTAAGTCTGCCCCTGCTGGTGCTAGTCCCCAGGGTCCAGCTCCTAGGAAGCACATGTTAAATATGGCTGAAGATTTGATTACTTTAATTAGGGGTTCTATGCCCCCCCCAGAAAAGAGGCCCAGGGTAGAGACAGAGTTTGGAGGGTTTGGTTCAGTCTTCCAATGAGTCAGATTCCTCTGTGGAAGAACTTCAGGATTTCCCTCCCTATTCTGATTCGGAGGCTGAGGACACCACTCCCTCTGCGCCCCCTCCAGAAGATTTTTCCTTCTCTGAGACTTTGCATTCCATGAGGGAACATTTCAAATGGGAAGGCCAGGATTATTCTGATTCTCGCAAAAGGCTAAGAATTCTTGTTTTTGCCTCAGCATAGGCCCTTGGCTATTCCCCCTGTACTGGATGTTGTTCAGGATGTATTTTCTGAGGCTGCCCTTAACCCAGATTCTCTGCCCCTGCCCCGGTTAAACCTGATAGATACTACAGGGTTCCAGAAGCTCACAAGTACTTATATAAGAGTCCTAGGGCTGATCCAGAAACTGTTTCTCAAGGCCCCAAAGGTGTTAGGGCTTCTGTGGTCAAAAATCCAGTTCCTCTGGACAAGGATGCTAGGGCCCTGGATAGGTTGGGTAAAAAACTGTATACCTCTTCTACTTTGGCTATGAGAGCTTTAAATTGTCAGATGAAGGTATTGAATGTAAGGAGCTACAGGATTTAGTGCATGCTTCAGACCAGGTTGGTAAGCATTCTTTGCAGTGTGGTTTTGATGCTTTACAAGCTTCTTCCAGGGTGGCTGCTACTAGTTCAGTTGTGCGCAGGCATGCCTGGCTTAAAGATCAGACCTTGTCAGAGCATGTTAAGGCTCGAATTATGGATGCTCCTCTGCAATCTGATGTTCTTTTTGGCCCTCCAGTAGAATCAGTTTTGAAAAAAATGGAGGAAAAGCTAAGTCTATGCAGACAGTTAAGGACTTTTTACAGGTTCAGCCCCCTAAGTTCAGTAGGAATTGGCCTGCTAAGGGATGGTCTTTCCCCTCTTCGGATTTTCATTCTAGGGGCAGGTCGAGGCGAGGTAGAGGTAGTGCTTCCTCTCAGGGCCCTGTTACTTCTAGGACTTTGAGTTCTTCTACCCCTTCTACCGGGGAGGGCAGGGGTCAGTCCTTTCGGAAACAGACCCAATGACCTGTGTCTTCAGCTGCCGGACTCTACTTTGCTGGCAGCTCCTCTAGGAGGAAAACTGGGACTTTTCAAAAGGAATTGGCATTTGGTTACCCAAGACAAATGGGTATTGGACATAATAAACCGAGGCTACAAATTTTATTTTCACACATTCCCTCCTTTCAAAGGTATGCCGGATGTGCCTCATCAGCAAAGACTGGAAGCACAGGCACAAATTTCTTCTCTGCTTCAGTTGGGGGCAATACAGGAAGTTCCTTCTGCGGAAAGAGGCACAGGGTTTTATTCCCGTCTGTTCTTAGTGCCAAAGAAAGGAAATACTTGGAGACCAATTCTGGATTTGTCCATTCTAAACACCTTTCTGGAAATTCCAAAATTCAAGATGTTAACACTGCAACAGCTGTTACCTATACTGGGCAGGGATCATTGGATGGTGACTCTGGATCTCAAAGAGGCCTATCTTCACATTCCTATCAGGCCCAGTTGCAGAAAATTCCTGAGATTTCGGATTGGGAATTTGCATTATCAGTTCTCTGCATTGCCCTTTGTCTTGTCTACTGCGCCCAGGGTATTCACAAAAGTCCTGGCTCCAGCAATAGCTTTTCTCAGACTAAAAGGAATTCAAATTTATCCTTATCTGGACGACTGTTTGATTCTGGCTCAAGGCAAGCACGAACTTCAACATCTGCAGTATGTAATGACAGTTTTAAGATGTCTAGGGTATTCTGTGCACGAAATAAAGTCCAGTCTAGTACCCTCACAAGAGATGTGTTTTCTGGGTGTAAGACTGAATACAGCTGCTCAGATGGCATTTCTTACCCCGGACAAACAAAGAAATCTTCACCTGTACTTCCAACAGCTATCAGTAATGTCCAGGCTGACTGCAAGGACAGTCCTTCAAGCCTTGGGGTTCATGGCATCTTGCATTCTAGTACTTCCCAATGCCAAACTGCATATGAGGAAGTTACAATGGTATCTCAAAAGCGTTTGGACTTAACACAGCCACGATTTGGACACTGTCATTCGGATTCTACCTTGCATTCAGAAAGAATTTGTGTGGTGGGCTCAGGAATGTCACCTAAACAAGGGACTCTCTGTGACCCAACCAGAGGCAAGTCAGATATGAACGACAGACGCCTCGGAGTCAGCCTGGGGAGCTCATTTCAAAGGAAAATGGATTCAAGATCTTTGGCCCCCAGAGCTACTTCACTTGCATATCAACATGAAAGAGATGCTGGCAGTTCAATTTGCTTTGGAAGCATTCAAGGACCTACTTCAACCAGGACTGGTGTTGATTCGAACAGACAACACAACTGTCATGTGGTACATCAACAAGCAGGGGGGAACTCATTCTTACCCTCTTTGCAGACAAGCAATGCTGTTATGGGAAACTGCTTTAAATCTGCACATCACTCTTCGAGCACAGTTTCTGCCAGGAGCACAAAATTCTTTGGCAGATGTTCTGAGCAGACAGATGGTGGATCCTTACGAATGGAAGTTGGACCCTCAGGTATTTCTTCAGTTGACCATGGCTTGGGGAACTCCAGACATAGATCTGTTAGCTTCTCCTCTGAATTTCCAACTGCCTCTGTTTTGCACAAGGCTGTTTCATCCAAAAGCCTGGAAAATAGATGCACTATCCTTCAGTTGGAGCAACCTTCACGTGTATGCTTTTCCTCCTTTGCCTCTTCTTCCAAAGGTACTGTTAAAAGTCAGTAGGGACAAACCTTGCATGATCCTTATAGCACCGGATTGGCCTCGTCAGCATTGGTACCCTCTGTTGAGGAGCTTAATTCATGGGACACCTTGGCCATTACCACAGATTCCTCACTTATTGTCTCAGGAAAACAATCATTTTCTCAATGTCAGGGTGCAATCCCTACACCTGACAGCCTGGCATTCTGTTTTAAAGAAGGAGGGCCTTCAGCTCCCTCAACAAGTTTTGGATGTTATTTTGGAAGCCAGGCGACCTAGTACTCGAAAGGTTTATGCTGATAAATGGAAGAGATTTTTTCTTTGGAGTTTAGCTAAAGGCTTTGATGTCAAATTGCCTAATTTGAGTTGTACATTGCAATATTTGACTGTTTTACTGGACAAGGGTTTGTCCTTCTCTTCTGTAAAAGTGCATGCTGCAGCTATTTCTGCTCACTATGATTGTGACCCTCCTTTGTTTTCACATCCATTGGTTAAACAGTTTCTTAGAGGGGCAAAGAATATAAGACCCCAAAGAGCTCCTACTCCTGCCTGGGATCTTAATTTTGTTTTGGAAAAGCTGACTCTGCCTCCTTTTGAACCTGCAGCTACAGCTGAATTGAAATTGTTGTCTTGGAAGACTACCTTTTTGTTGGCTGTTACTTCTGCTAGAAGGGTATCTGAATTACAGGCCCTCATGGCAGTGGAACCTTTTCTGATTTTTCACAAGGACGGAGTTTCCTTACGTACTAATCCTACTTTTATGCCTAAAGTGATTTCTAATGTGGCATTGAACCAATCTATACATTTGCCTACTTTTTATGCTAACCCCCAAAATAAAGGGGAAAAAGTTTTGCATTCTTTGGATGTACATAGGCAGTTACGGTATTATTTGAGCAGAACCAAAGAGTTCAGAAGATCTCAACAATTATTTTTCTTTTGCTTTGACTTCACATGGGAAAGCTGTCTCGAAACAAACTATTTCCAAGTGGATTGGCCATTGTATTACTTTTTGTTACTCTCATCATGGAAAGGATGTTCCAGTTGGAATCAGGCCTCATTCTACTAGGGCTACGGCCACCTCTACTGCTTTTTTGAGAGGGGTAGCTACTAAAGACATTCTAGAGGCAGCTACTTGGAGTTCTGTACATACCTTTACAAAGCATGATCATTTACCTCTTTATTCTAGGTCTAGGGCTGGGTTTGCCACTGCAATCTTACAGGGCATGTTAGCAGCTCCTAATGCTATTTAGTTAGCCAGCCTCCCTTTTTCCGTTGCTCTGGGATTCTACCCATATGTAAGGACTGCAGCAATGGGAGACGAAGAACATAGTACAGTTTTGTACCTACCATAAATGTAGATGTTCGAGGATCTCCATTGCTGCAGTCCAACCTCCCTCCTTCCCCCTTTTCTTTTTTAGGTTGTGTTTTGGGTGGTGTTTTTTGCATTCTGACGTCTGAGGCAAGAAAGACTGAGGATATGGCGTCGGTCATGCGCATTTGTACTGGCACGTACTGACGTCAGTCTCGGGCGCCGATGACCGACGCCGGTTCTAGCCCTTTGGTATTCGGGCCGATTGTGGACAGCGGACTACCCATATGCAAGGACTGCAGCAATGGAGATCCTCGAACATCTGCATTTATGGTAGGTACAAAACTGTACTTTTTCTAGTTTCAGCACTCAAATCTGTTTCTTTGAACTCTGCACTTGTTCAGAACTCGTAAGCACTAAATAAGCTGCAAATTACTACAGCACTCAATTTTCCTCACTTGTCTAGAGGAAAGCAGTTTTTAGTACTTAATAAACACCTATCCAGGCATGTCTGAGTCAGGTCCTGGTGATTTCTCCTGTCTACCTGATGAATCTGTGCGTCTTGGGGCAATTCAGCAATTACCTCATGTACAGACAACCCTCTCCTCCTACCTTCCAACACTATAATCTGTGAGAGATGCACTTATATAGCCAAACTGGAAGCAAAGCTCTCTTCACCCATGACTGAAATACAGTCAAGAGGAGAAGAGAAACACTTGCACCACACCACACTCATCACATAGTCCCTCAAAACCTACACCAGCAAAACACACACACAGAAACAGAAAACACACACCTACATTCGCGGAGGCTCTCAATAAAAACCTGCCCAAGCATCAGGGACCTCCAAAGCAGAAACGCAAGCAAACTCCACCCCCAACACAACCCAAATGACACATAGCCCACAAACTCAGTGTGCCACTCAACCACAGCCCGTAAGGCATAACAACGTACCCAACACTCTAGTCATAGTTGACTCTATGGTCAGGCACACTGATGTTCCACTCACCAGGCTAAACAAGGAGAAAGTTACTGTCAGCTGCCTCTCAGGTGCCAGGAACCGCCACATAACGCACGCACTCAGGTCACACCACAAGTACAAATATGACACTGTCATTGTCCATGTTGGTGTGAATGACCTGAGACGTACCTCTCTGGACTACATGAAAAGAGACATGGAGGAGCTTCTCCGATCTTGTACCCTGGGCAGGTATGGCCCTAGCCCTGAGTAGCATCCTGCCATCACCCAGAATACCACAGTACAAGGACAAAATGATTGACTTCAATTGGCTAAGCTTCTGGTGTCATTTTAAGGGGATCCAGTATTTGTCTGCCTGGAACGACATGATCGACAGACCACGATGCTTTGCCAGAGATGGCCTGCACCTGTCGCCCTTGAGATTCCGGATACTGGCAAAGGCTCTTGCCACCCCTATAGTGCCTTTTTTAGGCAAGGTTCAAATGACAAATTCACCACTGTAATGGGTACAAGCAAGCAAAATCTGAGGGTAATGCTACTCAATGCTAGAAGTCTAAACCTCAAAATGCACTCACTCAAGGCACTCCTTAAAATGGAGAACATAGACATCTGTGCAGTGACAGATACCTGGTTCAAAGCTCTGGAGAGCACCCCTGCATTACCAGTCTATAATTCATGCCACACATTTTGGCCACCTAACCCGGAATGAAGCACTAATGGTGGAGACATGTCAGTATTCATTAAGGATATCCACACCTCCAGGCTAGTTGAACAGCATAATGCATCTGAGATTATCCAGGTGCAACTAACTCTGGGCAAGACTGCAGTCCAAATTGTAGCTTGCTACAGACCCCCCCCCCCCCACGCCCCAGGATTCCCACTCCTCATTTCATGATACACTGGAAAGTATTAGGGTACAACCCAACACCTTAATAATGGGCGATTTCAACTACCCCACCATTAACTGGGAAAACTACTTGTGTACCAACTCTTTTGCTCAACGTTTTCTGGAATTTATAAATTCCAACGCCTTGGATCAACTTATTCACACCCCCACCAGGAGCAGCAGTATCCTAGACCTGGTCTTTACCAACATGGGCAATCGGTTTTCCACACCAGAGGCCAATTCCTCGGTCAGATCTGACCACAAGCTTATCACCCTAGACATCCACCCCCCACCCACAGTTAGGGAAACCACCGTAAAAAACTTCTCACTTAAGACAGAAGTGGCAAATTTAATGACGCCCATGCAGACGGACAATAGAGGTATGACTGAATCCTACACAAATGCACTTTATAAGCACTTAGAGTGCATGGATCATCCTATCTCTATAGGAACCAAGATGCTGTCCTCCAAAAAAAGGAAGCCAATCTGGTGGTCCTCTGCCGTAAACAAACTCTACAACAGAAGAAAGAAACTGTTGCAAAGAAGAGTAAAATCCCATGACTGGAAGAACTCCCTGGTCAACCTCAGTAAGAAGCTGAGATCCCTCATAAAATCCTCCAAAGCTAGTTACGAAAACAAAATTGCCACTGACTGTAAAGACCACCACAAAGCATTCTATAGCTATGTCAAGTATCTCAGTGGCAACACTCGGATCTGCTCCGAGTTACAGCACAATGGCACTAAATATACAGAACTGATATTGCCAACATCCTGGCAGATAGGTTCAGTGCTAACTTTACACCCCTCTCACCCCCTAGAGGGCCCATCTCTATACCGGAAGAATGCAAAGTGCCTGTAATTACGGCTGCAAAGGTAAAAAAACACACTCCAAAGCCAAGAACACAGCATCAGTGGGACCTGACAATATCCCAGGCTGCGTTCTACACGAACTACAGAATGAACTGGCACCCTACCCAAGTACCATGTTCAATCATGTTCAGTCATAGCCTCACCTCAGGCTTTGTGCCCACTGCGGTTATTCCACCCCACAAAGGGGGAGCCACGACGGACCCTGGGAACAACCGCTGCATTAGCCTGATGAGCCTGGTCTGCAAGACAGAAGTGGTGAACTTCATGACACCCATGCAGATGGACAATACAGTTACCACTGCTGAATCCTACACAAATGCACTCTATAAGCACTTACATGAGTGCATGGATCGTGCTATCCCAAACAGGTTTGTGAAAGGCAGATCATGCCTCCTGAACCTGATCGACGACTTTGAGGCAATCACCAAAGCCGTAGATGAGGGTAAGGTGGTTCACACAACCTATCTTGACCTCGCCAAGGCTTTCAACACCATCCCCCATTCTGGAATTATAGCTATACTCACTAAACTAGGTATAAATCCCTACGTCACAAGATGGGTTGCCAACTGGCTCACTGACGGGAACCCACACTGTAAAAGTTGCAGACTCCAAATCTGACCTCAAAGCAGTGACAAGTGGAGTACCACAGACAGATGCCTGGTGTCAGAGCCATGGCCTCAAGCTCAATGCCAAAAAGTGCAGTGTCATCCCCTTTGGTAAAAACTTTGTACCCATGAACTACCACTTAAGCAGCAATCTACTTAACACCGAATGCGCGAGGAGACCTTGGGACCCATGTGGACAGTAGTGTCTCCTTTGATAGTCTCATCGCCACAGTAGTCAGGAAGTCCTTCTACGTGGCACACCATCATAAAAGGGTTCTCATCCAGGAAAAAAGAGGTCATTGTTTCCCTCTACTCGACACTCATTAGACCCATTATAGAGTACAATGCCCCTTTTGGAATGTACCTCACAAGACATCTGCAGCAGCTGGAAAGGCCACAGAAGTACCTCACAGAGGATTACTGGCCTCAAACAAATGCCCTACACTGACCGCCTCAAAAAAACACCAGCTTTACTCCGTAGCATATCGCCTACTCCGAGGTGATCTCCGCCTAACATATAAAGCTATGTCAAACCCAGAGCTGTTGGATATGCTACACCTAAAGAAATCCCAATCCCTTCGAGCTACATGCTCTAGGAACCTAAACATTGTTACCACAATAAACAGGACATGCTGGAGGGATGGATTCCTATCCCAGAGACTTACCATACTCTGGAGCAGACTACCCATCTATGTCGAGTAAAGTTCATTAGCACTCCAAGAAAAATCTTGAGTGGATGGGAAATACACCCTGAAAAATAACTTTCTTGGGTGGCGTAAGCCAGGGAACCTTGTTGGCTAGGCTTACATAGGCCCTTGGGCCGATAGCCTAGTACTTACCTGTGAACCTATGATCATGTCTCCTAAACCTGATTGACTTCTTTGAAGCAGTCACCAAAGCCATAAATGAGGGTAAGGTGCTTCACACAGCTTATTTAGGTCTCTCCAAGGCTTTCAACACCATCCCCCACTCAGGAATTATAGATAAGCTCACTAAACTAGGTATAAATCCTTACGTCACAAGATGGGTTGCCAACTGGCTCTACAGACGGAACCCACACTATGTAAGTAGCAGACTCCAAATCAGACTTCAGACAAGTGGAGTACCACAGGGTTCAGTCCTGGGTCTTCTCGTGTTTGGTATCTACTTCACTGAAGTACAGGCTAACACAGAGTGTCTTTGGCTAACAAAGTTTACAGATGACTGCAAGCTAGGAGCCATAATCAAAACTCCAAATGATGTGGACATACTACAAGCAGAAAATTACCTCCCCACCCACATTATGATAAAACAGTAACTCTGTCCTGTGATGCTTTAAAATTTGTTCTTAGCATAGTTATTCTTCAGAAAGGCAGACCAGTAGCCTATGCATCTAGATCTCTTATACAAACTGAAATGCAGTATGCTCAAATTGAGAGAGAACTTTTGGCAGTAGTATTTGTATGTTCAAAGTTTCATGATTATCTCTATTGTCGAGCTATTCAAATTGAAACTGATCACCAGCCTCTAGACACTTTTTTAATGAATCCTATGCATGCAGCTTCAGCAAGATTGCAAAGAATGATGCTCAAACTGCAAAAGTATAACTTCAAAATGGTCTATACAAAAGGCAAACCTTATCCAGATTGCCCAGAAATACAACAGAGAAGCTTCATGCAGAGAATTTTGACTTTGTCATGAAAGTGTGTAATTTTTCCTACCACGATACTTGAGCTGAGAGAACATACAATGACTGATCTAATTTTGCAATACCTCAACCACTACATTGTTGGATGGCCACCAAAGCAATCTAGTGTACCACTCAAAGTGCAAACTTATTTTCCTTAGAGATGTTGATGGAAGATGGCATTATTTTCAAAGGTCCTAAAATTGTTCCTGCTTTCTTACAACATGAATATTTCCAGATTTTGCATCATGGTCACCAACTTTCTGAATCTACCAAAAAGGCGAGAGGACTAGTATTTTGGCTTTCTCTAGCAAAAGACATTGATAAAGTACTTGTTCAGTGTGCAATACTACTAAACTGCATTTGCGAAAAGAACTCTTCAGTTAAGTCAAGTTCCTGAACTGCCTCTGATATATTCAAGTGGGGCAATAATCATTACTTAGTGTTGGTAGACTCTTATTCTAACTGGTTCGAGATTGATTTACTATCTAATCTAACATCCACTGCTGTTAATCACCAAGTTGAAACGTCATTTCTCAGTTCATGGTAGTCCACACCATTATTTATGACAATGCTACCCAATTTACCAGTCCGTTTCAGGAATGTGCAAAAGACCTCTCTCAAATCTCATCAGTCTGTAACCTCCATAACTCTAAGTGAACATCTGCCTGCCTTTGTTCTAGCTACTCCCCCATTGCAAAAAATCATTACATTAAACCTGTCAGGAACCTATCCAACTTCAATCCATCCACTTTTAACACCTAAAAAGCATGAATTGGAATATCCTAAAAACTCTCCCACTTGACAGTGCCCTGCTGTATTGTATCACCACATTCCTAAATTTACTAGACAGCCATACCCCCGTACCAAAAGGCTAAAAATTAATTATGCTCCATGGTTAACTAAACCAACAAAAGAACAAATGGTACCAAGAGATAAAACCTGGAAATGTTGGAATTAACACAACTCCGATCTAGTAAAAGTCAAGCAACTTCATAACCATGTAAAAAGACTTGTAACCAAAGATAAGAAAACATACTACACTGGGCTCCAAAAAAATCACAAACATAACCCCAAACAGTTCTCGTCTTCCATTAGTACTCTCCTTAACCTAGGTACAAAAAATAATCACAAACTGAAGGCACAAACTTGTTATAAAAACAAAAAACACCAAGCAGGGAAGCGAGACCTTTCCAAAGTTTAATGTAAGTGCTTTTGTCTTGACCAATGTCAAGACCTCGTCAGAGCTTGATGAAGTCTTGACAGTGGTCAAGACGAAAGCGCTTACATCAATCTTTGGAAAGGCCTCACTTCCCTGCTTGGCGGGTTTTTTTTTTTTTTTTTTTTTACAAAAAATAATCATTGCCTCCACCCTGACAAATCACCAGATCTAATAGCAAGTTTGTTTAACTTCTGCTTAATTGACACTAATATTGCAACCAATTTCTCAAGACCTCTCCCTGCATCTTGCACCCCAAACCAAACTACTGTTCTACAATGCACAGTCCCTACCACAAACATTTCAGATCAAGCCACCCTTCCTGCTCGCACCCAGTCCCCATCTTTTTCTCACTTAAACTCTGCCACAAACAATTCCAAGCCGTATTCACACTTTGGACTGTCCCAACCTCTCATTAAAAAAAATATATATACTTAAGCCTTGTTCCACTGCAGCAGACAGACTACCCACAGAGCATCTAAAAACTGGCAGAGATGCAATTGCTTACCCCATTTTTGTACTCCTAAATCTATCCATAAGAGAATCCTATGTTCCCAACCTTTGGAAAAAAGCCTACATTATACCACTCCACAAAGGAAGTTTCTCAGCTGATATTTCCAATTTTCGCCCCATAGCTGCTCTATCCACCTTATCTAAACTGTTGGAAAAATATATACCTAATGAACTTCCATTTCTTTCTCAAGAATCAAATCCTTTCACAGACTCAACATGGTTTTATACCAGGTCATACCACTTCCACTCCCCAATATCCCTTTATGGACCAAGTTAATACAACCTGTGACTCCAGAAAGTTTGTCTTCACTCTTTTTGGACCTATCCAAAGCCTTTGATAGTATCTCTCGCACTCTGCTCCTCTCTCTGGTTTCTAATATAGCAATAACCCATGCCTGGGTGTGGAAATGATACTGGATACCCACTGTTTTTTGGTTTTGTCCCCGAGGTGAAGCCAGAGGGACCAAACAAACCGGTAGTGAGCCAAATCAGCCACACCCACCCAGAAGTATTTGATATTTTTGTATTTGACATATTAATTGCTTAAAATAAATAATTTAAATCTTAAATATGTATAATGCCTCTTCTGCTCTTTACTGCCCTTCTGCTCTTGTGTATGATGTACTAGTGTATTACTTCTGCGCGTACAGTACGATTGCAGAGCTGTGAAACAACAAAAGGAGAGCTTGAGATATTTTGCTGTTTTTTCGCTGTTAAAAAATGTTAATTAACAGATTAGTTTAAAAGCAAATAAGCAAAAACCATTAAATATGCTTTTTGCTTAATTAAAAACCTTTTAATTAAACGGCACCCAGGAAAGCGACAAAATAAAAAAAACGCTTTTTAGGGAGGTATTTTAATAATATTGGACTCTTTATCCCATCACTCAACCGGTTCAGTAACTACCTAACAAATAGAGAACATGCTGTAAAATGGCAACAGTCTTTCCCCATATATACACAACCTCACTGGGGTCCCCCATGGCCTTATTATACGACGTCTACTTTTCAACAGTATCAACAATTTCTTTTTAGAGTGTCACCAGGGATCTCTTGTACAATATGTAGATGATTCCACTATTATCTGCTTTGCTACAGACTTAACTCTGCTGCAACGCATCACTCAGTCTGCATTCTATGCCATTGGATCATGGCTCCACAACAACTATCTAGCTTTAAACCCCAGTAAAACCAAGCTCATTATTTTTCATTCCAAAGAACTACTCCTCTCAAGAAAACCCAATTTAACATACTCTTCCTGAACCAAACAAAAATTGAAATAGTTACCAATACCAAACTGCTAGGTGTCATAATCGATGAAAACCTAAAATTTGATCTACACATCCAAAATAACGTCAGTAAGACCTAAAACCAAAACTAGGTCTCTACAGACACTTTCTTTTCTTCCCATCAAAACAAGTACTAGTGTCCACCTATCTTCTTCCTTTTCTGGTCTATGGTGCCCAATTGCATACCAACCTTCAATCCTCACTTAAAACTAAACTAGAAATGTGCTACAACAAAATAGCCAGATTTGTAACAGGCTCTCACCATTCCACCCATCACTGCACACCCCTATAAACATTAAACTGACTGGAATTCCCCCATGTCTCACATCTACAGCTTTCCACTGCACATAGACTTCTTACAATACCCGGGGATTGCCATGCTCTTAGTTCATTATTTTCCCACTACAACCCCAGCAGGTCTCTACGATCCGAGAACCAGCTCCTCCTCCTAAATCCACAAACCAAAACTACCTGCAGACCAACTACTTTACTCTTGGGCAGTAGCAGAAACTTACAACAGCCTTACTATATCCATTTGCACCATTCGTAGCACTGGTTCTTTAAAAACAGCTCTCTGAAACCTCCTCCAATCCAGCTGGCTCTGTAACTGCACTAAGTCTCCACTTCCATAACCTAGTTTTCAAATACCCTCCCATCATTCCACATCTCCCCGATTTTCCTCTAACTTTTTACACTACTATTATTCTATACCTCATCCTAATCTGTCTTCCAATGCCTTTCCCTTTCTAAACATAGTACGTCAATTTCTCACTATTTTTACCACTATTCTTTCATATAACTTGCCTTCTTCCTCCTTTCACTCATCCTATCCACCTGTACCCCTTCCTCTAGCCATCCTCTTCATCCAGCACAATAGTTTCACACTTTTCTTCTACTCTACTGCTATAATTTAGCTGCTAGAAAACTCCTAATGTAATTTTAGCTCAAACTTTTCAAACTAGCTATGTACTTGGTATAAAGCAACCCTTTCTGCATTGACATACTAGCTAAGTTATTGACGTAAATTAACCCATACTGCTATATTTACCTTGTATTGATTATGCTGTTTGTTCATTTGAATGTTCTACCTTGTAAAAAGTTATTTTTAGCAATGTATATGTTTTCCGTGGTACTTTACTATGTAAAAGATTATAGCATTTTGTTTTCTTCTGTTTAACCTTGTAGTAACGTTTATCTTTTATGCTCTGTACATGTTTTTTGTGAAGCTTTTCTTTCTGGGCCCCCACTTTAAATGGGCTCTTCTTGGCTCAGTGGACTGTCCTGGTAAACAAATGGCAGTAAATAGACTGATGGGAATAAAGTAACACACGTTTGAAATTATTCAGACTGCTGGAAACAGTGCTGTGTTTTTGATTGAGCTGGGTGGCTTTTTTCAGTTGTGACCTGTAGTACAAGTCAGAATACTAAGAATTTGGGTCTAATAAGATGCATCTGCCTTACATGGATACATTAACTTGATTTAAGTATCTTAATATATATTTGTAAGATCAAAGAGTAAATTTTGGTAATGTTACTGAGTATTGTCAGAGATGTGCAATTTATGTAGATGCAAAACCGTGACTGACTTGCAAGCAAAACAGGAATATTGTGAGATGCTTTTAACTATGACAGACTGCTTTCTTGGCCTTGAAAGAAGTATGCTGGTGTTGGTTTATTAAAAGAAAATGCTTCAGACCTGGGGCTTGGGTGGGTGGCCCCAGGTGAACGTGTATAGGAAATGTTCTGGTAAGAATTTTTCCTTTTATTTAATGTATGTAGACCAGGAAAAACTATTTTAGTGATGGCCCAGGGAGAAAAGCTCCATAAAATCGACATATTGCTATAAATGTAGACTATAAAATACGCAGTTCACATAAAATTAATATTTACAAAGATTGTAGCTTAGAAACCATTTTAACATTAAAACAGATGCATTTGCATGACAGAATAACTAACACCAAATATCCTTACATGAAATTTGTAGGATAAATTTTACAACTATTTCACATAATCTGTTTGTACAGCTGAAGTGCAGTAATAGAGGTATGGTAACTGATAGAATGATTATTGTCCATACATGCGGAGAGTGGAAATCCAATCATTTCTTGGCTATTAAGTATTTATCAAAAGTAGTTTTTTAGTAAGAAGGGTTACATTGTCATATACGGAGTATTCCTGTGGAGATTAGTCAGATTGAAAAAGTGGATGGGGGAATGTGAAGAAAGGAGAAAAAAAGCTGGATGGAGGAGGAGTATATCAAGTAGATGGTAAGAAGGGAGGAGAGTGATAGAAATATATCATTATAAGGGTCTTTCAAGGATGTGAATAGGAGTTAGTACCGTCTGTGCTAGGGAGAATAGGGTAGTACATGTCTACAATTACCAGCACAGATAACCGGAATTTTGTAAAGAATTTTTGACCACCACACTGGTGCAGATGTTTGAATTAAAAATATATTTAAAGTTACTTGTGTTAAAAATGCATCAACAGTAGGTCCTGCTGGACAGAAAGAATGTATGCATGTATATTAGGTTGTATTGAGGTAACTGATCAAATGGGTTTATCGGAGAACCTTGGAAAGGTGGAAAGTTTGAAATTGTGTTGTAGCCTGCAGATGCTTACACAGATCTTAGCAAAGCTCTGTGTGTTGTACCAGAGTTAGGTGACCAGAGGTGATGTTATCCTCTAACCAGCATTAGTTTCTTAGGAACTCGCGCAGCAGCACTTTGGAACCAGACAGGATATATATCTCTCACATCCACACACACATTTGGCTTTTGTTGTAGTAAGACTCGCTGTTCACATCAGCTTGCTTTACTTTAGTAAGTAGTCAAGGAACAATAATTTAGTCAGGGACATTAGTGAGAATAGTTTGTATTTTCTGCATGTGTGAGAAATTATCCAACTGAGTTTTCGTATCTCTGGTTGAAATTCTTTTTACTGTATTCAGTATTCTCTTGTTTTCTGTTTTATTTATCATAAAATATTTTAATACCTTTCATTGTGGCTAGTCCTTTAGAGAATGCTTTTAACATCTTGAAAGCAGTTGTGCTTGTTTTAGTGACAGTGGCCTCTCCTAAAAGTCTTGCTTCTTTGGTCACACCCTACCATTTGTATTGGTATTAATTTACACAGTATGATTGGGTACCCTTTGTAAGAGCCTTAGGGTAGCTCACTGATTTCAGTGTGATTACCTCGGTGCCTAAACAGAAAGGGGCACAGGTAATAAATCTGTGCCAGCTTTTCCCAGGTGTGTATGTGAAACTCCAATATCCAATTGTGTCAGCTACTGGGAACAGGGACGCAGACCTCCAAAGTAGTCTGTGTTGAGTTGTGTGGGCCTGAAGAAAGTCTGTCTAGCCCCAGGTCTGGAGTGTGCTCCATGTGTGCCTTTAAGGGAAATTGTGCTTGATGCAAGGAGCTGCATCAGAAAATACTGTGAATACATCTTTGCTCTTGGTGACCATCCCCCACAATAGTTAGTGGTGTGGATGGACTCTCCTTGATTGCTGATCCGGAGTAGGGAACCCATCACAGATCTTATGAAAGAAATAGCCATGTAGTTTTGATAATTCTTCTTTTTTTTTTTTTTCCTCAAATGGCTACTAGATGTTCCAGTGTAGAACACTGTAGAGAACCCCATCTGAGAATTCCTTTATTTTGATTTGGTCAAAAATATTTACGTAGTTTACAGCGACCTTTACAGTTGAAGTAGTAAGGAGATAGTTGGCAGTTCAGTCATTTGGAGAAACTTGGCATTTGGAGGCGTCACTGTAATTTGGTAAAGTGTATTCATTGTAAGCAAGCAGTACTAATCGGCTAATGGCCTGTCGTGCTTAATTTCTAGTGGTTAGTTTTGAGGCAGCTTTTATACATTAGAAAGGGAACGGTGCAAGTTGAATGGTAGTGCTTGCTGTTTTAATTGCGTATTGCTGTCCTTGTGGAGTTTTTGCGGACGTGTACACAGAACGTTCTCTCTAGCCAGTTTCTGTGGCTTTGTAACCAAGTGATGTAACAGATGTCACCCCCAAAGTTCCAAAAGATGCAACAAGGTGGAGCATTGCATTTACGATGGTTTAAATGTCATTTCCATTCCATGGCAGATTTAAAATTCGCTGGATCCAGGATACTACTGATCCTGATGGCTGTCCAACAGATTGATCTTGTGTTCATAGGGAAGTACTTGGCTATATGCCCTTTTGGACCTTTTTGAGATTAGCTAATTTCCCTTGAAGAGAATAAATCACTGTACCTCTTATCTGTTAAGTAAACACTTGAACCCAGCCACCAACCTGATAGTGATTGTGAAAGTGATTTATTAAGTCTGATATTTGTTGACTAGGAAAGTCCAACTGAGCTAGTGCCCTTTTTCAGCGGTGGCCCGCGGAGAAAAGCTCCACAGTAAAACCAGTTGCATAGTTATAATTCATAAGTTCACAAAGAAACAAAACGTGCATAATTATGACATCTTTCATAGAAAGAAAATTATATGTACAAAGTGCCAGGGCAGTCTGTCATACGATTGAACTATATGGAAAAGAGAAGGCACTCGCAAGCATAATGAAAATATACAATGAGATTAAATTCACAGAAGCGTATGGAATAAGAAATCAGATGAGGTTTGATAGCTCACAGTCAAGTAAGCAATTGCGTATAAAAATTGTGAGAAGACGTAGGAGGTAGTTATGACCAGGCTGGTAGGATGAGAGCATAGTGCTGTCTAAGTTTAGAAGGTGAGAATTGTAAGTTTGTAGCCATGTGAATAATGAAACTGTATTCAGAGTCATCTGGATATGAATGTCTTAAAAAATATTAGAGGGAACATAGAAAAGATTACTAAAGTACAAGTAAAGAAATAGAAGTTGAAGTTATGGCGTGCCATGGTTTTTGGTGTAGGTCTAACACAGGTTATATCACAGCATGATGGAGTCGGTTCCTGAAGGAGAAACAGAAAGATCAGACCTCTGAAGAAGAAATATGGACATGGGAAAGAAAGATTTAATATGGTGTAATATTTATGCAAAGAGAAAGCAAACTAACCAATACAAAAGTAGTAGCAACAGAGATAGTTGAAGAGAAATATAGGCAAAGGAATCTGGACTTGGAAAACTTTACAATACAAAAAATAAGAAGACAAGGTTAGTAATGACTAAGTTTAAGTAACAGAAACTGAGGTTATGGAGTACCTGCGAAGTGAAGGATTCAGTATAGAAAATCTAATTCGGAAAACACCACAACAGCCTACAGTAATAGATACCCAAATTAAGAGGGGGAATCAGTGGAGCAGGAAGCAATTGGTCAGGTGCCATATAAAGATATATTTTGGAGCCTTGCACAGGAAACCAGTATAATTGTTCACGTGAAGATAGCAAGGGAAGGAACAAGAAACTAAACTTTGTAGTCAATGTTGAAAGATAGGCCAGTGAGTTCCCATATGACAGAGCAACGGATTGCACAGGATGAAATTGAAGTGTGCCACAGGAAGATGCTGTAGAACTTTCTATAGAATGCCCGCAGAAATGGACAACAAGGTGTGCCCTGAGTATGGAAGAAAATAAGCTAAGAGAAGAGTTGCTTGATGTAATAGGAATCGATAGATGTATTAGGATCAATGAAAGAAAGAATGCAGAACAGTAAAACCCAAAGTCAGAAGTCTGATAAAACAAATGAACACAGTAATTAAGACAATCCATAGAGATATATGCAATATCACATAAGTAAACAGGATATATTACTGTGTAGCTAAATTAATAACCAATAACTAAAGTTCTACCACAAGAACGCAGGGTAGCAAGGGAAAGGAAGGGGAGAAATCGAATACCATTGTGGAAGTATCGAATAGAGAAAAGCAAACAAGACAAGAAGCGTCACTGTTAGACCATAGAAGAGGGAGTAGATCAAAAATACTAAGAAAGATGTGATAAAAGCAATGCACAGTATTAGAACAGACCAGGATCTGTCATGCACTATCGCAAATAAACTAAAACTTTCAGCACAAGCTCATAAAGCAGATAAATAGATAAATAAAAGCATAAAATAAGCAATTTATTGGTGACCCAAAAAGGTTTTATAGAGAACTGGGATACAAGGTAAAAGGAACTGAAAGACCTCCAAAAAAAAAAAAAAGAAATGTCTACATTATGGAAAAGTATCTATGAAGATGTTGTGGAACATAAAGATGCTAAATGGATAGAAATAAAAGACAGAATAAGTTTGAAGGTACTGGATATGAAATGGGATGAAGTAGCAGCCAGAGAGACTGAAACAAAGTTAAGGAAAGCCTCCTAATTGGAAATCACCAGGCCCATATGCAGTATGTAACTTTTAATTAAAAGTATTAACATTTTCGCACAAAGATTCAGCCATGAGAAGTAACTGTTTATATGCACACCTGAACAGACACCAAACCTGGATAACAGGAAAAACAATGCTCCTACTTGAGTGAACCTGCAAGTTACCCTAAAAATTGTAGACCAGTAACTTGCCTTCCGATGACATATGAACTGCACACCGGAACTGATGCTGACAGAGTTTATAGTCATTTAGAAGAAAACTCATTTATTGCCCTTTTGTTTTACTGCCATAATGGAAAGTCCTATGGAACAAAGGATCATTTGTTAGTCATAGTGGAGAACTGTAAAAAGGGGAAGAATCCAAGTATGGCATGGATTGACTCAAAAAAAAGCATTTAATGGTATCACATTCATGGATAAGAGTATTTCCAGAATGTGCCAATGTTTTTGCTGGGTCAACACCGAGGTTTCTTAGCCCCTCAAAATATTATGAACTGTTGCAAATGGAGTTCCCAGAACCTTCACCCATTCCTCAAATGTCATCTTTGGAGGATGTCACTGCCTGCAATTTTCCTGATAGTCAGCCTGCTGCCCTAGAAACAGAGATTGTACAAAATCTTAAAGAACTTTAGGCACTCATCCCAAACCTGACCCAGCAGCTATAGCTTTACTTGATCCTATTTCTACTACTAAACACCTGGATTTTAAATCCCACTCTTCGTTACAGGGATAGCAAAATTAAGTATC
The DNA here is from genome assembly GCF_019279795.1 of Protopterus annectens. NCBI lineage: Eukaryota > Metazoa > Chordata > Ceratodontiformes > Protopteridae > Protopterus > Protopterus annectens. Next base: position 527,751,141 of record NC_056735.1, on the reverse strand, counting down.
GGGTGGGGGGGGGTGTATGCTTCTGCAATTTTGATTTTCTGAATTTTGAAGGCTTATTAGAAAAGGAATGAAGGTCATCAGGACTAAGACAGAATATATGTGTGTGAATGAGAGGGAGGATAGAGGAATGGTGGGATGCAAGGAGTAGAGGTGGCGAAGGTTGATGAGTTTAAATACTTGGGGTCAGTAGTTGAGTAACGGTGAGTGTGGAAGAGAGGTGAAGAAGAGAGTGCAGGCAGGATGGAGAAGTATGTCCGGAGTGATTTGTGACAGACTAGTACCTGTAAGAGTGAAAGGGAAGGTCTACAAGAGGGTAGTGAGACCAGCTATGTTATATGGATTGGAGACAGTGGCATTGACAAAAAGGCAGGAGTTTGATGTGGCAGTTAAGATTTGCACTGGGTGTGACAAGGGTGGACAGGATTAGGAATAAGTATATTAAAGGGTCAACCCAGGTTGGAAGGTTTGTAGACAAAGCCAGAGAGACAAGATTACGTTGGCTTGGACATGTGCTGAGGAGGGATGCTGAGTATATTGGGAAAAAGATGCTAAGGATGAAGCTACCAGGTAAATGGAAAAGAAGGCCTAAGATAAGGTTTATGGATGGGGTGAACGAGGACATGCAGGTGGTTGGTGTGACAGAGCAAGATGCAGAGGACCGGAAGAAATGGAAACAGGTGATCCGCTGTGCGATCCCTAACTGGAACAGCCGAAAGAAGATGATGATGATTCTGAACTAATTCTGAAAGTGAGGAATGTTTTGTCTGTTTCTTGTGTAGAAAAATCTGCTTTAAATGGTTTAATTTCTTACAGTTTACGATTCACAACTCTGTTTAAAGTGTGTGTGACATTGAACTACCAGGGCTGTGAGTGGTACTGTTTTGAGGAGGTTTGCCTGATTTTTCTAAGAACCTCCCTGATGTGAAAAATGAGATTTTAAATTCTTCTGTGGATATCCAGTTATTTTTTTTCCTCTCCTGCAGTGGTTAACATGTGGTGAGAAGGGCTGTTACTTTTTCAGCCCTTTTCCAAAATTTAAGGGATTCTCTAACCCCTCATCTGATTTTTGGCCAGAAACAAAATAAGCAGTCTCAACAAAACGCTGGTAAAACCGACTATTAAGAAGAAATGGCAAGGGGGTTCAAAAAATACATGACCCCCCCCAAAACCAAGGATAATGCAAGTCAGAATGACTGTTTTTAAAGGGCCTTGCCCTCCCCACTTCGCACCCTGGCAGTTTTTTCCCTTCCACAAAGTCTGAATCTCCACTAATTTCTTTGACAGCTAGTTTCAGATAAGTGGGATCTGATGGTAATGGGTGGAAATTGCTCATCCACCAGACCCAGATGCCTGTTTATCCCCCTGTCCTTTAGCATGTGTTGTCTCAAGGAGTGATAGCCATTTCCTCCTTCACAGGTAGGGAAAAGTTTATTCAAGGATATTTTTGATGCCAAAGAAAGAAAATGGAGTACAGTTCTGGATCTTTCTTTCCCAAACCGATTTGAGATGGTGCCAAGTTCAAAATGCTGCCACTTGAAACCTGCTACCCCTTCTTCCTCATTTAAGTTTCCTAGTAACACTAGATTTAAAAGATGCTTATTGCATCCCTGTTCATCCAGTTTAAGGTTTTGTCTGGGTCAAACTATCAGTTCTCTACCGTAACCTGTAGACTATCCACTGCACCAAGTGTTAGTGTCTAGCTTCATGTAGGTCATTGTAGGCTGCAGGGTATCCACATTCATCCATATTTAGATGACTTCCTTATCTTCTGGAGTCTTTCACAGGGTTAATTTCACTTTGGGAGAGTCTGTACTCAGGCTGCAATTCCAAGAGAATATTCAAAAATCTTTTTTGACTCCATCATATGGGATGGTAGTCCTATTGTGTCGGACACCTCCAGTTCAAAGAGCTATTCTTCCTCTGTTTAAAAAAAAAAATGTATCTGTATTACTGTTTTCCATTCTGACTTTGGTCAATGCGAGGGACTACCTGAGGATCTTGGTTCTCAAGGCATCTGATTCTTGATACCCCTGGCAGGACTCGAGAAAGCTATAATGATATCTAAAGCCTGTTTGGTCCCAGCACTAACCTCCATTGTCCTTTCAAATCCTAGTTATGGGGTTTGTCAAGCAAAATCACTTGGTGGAGATGGCATTTCACAAAACCAAGTGCGCCCCCCACCCCCCAAAAGCAGATAGTTGCCACAGACTTTGCTTGTATTAGTTTCATTAGGGCATGAAGTGCAAGTTGTTTGGGACACAGAGGACAGATGCAAGTACAATGGAAATACTTGCTTTGATCAAGGCACTCGACTCCATCTTTCTTCCTCTGGATCACTTAAAGTTATGGACAATACCAAAGTCATGTGGTACATCAACAAGCAAGGTGGAACCAGGTCTTCCTCACCTTGTAGACCAGCTATGTTAGCTTGTGATGCATCTTCACAGCTCGATCCATCTACGGGCATCCTAAATTTGTCAGGGCAAAACTGTGGCAGACTAGCTGAGCAGGACAAAGGTAGACTGTCATGAATGGAAACTAGATCAGTGGGTCTTCCAAGATTTGATCCTTCTGTGAGGAGTTCCTCAAGTTGACCTTTTTTTGCTCCTCTCTGAACAATCAGCCGGCAAATTTCTGCTCCAAGACTCCATGCAAGAGTGCCTGGCGAATGGCTGCCTTTTCCTTTCCTTGGACATTAATGTTCTGGTGTTTCCCATCCTTTCCACTTGTATCCAAGGTATTTCTGAAAATTCAGAAGGAATCCCTTAAAATCATTGTGGTGTCTCCATTCTGGACAAGGCAACAGTGGTACTCCCTTTTTTGTAAAATGACAGGGCAGTTGCTGCAAGCTTCCTCGTGGAATGGATCTACTTGCATACGAACAACTGTTTTATATACTCCAATCCCAGTCAACTTTAGCTATCTGCATGAAAGATGGGTACCTAAAAGGAATTAAGACCCTGTTGACTGAGGATGTGCAGCAGGTACTAATGGAGGCAAGAAAGATAACTAGTAGAAAGTCTTATTAGCAGTTGGGTGCCATCAACATAATTTTCACCCATTCAGGGTGTGTTTCTCTGGTTTTACAATATTTGTGAGTTACTAGCCTTTGACCTTTCTTACTCTTCCAAGGGTTATTTACTGGCCATGTCACCATGTCTGCCTATAGATCCTCCACTTTCAATGCATTCTCATGTCAAAATGCTTTTGAAAGGGATTTTGCATAAGACGTCTAAGAAAACTGGTGGCTTCTCCTTTGGAATCAGTTTTGTGTTGTGGGACACTATCACTTGCTCCATTTGATCCTGCTTATCTGGCTGACTTGGTTATTAACATAGAAAAGTGTTGTACTGATTGCTCTGATTTCTGCAAGAAGGGTATCTGGGTTGGCTCACCATAAGTGCTTGCAGTTCAAATCTTATTTTCCACAGAGACAGGGTTTCTTTGAAAATTAATTCATCTTTTTATGCCTGAAGTGGTATCTTAGTTTAGTTTTAAGCTGAACTGTTCATCTCCTTGTTTTCTTTCATGAACCTAAAAATGAAGGGGAGAGTGCACTGTATACCCTGGATGTCAGACAACTCTGGCACTATCTTGACAAAAGAAATCTTTCACATCTTCATATCAGTTAATTTCTTGTGAAGGTGAGAATGGGTTACACGTGTCAAAACAGACCATTTCCAAATGGTTGTCTCAGGCTATTACATTGCATTATTCTCACCACAACAAAAATATCCCAGGCAGGGTGAAGACGCACTCAACCTAGACTTTGGCTTCTTGTATGGCTTTTTGGGAAGGGTTGGACTCCAGGAGTATTCTAGAAGCTCCAACTTGGCCCTGTGTATATAATTATACAGAGCACTATAAGCTCGATTCCCTTCTCCTGGTTTAGATTGCACTTCATTAGGCTCCTTCTCCAGGGGCTCCTCGACCCTTCTCTTCTACTTACTAAATGTAGTAAGCTAGGGTAATTTATACATGTATCTAAGTCTTCAGCAGCAGTGATCAGCATGTTGAACATAGTAGTTGTGTAAATTAGGTTACCATAGTAGTGTATGTTCAAATGATCAGTGCTGCAGTAGCCTCTCCTTCCTTTCCCCTTTTTTGTCTTGATTATGCTGGAATGTTTGTATGTATATATTTTTACTCCTGGCTATGTCCCGTCAGGACTTAGCCACCCACTCTGTTGATATGGAAGCTCTGAATGGCTAGGCACTCGAGCCTGTGTTTTTAGGTAGCTCTACTAAAGTTGCCTAACTGAGATTGTGGAATGTGCCCTGAAGCTGGCTATCTAAGATCTTGGCAGGATATACTCCATGTGGTTAAGGCTACTGAAGCAGTGAGGATTCAAACATCTACTGTTGTAAGTTTTTATTTACACACATTGTATCTGTCTTCTGATCATAGGAAGTTACTAGGCTGTTGGCACTGAGGCCTTTACAAGCCTAGCCAAGAATTTTAGCCCATGTTCCAACAAGTCAGCACCTGATGCCCCTGTCCCTCAGGGCACAGGTGGAATCCCAGGGGTGGGTGTGTGTGTTCCTCATCCAGATGTCCAGGTTGTGCTTAAAAAGCGTTGAGAACTCAGCTTGACATGGGGAAGGGAGTCTATTCCATTGAAGAGGGGAGTCTCTGGGACACACCTGTCTGACCAACAAGTCCTATTGATGTCGCAGACCAGGTTGAGGTTGTGTGTGGGTTAATCAAGTGGAGCTTAACTTGCAGATATGCAGCAGTCCCTTCAAGGCAGTGTCTGAGATTGCTTTATATGCCAGACAAATCTCACCTGTGAGCAGTCTGAGACTGAGCAGAGGGACAGGGCTTTTAGCCCATATGTGTAGGGTAGATGTTTGAGGCCCTGAATTCTCCTGGTGTGGAGAGACTGTGGTCTCTCCAGCTGATGCATGTGCTTTGTTGGGTAAATGGTGAAAGGGGCATTGTACTCTATGGGTCTTGTAAGGTAAGAATACAGGGATGTTACGATCTTGTCCCTGGATGAAATTCCCTTCATAATGAGGTGGGCCATGTAGCTTTCCTTACAATGGAAACAATATGGTGGTCAAAAGTCAGTTTGCTATAAACCTTGGGTGCCCAAGTCCCTTGTGACTGATTACATGCTTAGGACCCTGTTAATGTGATAATTTGTGGGGACATGACTCTCCCAAAAGGGGATGATGCATTTTTTGGCATTCAGTTTGAGGCCATGTTTCTGGCACCAGTCAATTATTTGAATGATACTCTCTTGGAGGATATCCACATCACTAGAGGGATTGATGACGGCGCCCACCTTGCAGTCCTCTGCAGACTTGGCCAGCCATAGCCCACTGGTTTTTGGCCTGCAGCTCAGAAAAGTATATCCCAAACAGATGCCCCAAGACTGGTCCCTGTGGTACACTGCTCATTACTGGTCTACTATTTGAGGTGGCTTCTCTTATTTCGACTAGGTGAGTTCCATCAATGAGCCAGTTTGCTACCCATCTGGTAACATAACAGAGATTGATGCTTAGTTGAGAGAGAGTATCGATTGTATTCAAGTTTGGAATAGTATTGACTGCTTTGGCCTAGTCAAGGTAGGTGGTGTGCACAGTCTTCCCCTCCTTCACGACCAAACTCAACAGGCATGATCTCCCCTTGATGAAACCAAACTGTGTAGGACTGAGTTTGGAGGTTGCCATTGTCCTTGTTAATGAGGTCCATGATCTGTTCCATGGCCTTGCAGATCAGGCTATAGTTAGGCTGGTAAGTCTATACTTTACTGGATTGGTGGACACACCACCTTTGTGCAAAGGGATGACAGTGGCTGTTCTCCACCCTGCTGGGATGAAGCCTGTACTTAGGCTTTGGTTGAATAGGGTGCATCTGGTGATCCAAGTTCCTGCTTGAGTTCATGTAGAATGCAGCCTGGGATGTTGTTGAGTCCCATGGAGGCTGCGTTTTTTGCCTTTGAGGGCAGTGATGACTTACTCCCTGGAAATAAGGGGGGGGGTGGGCAGGTGCTGGAGATGTCCTGATTTACTGATGGGGGGGGGGGGCAGAGGGGCGAAGTTTTAGCTGAACCTGTCTGCCAGCAGGTTGGCTAGATCCATGGCATTTTTGTATGTGGTGTCCTTCACTATCAGTTCTGAACAAATCCAAGTGCTTCCTGCAGGATTGCGGATATATTTGAAGAAGGCCTTATGATTGTCTTCAGTAGATGTGGCCAGTTTAGACTCTGCTTTGGAGGATTTCACTAATGCTCTTATTTGCTTGTTCAGTCTAAGGAGAGATTGCTTCCAATTAGGCACCTGCTCATTGGTTCTGATCAGCAATTTTTTCCTTTTATTATAAAGTTTATTGCAGCTGTCCACCAGGCAGGTTTACTCTTCCTTTAGGAGTATTTTGTTCTGTCATGTATTCCGGATATCATGCAGCTACATAAATGCTTATATAGTACTTTGTAGATTTGGGCATTTTGTGCCAGTCCCTATGAAGAGGGAAGGGGGCTGTGAAGCTGTGGTATACCTTCCCTTAGGAGATTATAATCTGCTTTGGAGAAGTCAGTCCATCCTCCATCCTCTCTTCCCCAAGTTTGTTCTGCTTTGGAGAAGTCCATCCATCCTCTTCCCCAATTTTGTACATGGAGTCATGGTGTCATATTGCAACAGTGACAGTCCTCTCCAGCCAATGTTTACACCATTGGGTGGCTAGCTTTTAACGTTCTTTGCATACTCAGTTTTTTTTTTATTAATTTTAACACTTGTACTTGGCCTTCAGCTTTGTATATTGACCCTTGACTTGGTGGTGGAGCTAGTCTTCATTACCTAGCTCACTTTGAAAATTTTGGAGTTCCATAAGATTCCATTGTACTAATTTTTGCCATCTGTTTGCTACTTTGGTGTGAGCTCATTAGGATGTAGTTATAGTATCACTGCTTTACGGATATAAAGCTTTCTCTGTCATCTTTGGGTTCTGTGATTGCTGTGGATGCCCTTTCCCATTCTGACTGCATTTGCTTGTTGGGTGCTTTGAAACTGCCTTGGCTGTACCCATTTAAGTCAGTCATGGCCTTGCAAGTGACCATCAAGGACTTGGTCTTCCAGCCTGACAGGCTAACATTGAATTACCATGTATGTGTTCATTAGGCAACCTGGCTGTAGCTTATAAACCCTTTGCCTTGTCATGTCTTCACTATTGTTAATCTTTGTTCCCAAAGCTCCTATACTGAGCTTTATCATTTCTATCTTGTGCAGAATTCCACTGCCTGATTAGTGGTATTTTGCATTGCCATCTAATAGCACTATTTCTCCGAATCTTACCGTGTCTGTTTTATCATGTAATCTAAAGTCTGGGGCCTAATACTTTATTAAATGTGATGTAGATATCTTTAAAAAAAAAGTCCTATATTCCCTAGTTCATAATTACAGCATTGATTCCCAGGGCCTTCTAGTCTTAGGAGTTCATGGGTTCATAGGTAGGTACTAGGCTATTGGCCCTAGGGCCTATATAAGCCTGGCCAAAAGGTACCCTGGCTTTCGCCCCCCAAGAAAATTATTTTCCTGTGCCACTGTTGAGCAGAGCCACAGAAGTGATCCCCAGGGTAAATTTCCTCTCATCCAATCGAGATTTTTCTTGAGTGCTAATGAGGAGCTTTGATATAGATAGGTAGTTTGTATGGGAAGTCTCTGGGACAGGAATCTATCCCTCCAGTATGTTCTGTTTATTGTGCTGACAAGGTTTAGGTCCCTAGAGCATGTAGCTCAGAGGGATTGGGATTTCTTTAAGTGGAGCATGTCCAAAAGCTCTGGGTTTGACATAGCTTTGTGTGTTAGGCAGAGATTGCCTCTGAGTAGGTGATATGCGACGGAGTAGAGCTGCAGTTTTTTGAGACAGTCTGCGTAGGGCATCTGTTTGAGGCCAGTAATCCTCTTTGTGAGGTATTTCTGCGGCCTTTCCAGTTGTTGTAGATGTCTTGTGAGGTACATACCAAAAGAGTGTTGTACTCTATAATGGGTCTGAGTGATGAGTAGAGGGGAACAATGTCCTATTTTTTTTTTTTTTTTTTCTTCCTGGATGAGAAACCTTTTGTGATGAGGTGTGCCATGTAGACTGATTTCCTGACTACTGTGGCGATGTGAATATCAAAGGAGATACTACTGTCCACCTGTGTCCCAAGGTCTCTTATCACACTTTTGGTGTTATGTAGACTACCGCCTATGTGGTAGTTCATGGGTACAGAGTTTTTACCAAAAGAGATTACCGTGCACTTTTGGGCATTGAGCTTGAGGCCATGGCTTTGACACCAGGCATCTCTCAGCGAGGCCCTTTTGTAGGATGTCCACATTTTTTGGAGTTTTGATTATGGCTTCTAGTTTGCAGTTACAGACCTTCTGTGTTAGTCTGTACTTCGGAGAAGTAGATACCAAACAGGAGAGGACCCAGGACTGAACCCTGTGGTACTCTTGTCACTGGTCTGAAGTTGGATTTGGAGTCTACTACTTTCACAGTATGGGTTCTGTCAGTGAGCCAGTTGGCAACCCATCTTGTGACAGGGATTTATACCTAGTTTAGTGAATTTATCTACAATTCCAGAGTGGGGGATGGTGTCTAAAGCCTTGGCGAGATCTAGATAGGCTGTGTGAACCACCTTATCCTGATCTACGGCTTTGGTGACCGCTTTAAAGAAGTCTGTCAGGTTTAGGAGACATGATCTGCCTTTTACAAACCTGAACTGGGTGGGGTCCTGAGTTTGGAGATTACCAATGTCATTGTTTATAAGATCCATGATGATATGTTCCATGGCCTTGCAGACCAGGCTCTTCAGGCTAATGGGGCAGTAGTTTCCATGGTCTGTGGTGGCTCCCCCTTTGTGGAGTGGGATAACATATAGAATGCTTTGTGGTTGTCTTCAGTCAGTGGCGATTTTTGATTTCGTAACTAGCTTTGGAGGATTTTATGAGGGATCTCAGCTTCTTACTGAGGCTGACCAGGGATTTCTTCCAATCATGGGATTTTTTCTTTTTTGCAACAGTTTGTCTTCTGTTGTAAAGTTTATGGCAGGGGACCACCGGATTGGCTTTTTTTTTTTTTTCATTGTGTAGGACTCCGCAGTCATACCTCTATTGTCCGTTAGCATGGGTGTCGTAAAGTTTGCCACTTCTGTCTTGAGTGTGAAGTTGGCTTTGGAGAAATTTTACTGTGGTTTCCCTAATGTGGGGTGGGGGAGGGATGTGGATGTGTAGGGTGATTAGTTTGTGGTCTGATCTGACCAACGAGGATTTGACCTCTGGTTGCCCATGCTGGTAATAACCAAGTCTAGGATATTGCTGCCCCTGGTGGGGGTGTGGATAAGTTGTTCCAAGGCATTGGACTGTATGAATTCCATAAAACATTGAGTACAAGAGTTGGTACATGAGTAGTTTTCCCAGTTAATGGTGGGGTAATTGAAATCTCCCATTATTAGGGTGTTAGGTTGTACCCTAATATTTTCCAGTGTATCAAGAAATGAGGAGTGGGAATCCTGGGGCATGGTGGGGGATCTGTGGCAAGCTACAGTTTGAATTGCGGTCTTGCCCAGAGTTAGTTGCACTTGGATAATCTCTGATGCATTATGCTGAGCAACTAGCCTGGAGGTGTGGATATCCTTAATGAATATTGACACGCCTCCGCCTTTAGTGTTTCGGTCCAGGTTAGGTGGCCAAAAGGTGTGGTATGAATTGTAGCCTGGCAATGCAGGGGTACTCTGTGGAGTCTTGAACCAGGTCTCTGTCACTGCACAGATGTCGATGTTCTCCATTTTAAGGACTGACGAGTGCATTTTGAGGTTTAGACTTATAGCATTGAGTAGCAATACCCTCAGATTCTGCTTGCTTGTACCTGTTGCGGTGGTGAATTTGTCATTTGAATCTTGCCTAAAAAAAGGCACTATAGGGGTGGCTAATGCCTTAGCCAGTATCCGGAATCCCAGGGACGACAGGTGCAGGCCATCTCTGGCAAAGCATCGTGGTTAATCGATCATGTCATCCCAGGCAGACAGATACTGGATCCCCGTAGAATGACACCAGAAGCTTAGCCAATTGTTGAAGTCAATCATTTTGTCCTTGTACTGTGGTATCATTCTGGGTGATGGCAGGATGCTTCTCATGGCTAGGGTCATACCTGCCTGGGCTACAAGATTGGACAGCTCCTCCATGTCCCTTTTCATGTAGTCCAGAGAGGTACATCTCGGGTCATTCACAGCAATGTGGACAATGACAGTCCTATTTGTACATGTTGTGGAGTGACCTGAGTGCATGTGTTGTGGTGGATCCTGGCACCCGACAGGCAGCTGACAGTAACTTTCTCCTTGTTTAGCCTGGTCAGTGGAACATCAGTGTGCCGGACTATAGTCACTTATGACTAGAGTGTTGGGTACGTTGTTATGCCTTATGGGCTGTGGTTGAGTGGTACACTGAGTTTGTGGGCTATGTGTCATTTGGGTGGTGTTGGGGGGGTGGAGGTTGCTTGTGTTTCTGCTTAGGAGGTTCCTGTTGCTTGGGCAGGTTTTTACTGAGAGCCTCCGCTAATGTAGGCGTGTGTTTTGTGTTTGTGTGTGTTTTGACGGTGTAGGTTTTGAGGGACTATGTGAGGAGTGTGGTGTGGTGCAAGTGTTTACTTTCTCTTCATTGTCTAATCCAGTTTTGGGTGAAGAGCTTCACTTCCAGTTTGGCTATACAAGTGCATCTCTCACAGGTTGTAGTGTTGGTTGGTATTGGGGGGGTGGAGGTTGCTTGTGTTTCTGCTTAGGAGGTTCCTGTTGCTTGGGCAGGTTTTTACTGCGAGCCTCCGCTAATGTAGGCGTGTGTTTTGTGTTTGTGTGTGTTTTGACGGTGTAGGTTTTGAGTGACTATGTGAGGAGTGTGGTGTGGTGCAAGTGTTTACTTTCTCTTCATTGTCTAATCCAGTTTTGGGTGAAGAGCTTCACTTCCAGTTTGGCTATATAAGTGCATCTCTCACAGGTTGTAGTGTTGGTTGGAGGAGAGGGTTGTCTGTGTACATGAAGCAATTACTGCATTTGCCCCAAGATGCCCAGATTCATCAGGTAGACAGGAAAAAACACCGGGAGCTGACCCTTAGACATGCCTGGATAGGTGCTTATTTAAATGCTAGAAACTGGTTTTCCTCTAGACAAGTGAAGAAAGTTGAGTGCTGTAGTAATCTGTAGCTTTACAGACTTGAGTGCTGAAACTAAAAAACTGGCTAGTTCTGAGAAACAAATTTAAGCTAGAAGGCTTCTCTCCAACACAGGCTTGGAGGCTCAGAAGCCCACAAGCAGGCCTGGACACACAAAATCTGCATCCAGACTACCCACAGGAAAGGCAGGAAACAAGCTTAGAATCTCTTTCCACAAAAAAAAAAAAAGAGGAGCAGAAGCTAAGTGGATTGGCCTTCTCAAATGTTCTCCCTGTATTAGGTAGAATGAAGTAATACTAGACTGGGAGGAGTGTCCCAGATGAAATTTACAGTAGGGGCAGGCAACTGCAAAGCCACCAAACCTATAAGAACAGCATACAAATAGGGAGGGTGGGAAACAGCAGAAATGCATCTCACAGCAGAAAAGCAGCAGTGAGCCTTTAAATGAAAGTTTTAAACAGATAAAGGAGCCTCTAGAGAAAGCGTTTAACTGCAAACAAGTTTGCAAAATCAAGCAACCCAAACAGGTGCTTAATAAAAGTGGACAGTTTCCAGTTAATACCTCGCACACAGTGAAACTAGCTAGAAAAGTATACAGTAGACAAAGTGCTATAAATAACTCGAAAAAATAAGCAAAAAAAACAGGATACTTAATGTTATATATTATAGATCCAAGTTTGCTCAGTGTCCTTCCTTCGATTAGCTCAGTGTGAGTATATTTGAAGTCCTGTGGGATTAATTTGCCCACTTTTTTCAGGGTATGCACCTTTGGAGGTTAATACATGTGTGGCTTCAGACAAGCCCCTCCATTAAAATGGTTGAGGTTTTTCAATATCTGTTTTTGCTTTGTTTTTTAATTAGATTTTTTAATTTATGCCTTCATTACTTTGTTAGCTAGAGTTTTATCAGTTGAATTATTCCCATGCCTTTCAGAATGAATTCTGTTTTAGTCTTGTATGCAGTTTAGTTTTATGCAGTTCAGTATATATAAATGTAAAGGAGGTCATTATGGTTGCTTTATACATCTTACTGTAATGGGTTCTACAGTAGATGAAACACTTCAGTTTTTTTTTTTTTTTTAAAACAAATGTGAAAAGGGGTTGGAGTCCTCATTTGTACATGAATACGCACTAATTTGAGGGGAGGGGTGAAATGCATGTACCCATAGGTCCTCAGTCCCTGACTCTTAAAAATTTTCCTAGAGCAGATTATTTGTAAAACTCCTATGTTAAGCGAGGCAAATACCCTTTAAGCATGACTCTGCCTGTCAGATCAGTCATGCCCTCCATAGGTGCTTTCATTGTGCAAAGCTAATCCATAATTCTGCACATTCTTGTGCTAAAATTGGAGAGCATTGCACCACATCAGCTCTTGGGTTATTTCTTACCATTCCTGCATCGGGTAGCTCTTTTTTTTTTTAATGAGGTTTACAGGCTTAGTGGTCTGAAATGATGAACATTCTTGTCTTTTACCCAAGTATTTAGGTACATACAAATGTTTCTAGTATGGACACGAATGCCCCTCTTCCCTGCCAATATACCAAAACAGTTGTTCCCATAATAAGTGTCCAGGCTGCTGTTAAAAATATCTAAGCTAATGCTTGCTTTAATGTAATTTGGTAGTCTGTTCCATGCATCAGCTGCTCTAAGAATGAATTAATACACTTCTCATTCCTGTAGAATCTTTTTCATAGGTCGTCTGATCGTCTGCTACTTCTTGATGGCCCCAAACATTCCCAGAAATAGTGTCTGTAAGTGCCCTATATACCTCAATAAGATCTCATGAGTATCTACGAGGCACTGTACAAATTTAGATATTTTAGTGTTTCATAATTTAAATTTTCACATCCATGGATTCTGCTGTACTATTTCCAGTTTACTCATGCTTGTTTTCTTAAGGTTTCCATATTGTTATTCCATACACAAGTTTGGGTCTAATGTAATTTTTAAACCCGATTTTCTGGACTTTATAAATTTTTTATGCAACCTATAGTTCTATAACCAATTGGTTGATATGATTAAAAAACTCAAAGCTGGATTTACCTATATACCTAGGTCCTTTTGTGGAATTTATAGACTGTGTCTTGGGTTATTCCCCATTTAGGTTTCCAGGGATGCAAATGTGTAAGCGTGCAGCATAGATGCATCCTGCTTTAGGGCTGTCTGTACCCTGGAAGGCTGTTTAGGTCCCCTTATACATACTACTTTTCTGAACAGGCAGTGCAATGAAAGTTTTTTTCTCTGCTCAGTGTATGGTACCTTTCCTGCCTGACATATGGCAAAATAATGTATTCCTCTGCCACTGTGGTTGTACTGTTAGCAGTATTGGTGTGTTTTACTTTAATCAACACTAAGGAACATGTTATGAAGCTGTTTTATGTTTCCAGACTCTGAAGGTGGAGGTTAAAGAAAAAGTTGTTAAAATTGCATCCAATGGTGATTTTTCATGTGGCCTGCTACACCAGAGATGCAGCTGACAGTGGCCAAGATTGCAGCATGGGCATTTTTAATAGACTTGCTTCATTTCAGGAGTAGCTGCAGCAGCAAACAATGCTGAATGCCATTTTTAGGAATGAGAGCTTCTTAGTTGAATGTAGAGAAGAGGGAGTGTACCTTTTATTATGGAGATAGTGTCTCCGTCTCAGCATGCAAATACTATCTTAAAAATCCATTGAAGTGTCAGGACTTTCTTAGTGAGCCCTGTAGCATTGCTAAATGGCTTAAGTGCCAGTAAAGGGGGATAGAATTTGAGTTGTTGTAACTTGGACAACAGCTATTGGAAATGGATGGCTACTTGATGTATTAAAAGGCATTATCCTATAGTTGTAGTCCACCTTGTCAAGTTTCCCCAGAAAACCAGAAGATATCTGTGATTGACTTGGGTAATTTTGAGTGGGGGAAGGAGCAAATAGTTATGGGTTCAAAGAGCTTTATTCTGATCATATGTCCCTACTAGAATAATGGGAGTAGAAGTTCAAAGAGCTAGTAACCATTCTCATCCAAGAGAAGGGTCCAAGATCATTAACTCCACATTATTGTTATGGACTATGTAGTGCTGGCCGAGTGTGGGCATTATTCCTTTCCAGATCTACTCTAGGTCTGATTCCTGGCTGCCTTCTGTTAGGCTCATGGGTTTCTGTCGAATACTAAGGTGAACTCCCCCCTTTTATTCAGGTACTGCTATTGGCTGAATCACTGGAGGTAGCGGGGGTGTAATTCATATGTATTGGTTGTTTGACAGAGAAACTTGCATCAGTTTCAGAGAAGACTGCATCTCTACATGCAACCACTTCAAATATTGAATGTCTGCTGATGAAGTAAGACCGCCATCTCTGTGTGGCATCTGAGCAGTAAAGGCAGTACTTGCTCTTTTAGCTCAAGCATAAGTGATGGCTGATGAGGACTGCTAGCTTTTACAGATGCTGTACCACATTCTAGAGGAAGTGAAAAGTCTTGGCTTGGCAGTTTCAGCTACAGCTTCAGACATTTTTTGGAGTTCTGGGTAGCTCTGGAAAGAGTGCAGGTGCTTGATACAGGGTAGACGGAAAGGCAGTCCAGAAGCTGACTTTTTCCATCTCTAGAGTATACTGCTAGCTAAATTGTTCACCAAATTAACTGGGAAGGATGGATGACTTATTTTTATGTAAAATGGAATAAAATTTCCTGCTGCAGGCACCAACTCATCAATATGCCTTACCAAGCAATAAAGGTTGGGACTCCACATTTAAGAGGAATGATGGATTGTACATTTTCCAGGAGCACCTTCTGTTCTGAATTGTTCTGCTCTTTTGGCGTTTTAGTAATGTTGAATGCGAACCTGTTCGTTCGCTGAAGTGAAGTAACTATTTCTTGCGTTTCTCTTAATGTACTTTTGCACTGGAGTGTTGTATTCTCACCTTTTGGTTGTTGGTTACTTCTCCATGCAACAAAAGAATGATTTCCAATCCTATCTTCCAGTATATAACCCTCTCTTGGCCAAAATGACTTGTCTGGTCAGTCATTACAGAGGAAGTGTCTGCCAAGAGGGGGTCATCATTAAGGCAGCCAGTGTGGTGTGTTAAATTTTTTTTTCTTGTAATGTTACTACATCCCTGTGTGTGGTTGGTTGAGCAGAGAAAAAGGAGGAAGTGCAGTGGGATAACACTGGCTGCCCCCTTACATCTGAAATATGCATTGACAAAAATAAATCCCACCCAACCCTGAAGTATATGAAGCAGTACCCCTGTATTCCTGTTGTAAATAGCCATTTGCTGTGTGCTTGAGCACATGCAACATTCCTCATCCCTTAGAGGGCAGGAGTGGTTCGTCTCAACTACATCCTTCTTGCCTGGTTCTTGCAGTGCCAGGGTGGCTAACGTGAGCCTTGTTACCTGGGTAGTGGTCAGTACTCCATCCCTGTGCACAGTGGAGCAAGGCTATAGCAATTGGAATCTGGGATAGTTGATAGAAAGCTACCATTTTATACACATTCTTAATTGTCACTACCCCCGCCCCCCAAAAACAAAAAGCTGGGTGACAAACCCCCTGTAAACCTGCACTTAAGTTCTGTGGTCAGTATTCCTTGAGAATAAGGAAAACCTTCCACATTGTTCTCTTAAGTCTTAAATGTGGGTTTGGCCACTGCTGAAAACTGCATTGTGCTAAATGTTTTTTTTTTTTTTTTTATATATATACACTTATATTGAGTTTTCGTAACTAAGAAAAAGTTGTAAAACTGATTTGGCAGTTGGAATGGTTTCTTGCTTGTGAAACCCTGCCCAGGAGAATTGGGATCCCGTGGAGTGTGGACATCGAACACTGGTACAGGAGTATTGAGCATGGACTCAGTGGAGCATGCCCTCTTCAAATATGAAGATTGTACATGGGAAGACCAATAAGAAGGCACTGGAGAAATGTACCCAAGTGTTGAAATCTCCCAGCAATTGTCCTCTCAAGAAGTACTTTGTCTTCTGTTGTAATAGATTGTATGATGTGATGTAGCACTGAATGCAATTGCACGCTTATTTCTGTTTAATGCCAGATACACCTAAGTCATTGTAATGAACCAGAGCAGAAAAGCTGTGGTGGTTAGTTTCACAGCACTACAGACACTGGGATGTCCTAGAGGCAGGACTTCCCCCTCTGATTTAAGTCTGAATTTAAGTACAGGTTTATAAAGTCTTCAGCATCTGGCAGATCTCATTATCTTTGTGTCATGGACTTCAGGGTCATGAGGATGTAGACAGTGGGAAGGCATAGCATCAAAGAGCTTGTATTAAAATTGAGTCACCCTGAAAACAGCGACTGGATGTACAGGGAAGGTATATTAGTCTAGTTAAATAGTGATAGGTTTATTTTTTCTAAACGTCAAACTTGGGCCATATTTAGACCACCCTAAATTAAATGCTTCCATTGTTCCAGGCCCTTTACAGAATGTAGCACACAGTGGACTTTCTTGGCTACTTCCATTGTTTTCTAGATATGAGTGGTTTAACGTCTGTTGCGTTTTGCTTACTTTAGCTCCATAAGCAAAAATGTAAAGAAATGAACATGTCAGGAAGTTGAGGTCCTTTAGTTTTCACTCTTGTACTAATTGGGTAAGTAAGATGGTCAGTACATCATTTTATCTCTGACTCTGGCAGTTGAGGCAAGGCCTAATGCAATATTTAATATGTTTTCATGATGTGAGAGGACTCTGTATAAGAAGATACGACCCATTCTGATGTTTTACATGGAAGAAAATGCAGACTTCACATGTACAGAGGCCAGATGTCTTGTCTGAACTTGCATATCCTGGATTTGAGTCTGCTCTCTAACCTAACCAGTAAGCCACCATACGTTTCTCTTATTGTCACCTTACATGTGGCCTAAGGCTACAGTAGTGCATGGAGTACTGTGATTATGCTTTGATATCTGGAGAAAGACATCAGTTTAGTGCTACTGTAGAGCAAGACCTAATGTTAAAAAATGTTAAGTACTGCCTGATTAACTTAAGGTAGAGTCTCGTGCTAGGCTGTCAAATCTTGCCAGTACTGACCACCAAACTACAGCAACTATTTTTCTCCTTGCCATCTGTGCTGGTAACATGTTCCTGACATCCTCTTGTAAACTTAGAAAGTTGCTAGAATAGCAGGATTTGTTTTTGTCTGTGCTTTCTAAAAGACATGAAGTCTGAAGCTCATATGCATGTCATTTAGTGACTTTAGTCCCCTGGTTTGTGAGAGAGTCTCATATTTTTATGAGGAACAAACCAAACATATGAGGCAAAAATCTGGACATTCTGCAAAAATCTCAACAGTTGAGAAGCATGGACGAGGAGTGTAAACCTAACAGAGTTGCCCTGTCTTTCTGACAGCACGCACTAAGCGCTTTATGGCTTTGAAAACTGGCAAAATACTTGGGTCTTACCTTTACTAGAACTACATGGAGCAGATAAAGCTCCATGTACTATAAAGAATTATGATCTGGTCTTGGATTATAACCCTTAATTGTGTTCTTGAAATGGATACCAAAATTCACCTCGAGTTTTGTTGCCAAGGTGAATTTCTTGGCATCCGTAACTTTAACACCTAATAAACAGGTTATAGTTGGCAGCCTGCTCATAATCCTCTCTTTTAGGTATAATGTACAGTAAATGTCCCACAGTGCTTTAATGAACAAGCAAGCTAGAGTCTGTCAGCTGATTCTGAGTATTATTTATATGTACAGCAGTCTGTATGTCATTAGTACTTAGCTTTTCAACTTTCCCTCCTCTCACAAAAGAAAAATAAATAAAAAAATAAAACTTTGCTGTTTAACATTGTATGTAGTGAGTAATGAGTACTTATTCATTCTAATAAGCAAGTTAAATGCCCCTCTGTTTTTTCAGGTTATTGTACCTCCTCCTCTAGCTCCGATTTTAGAAAGGATACTCTGCCAAACTGTTTTAAAATGCAAGTAAATTTTGGTAATCACATTTCAGCACGACTTGTCATTTAAGATACTTGCGTATGGTCAGCGCTGACTGTGTGAGATGATGGCACACTGTACTTGCATTAAAATTAACAGCTTTGAACTGCCTGTGTATCAGGCGGCCTGATTATTCTAGTTCAGTTTTCTGTAGATGTTATGTAATGAATATTGATTGCCCCTTGTAATAGGGAACCAAGCGCAGAAAGAAAATAACAGAATGATCAAATGAGGCAGAAACAGTACTGATATTTTCAGTCGGAAACTGAAAGCACTTCATGTTGTAAACATTAATTTCTTTCAACCTCCCTCCCATTTTAAAGAACGAGGATGTTTAGCGGTCTCACACATGAACTTGCTGACCTCTGATAGTAATAAAGGTAAACTTTTGAATGACCCAAGTTAAAGAACTTTGTCTATGTTAACATAGGTTCTAGACCTTTTTCTTTCTGTACCTCTGAGGCTGTACAGTATGACAGGCACTGTGTAAAAGGGGCCAGTATGTGCTTTAATGAAGATGTCCAACCCACTAAAGGCATCAATATTGAGTACAAAATGAAATGTGCCATAATAGACTGAAGTGACCGGTTTGTGAACAGCACTATTTTCTGCACATGTAACACATACCAGAGCCAGTACACAATACTGCCTAAGACATGTATGACTATCATTTTGCTAGGTGAATTTAGGACAAATACCATTGTTATTTGCTTGTTAATGAAAGTTGGTAGGAAAAAATGTAAAGCGAGTTTTTGCATTAGTCCTTTAAAGATGAAAAAGTGCATAATTTGCCCTATATATCTTATTCATCATCAGTCATAGAAAAGTGTTCATTCCCAGGAGAGAGATAATGGATTCAGAAAGCCTGGAGGAATGGAAGATTGTCATTCAGTGCAGATGAGTTTCAGTGTAATTGTCCTATCAGGAAAAAATGGGTTGCAAAGAAAAAATAAACTTCAGATTTTAAATTAAGTAGAAGCTTGTATTCTATTTAATTAAGACTGGCCTATTTTAAACTATGTGGCAGAGCTGAGAAAGGTCTGTAGTGCAAAGACTGTTGATGAACAAAATACATACGTTGTAACAATTAGTCTCTCATTTCCACAACAGAAGTTGAGACATTTTTGAGCTAATTTATAAATCTTTACAATGACTAAAGATTTAAGCAGATTCTATAAAGATTTAAGCAGATTCTATAGATGACTGTTTTCTTGCATGCTGCTTCAGCATAGTTGTAATAGGCACATTGTATGGCTTTTGGATTTCTTCACAACATGCTTTGCATATCATAGCCACTCAGTGTACTGTTTTTATTTGGCTAATCAAGGCTAAAATTACTTCATTAGCTGGTAAATACCTATGATTGTTTTACATTAATTTAAAAAATATATATTTTCAGTAAAGTTTAAAGTATGTGTTTCCTTCATCTTAAATTCATTTCCTTAACATTCACCTTTTATGCTATAGTTGCCCCAGGCTAGATTTGCTCATGTGGAAAGACTAGCATTTTGATATTCTCATTTTGTGTTTTGTTTAATTTTGTATCCCTGTATACAATGTAGGCTTGGCTGCTAAAGCCAGTGTATTACAGAAACAAATGCATGGATCTTTCTTTTCTAAGCTTCAGTATTACTGAAACTTATGAGCATTTGTGTTAGCATTGTATGTTGTGAAGCACTTATGGCAGATGTATATCTTTCCATGGTTTGTTCAAATATTGGTCTACTTGTGTGTAGGTGTTTGTCAGGGTTGTACATTTTAAAAGCCTGAAAGAAACTTCTGAGGAACTGTATTCAGTTATCACGTCTGTTTTAATGTGCACATTGCTTCTGTTGATGCTAAAAGCTCAAAAAAGGAATTACTTGTAGTCAAGACAGATCTATACCAGTGTGCACCAGAATATCATAAGATGTGTAAAGATTCTTGGTGATTTTAACAATTTTACTTGTGGCTTCTAAAAAACTGATATAATGTCCATTTTCATTTGATTCAACAATTTGTCTTGGATCTACTCAGATCCGTTCTTGGCACCTCCATACATGACCAACAGAATAAAGGTTCCCCTGCATGTATAAAGTACATATATAAAGTATCAAACAAACATGAGTCAGCAAACTGTGGTGCTGTTATTTAATACTAAGCATTTATTATCATTACGAAAAAGAAACAAAAACAACAAACCGGTTTCAGCTGTAACAATTACATAGCCTTTACTCAGTGTTAAAAACAAATCCACACAATTGTTCCATTTATATTTTCACCAAGTAACAAAACAAATTATGATTGGGTAACTCACAAGTGCTTATTCAGTCCCGATGGAAAAATCCACCTAGTTTTATAATCCATTTTTTTTCTCTTTAGCATCAGGAATAGAGTGCTATCCAGCCTTATTGGATCCTTTACCCTTAATTGTCAATAATTGTGAAATTAAGAGGCTGTGGGGTGATTTAAAGAATGTTTGTATAGTGTGCTATTGGGTTTCTTGTTCCTCCTATCACTCATATGTTTAGAGATTCGTATTCTAACTGGTCTGGAGGTCTGGCCCACATAAAATGCTGAGCAGCTCCATGAAGCCAAATACATTACCCAATCACTGCTGCAGTTTGCAAAGAATCCAATGTCAAAAACATTACCTGAATTCCTACTTGTAAATTGTTTTGACTTCATAATCCTATTGCAGTGACTACATGGTGTACACTCTACCAGTTTACTCCCCAACAGAGTGGTTTGTGTACTACCAGTAGTTTGGACACCTAATCCTCGCTTAAAGTGACTTTAAGAACTCAAATTTCTGCCTCTACGGAATGCGAATAGATAGTTATCATGAAGGATTTGTGATAGCTTGTCAGCCAGCAAGATGTTCCAGTGTCTGTATATACTGTTCAGAAGCAGATCTGTGTTTCTCCCATATGTGGTTGTTAACCATATTTCTGGACTTGTACCCTGCTGTTTGTCCTTGTATTTCAGTAAATCAGCCCTATTAAGATTTGATGCCCAATTACTAGCACTTAAAACATATCCCATTATGTAGCCCCTATCTCGAAATCTGTTCATGAGATATTTCCTATACAGGTCATAGGTTGAGTCATCTGAGCATATACGTCTCATTCTGATGAAGTGAGACTTTGGATATTCCTGGTTATGTGGGGTGGATGGAAGCTGGAGGTGTGAAGAAGGGAATTATATTGTGGATATTTACGGAATACTTCAGTTCTCAGTGTGGTCCTCATTCCTAGTAACCAAAACGTCAAAAGATGTTATTTGTTCTAAGTTGTAATTCAAGGTGAACTGAAGACCCGATTTATTTTCATTCAGCTATCCCATAAATTCCATCAGATAATCCACATCTGATCTCCACACCATCTGGCATTCATCCAGAAACCTCCATATGTCAATCTCATCCAGGTACAAATTGTGTGCTGTCATAAGTAAGGTGTTCTTCCACATATGCCATGAAAAAGTCTGCATAAATGGGGGCAAAAGACACCCCCGTAGCTGTCCTCTGCACATGCCGATAGCGCTGATCCCCATAGAAAGGCTTTTTTGGTTAACATGTTCTGTTAGGCATATCAAAAATGTATTGAACCCAGGTTGATATAAATTCAACTTGTATAGCCAGTATTCAACTGCATCAAGGCCTGCGCCATGGGGAATGTTGCTATAGAGTGCACTTGCATCAAGTGTACACATGAGCCATCCATGCTCCAATTGCATGTCAGAAATTGTCTCCAAAAATTCTGTGGTGTCCTTGATCCCTGATCTGACCCATGTCAACAGTGGTTGTAGATGTTGTGAGAAACTGTGAAAGCGATTCACTAATAGAACTGTTGCCCGATACAATTGGTCTGCCTGGTGGATTAAAAAGATCTTTGTGAATTTTTGGCAGAAAATCTATGTACTGGCTCTTGGGATCTGACACTGTGAGATGGTATTTTGTAGCGTCTGTCATAATGCCTTCCTCCCTGGCTATAGCTAAAAAATCATCAGTCTGCTTTTTAAACCTAAATGTGGGATCCAAAGGCATATTAACATATCTCCAATCACTCAGTTGTTTGTGCTTCAGAATCATATTGACTCCAATTCATGACCACCACTACCCCACTCTTGTCGGCAGAAGGGATAACCAAATCCTTATTGTTTACCAGTTCTTGTAAGGCATCCTGTTCGATCTTTGAGAGATTATTTGCCTTACAGACTTATTGCCTAGAGTGGAAATGTAGATTTTTGAGTACACTTGTTTGAAATAACTGAACGTTGTGATGCATTGGTGGTACAAATTTGGATTTATGATGCATGAAAGCTTTAACAGAGTCGGAAGTATCACTATCCCAAAAGTGCAGCCTCAGATTCAGTAGTCTACAAAATGCCATAACATCTTGAGCTAATGTGTCCCCGGGAACAAAAAAACCTGGAATGAAATTAAGACCTTTGTTCAATATGTTTTTGTGTTTCCGAAAGATTGGCAGTAGAAATATTTAGTACATTGTTATTATTGTGTACATTCATTTCTTGGTTAGAAGTTTCAGTAACCCCTCCATGTCGTTTATTTTGGTATGTTTGCGTCCTGCTCTTTTGTAGGGCCTAAAGGGACTGGAGTGTTACTACTTTTGGGAGTGGGTAAGTCAGAGGTTTGCTGCATGTCCAGGTCAGTGGCTGAAGATGAATCTTCACCTGATGTATCAGCACTGGACCTTTGTTTTTTTAGTATGGGTCTGGGGTGCTTACATTTTATTTTATTATTATCTTCATCAAACCTGACATGTCTACTATAAATGGGTTTCCCTTCTCATAATCCTGCCTGGTCCCGCTGGAATTTGTGGACCTTACTCTCCTGTAACTGTTCCAAACATAAAAGGTCTGCACTTAGTTTATTTAGGCATGTCGTATAAAAGGGCTGGCCCTCGAAAATTTGTCTCTTCACATAATTTTGTGATGTTTATAATATCTTTGTCTATCACTTTGTCATGATGGCTAGCCAGTGCCTCAACGAACCCCATAGCCATTTGTTGTATAGTGGCCCACTGTTTGGCTAATTCTGCATCAATATCAGTGACCAAGGGTTGTGTCCTGACACTTAGGCTTCTTGGGGAAATCCCCATGGCTAAGTAAGCTCTGGAAAGTCTGGAATGCCACACATTTGATCTTATCGATCTCATACGCTTGTTTAATTTCTGAAAAAGGGCCTCATAAGTATACTCCGGGCTCCTAGTTATGTTATTTATATTCACATTGTTTGTATCTCCTAATCCACATACCCCCAAATCCTCCCCATCAGTGGATAAAAACCCATTAATATTTTACTTAAATCCATATTAATCAGGTACACTATCAGATATGTTGATTATACAATATATACTATGGGGAAAAGACCCTGTTAAGAATCAACTTGAGGTCTATAAACCCAAAGGTCTGTTCCTGAAATCCTAAATAGTGATTCAGTTAACTTTAATGCAGTGTTGGTTTTGCTCCACTCAGTAGTAGACCAGATCATTTATGTATGGACCATGATAGCCCTTGCCAGATTTGGCCAAACTGTCCATATTAATCAATATAATACAACAAACCACTGACAATGCTACATCCATATAATTGTATTATATTATATATTCAAAGTTCTCATACAGATGCCAATGTCATAGGTGGACTTGTAATGGCCCTTGCCCATATTTCAATATAATTAAGCAGTTATGGCAACCCTGCATCAAAAAAGATACCTTCTTAATGGGTATCCACAAGAATTTTTGTATGTATAAAAGGGAAACCAATCCATAAATGCAGCCTATGCCAAACCGCCATACCATTCGTAATCTGACAATGCCACGTCCACTACCTCCAAAGATGATCCAAAGAACACTCATTGCTCTAGTTGCAGATAACAACACCAAGTATTGTATCCAATAGACACCAGGGCCCTTTCTCTGTAGATATATAATATGCCTGCTAAATATGGGGACCAAAAAATTAATACTATATCTCAGAAAATCCAAAAGTGTAGCAAAAAATATGTTTGGAGATGTACATCCTCATTGAGCATCAACCAAATCTCTAGTGGGCCTATCCCATCTCCATCTAAGATATGCCAATTAATATTAATTCCTTACAAAATGTGGATAGATTGGTCCTAACTGCAGATTATTAGTCTCTTGTATAACAATGTGGGTCAACAGTGGGTAAAAAAATCAAATGTTTTGCCCAAAAGTGTTACAAATCCATTTGTTGATAGACATACAAATACAGTGATGTAAATAATGACAACCTTAAGAGCATTAAGCTACCCCTGATAATGCAGTACAACCACACACAACTATCTAATTTGGAAGGTAAACCAAAAAATAGAGATGATAAAGAAAACAATGCATAAACCATATATTCGAGCAGCCCCCTTATAGAATAAGTATAATACCAAAATGTGTGACATACACTGGCAAACTAATAATAAGCAAATTAGTACAGATATATTCAGTCAATAATTCATCAGTTTTTTTTTATCTTATGTCTCTTCCCACATATCCTTACCTGCCACACTGGAATAATTTTTAATCCATACTCCTAAATGCTTCATTTTATCACTTTCCTTTATGGATATCGCTGAATCAATTTGTATGTGGGAACATAATTGACCATTATTGCCTTTGTTTTGGTTTCATTAATTTTATATCCCAAAAAGGTTTGAAACTGTCTCAGTGTTCCACAGCACTGTAATGTCTATTTCTAGTTTTCTAAGGTATAAAATAATGCTATCTGCAAAGAAACTGTTTTTCATGACTACATACCAATTATATCCTTGTATTTGAGTCCTTTATTTTCTTTGCCAATGGTTCTAAATATAATGCAAATAAAGAGGAAAGAGGACACCCCTGGCTGGTTCCTCTGCTCAAGCAGAGATTATCAGAGAGGAGCCCACCCACTTTATTTTTGCCTGTGATCCATCATATATCCTCCTAATCAACATTACAATTTTATCAGAGAATGTGAGCGCTTCCATTGCTCTGCACATAAAGTTCCAGCTTTCTCTGCAACTAGACCCACCGCCAACAGTGGCATTTTCTCACATTTTGCTTCCTTCTGAATCCGTGTTGTGTTAATGTTATCAAATGTTTTCCTTCCCTCCACAAAACCACAATGATCCATATCTATAAATTTTGGCATCACTTTGGATGTTTTTAGCCATTATAGACGCAACACTTTATAGTCATGGTTTAATATTGAAATGGGCCTGTATGTAGGTATTACAGCTACCAACTGTTTCTTCCAGGATGTTGGTACTTCTCTTAAAATACTGTTAAGCAAAACCTTCCAGATCTTTCAGTTTTTTTTACTTCCTAGCTTCTAAACTTCCACAAGAATGCCGTCTATTCCTGAGGACTTTCATGTAAATTGGTTAGACATCATGATTGTTATCTCATCTCCTATCCTAACTGTTAGTAATTGAGTCTCCTAACATTGGCGTGTTTAATTCTTCCATAAACATTTTAATTTTTACCTTTTTTTGATTTCCATATTTCTCTGGTTTATACAGACATTAATAACATTTCCAAAATATTTCTAATACTTCTACAGGATCCCCTTAGTGACAGCCCTTTCTGCTTTGTTGCCCAAGTTGTTATGCTAATTTTTTGTGCTGTAGAGTTTTATCATCAAAAAGTTTAATAATCTTTCTAAACTCATGCCTATTATTGAGGTAATCCCTTATTTTGTGTAGCGCTCTGCAGTTCCTCTTCTCCCCCTATTTTGTAACATTTCAGCATTGGTCAGTCCCTCTAAATAATTCTTGTTACTACTTAACCATGTTTACCTTTCTTTTATTTCCACCCTGTTTTTAAACACCACTTTAATTTTATCCCACTCCCCAGCTATATTTTCAGAAGAAATTTCTATCTTCTGTAATAGCTCCTGAATAATTTCCAATACCCATTCCTTAAATTCCTCTTTTCAACAGGTAGGTGGGAAAGCACTAGTGTCTTTCATTACCCTGTATTTTAGTCATTGGTGCATCATCTGAAATACTTATTGGGTGCTTGTCAAGTCCTTCAATTAATTGCACGTGTTCCTGTGAAATGTAAATTGTCTAGTCTAGCCCAGTTTTTGTATCTTGGGAAATGCGTATTTACTACAAACTCCTAGTACTGAATTCACATTTTCCATGCCAAATATTTTCATAAATTTCTTTAAAAATCTGCCCTCTAAGTTTTCCCTTCTGGGCCCCCCAGACACATTTTCACTGTTGCAAATCAAATTCCAGTCCCCACCTAGAAGTAATATTCATTGAGGAGAGTGGAT
Organism: Protopterus annectens; assembly: GCF_019279795.1. Classification (NCBI taxonomy): domain Eukaryota; kingdom Metazoa; phylum Chordata; order Ceratodontiformes; family Protopteridae; genus Protopterus; species Protopterus annectens. The sequence continues at coordinate 527,724,787 of NC_056735.1, read as the reverse complement.
TATTTCTCCCACAATTTTCCTAAGCTCCATTATAGCAGTTTATGGTGGACTATAAATACATGTCAGTGTAATCTTCTTCCCTTGGCAGTAGCCCCTTAGTACTACAAATCTACCATTATTGTCCTTATCTGTTTCAATTATAGGAGCTGTTGCAATTAATATAAGTACTCCTCTCTTCCTTTGCCGTAGGTGTTCTGCTGAATAGCCATCCTGAAAACCTTTCTTAATTAAATTCTCATGTTTAGTTCTTTCCAAGTAGGTCTTCTGTAGTATAGATATTTGTACCCTACATTTTAATATACATCACTATTCTTTTTTTGTATTTATCTGAGACCATTCATGTTTAAAGACATTATAGAAAGCATCATAATCTTGAGAAATTATTTCTGCCTTTTACGTACAACATCTTTGTTAAATGTCTAATTCCAACTTTTGTGTTGCATACATGTACTGTTAACAGGTTAATCTTTTATCCAGTTGTTTCTTGTCATTTCCCTTTGAGTCTCTCATCTTGCAGAACTGCACATAAAACTATGTACATCTTCAAATATTTGAGTTTTACCCTCCTAATAGGAAGAAATGTTTCAAACTGACAGCCAAATACATAGACCTGAGGTAACCTAAAAGAAAGGTTATCTAAGCTAAGACACTGTGGTTATCCATTGTAAGATGCGTGGTACAGCCTGTGGTTCGATTTTAAGTGCTGTCTGGTGTTGTCTTATGTCTGTACCTCTTAGCTGGGAAAAAACTTGCATGCTTTCAGAAAACATTTTCTCCAAGCCATCCTTCATCAGATTGTCTGCTAGAGACATGAGAACCAGACATAAAACTGTTTACCAGAAAAAAAAAACGTATAATATTCAATACTTTTCATGTACTTGCTTTCTCTTAAAACTTACTAGATGAAGCTAATCATTCCACTATGCAAGAATGAGAAAAAGCACACAATTTTTTTTTTAAATTCCACAACAGCATCCACTGGCTTGACCAACAGCAGAAAGATGACACAAATAGAAATATATCCAAACCAGGTTTATTCACAGTTCAAAGTTTGCACTTTTGTAGTGACAACCCACTACTACTTCAGACAATAAAAGGCAGCTTCACAGCAGTTTGTGGTCAGTTCTGGTTGTTTTGCTTACACACACACTTGCCTTTGCTTAGATCTTGGCTCCATAGCAACATTACAGAAGAACGGTCAGTCACCACACTAATTTTGTTTCTTTTGTCATGCTTTAAGCAGATTTATTTATTTTTGCATTGCAGTGCCTACATTCCTTAAAAAATAAAAAAGGAGAAAGAGAAAGGAAAAAAAGCACATTTACATTAGTATCCCCATTACAATTAAAAATAACTGAAATAACTTTAACGTGAAAATTGTCCACCATTTAAATAGTACTATTAAGAAAAACATTTGTTTTGCTTAACTTTCTCCCTCCTGTTCCCCTGTCCTGAGTATTTTTATGAGCACTAATGACTTGAAGTAAGGCATATGCTTAGTCCCTTACTATTTTAACAAAGTACAAAAACACTCCAATATTTCCAGATTTTCTTGTTTTATTCCTGTTCATCTCCATCTTCCAAACACTGTCTCTGCTTCATTTCCAATGTACCCCCAGTTTTTCTAGTCAGCTCTTGTGCTTTTTTCCCCCTCTCAAGCATTTTCCATTGAAACACTGGAAAAGTTTTCAGTGGCCCAGTCTGTGTTTATTACCAGAAGAGCAAGAAACAGATTCTCCTGTTTCACAGCTCACTTTTTGTTAGACAAACTTTTGTGTTTCTTCCTTAGCATGTACTTCGTCAAAATTATTTTACATACAGGGAAAATATTTTGAAGATAGCTGGGTACAGCAGTTTGAATCTCATGCCTGCTTCTTGACATTCCTGAATAATGGAATAAATGTACTCCTCTTCTGCCTGGTGTACAATGAGTACTCATTCTCCACAAACTCTCTGCTGTCTCCCATTTTTAGTACTTTGTCCTTCTGCCACAGATGTTCTTCGTCTTCCATTGCTGCAGTCCTAACAATTGGGTATAGTCCACATCCAGTCGGCCCGAATACCAGAGTATAAGGCTGACGTCGGCCATGGCGCATTAGGGTACTAATCGCATGACCCTATCCTCAGTCTTTTGCCGCGTGGTCCGATGCAGAAGCAGTTTTTAGTGCAGGTTGGCGTTCTGAGATATTTTTCAGACCGAATCAGAGTTGGCTAAGTACCCGTTGGGGAACATTTTGGTTTTCTTGCCTCAGTATTTAACCGGATGTCAGAAAAAGTGAATAACTGTATTTCTTGTGGGAAACAGATACCGCATAAGGATTTCCATACTTTGTGTATACCTTGTTTAGGGCCTGAGCACGGCGTTGTTGGTTGCGCCTTGTGCTAGGTTTAACAAACGCACTATTAAGAGGAGGTTAGACTGTGCCAGGTTAGTGTTTGGGAAGGACAAACAGTTGAAGAACCGCAGTCCCGGATGTCGGTTCTTTAGAGGCTCAGTGGAGCCAGAGGTTTTGCCAGGAGTTTCTATGGAGTCTCCGGCAGAAACTTTACTGTTACAGGATGTCCCATCTCAGGAGGCAGGCCAGGCTGAGGGGCTTCTCAAGGGCCTATTCTTCCCTCTTGTCCCACAGTAGTTAGAGCCTCTCCTTCTGTTGCTAAAGCTTCTTTTAGAGGTAGGCCAATTTCAGCTTCAGTGGGGGCTTCTCCTAGCTTTTCGGGTTCTGTACCTAAGAAACATATGCTTAAAATGGCAGAAGATTTGATTACTATGATTAGAGGTTCTATGGGCCCTCCTGCTAAGAGGCCTAGGGTGGAGCCGAGTTTGCCAGTTTTGAACAAGGTTCAGAGGCTTCTGAGTCCTCTGCGGATGATTTACAGGAGTATCCTCCTTATTCTGATTCTGATGTGGATGATGCCACTCCTTGCTTCTCCTCCTGAGGATTTTTCATTTTCAGAGACTCTGCATTCCATGAGGGAGCACTTTAAATGGGAAGGCCAGGATTACTCTGATTCCAGGAAGAGGCTTAGGGAATTCTTGTTTTTGCCCCAGCATAGGCCCTTAGCTATACCTCCTGTGTTGACTGTGGTGGAAGATGTTTTGCAGAGGCTTCCCTGAACCCTGATTCTTTGCCTCCTGCTCCTGTTAAACCTGATAGGTACTATAGGGTGCCTGAAGCTCATAAGTATTTGTTTAAGAGTCCTAGGGCGGACCCAGAAACTGTTTCTCAGGGGCCTAAAGGTGTTAAAGCCTCTGTGGTTAGAAATCCTGTTCCCACTGACAAGGAGGCTAGGGCTTTGGATAGGTGGGGTAAGAAACTGTATACTTCTTCCACTCTAGCCATGAGGCGTTGAATTGTCAGTTCCACATGCTGAAATATCAAAATTATCTCCTTTCTCAATTGAAGTCTAAGGTGGATGCTTTGGCGGAAGGTATTGAGTGTAAAGAGTTGCTGGATTTGGTTTATGTGTCTGAACAAGTGGGCAAGCATTCTTTGCAATGTGGCTTTGATGCTGTGCAGGCCTCCTCGAGGTGGCTGCCACTAGTTCTGTTCTTCGCATGCCTGGTTAAGAGATCAGAATTTGGCTGAGCATGTTAAGACAAGGATTTTGGATGCACCTTTACAGTCTGATGTGTTGTTTGGTTCGCCTGTGGAAGCAGTTTTAAAGAAAATGGAGGACAAAGCTAAATCTATGCAAACTGTTAAGAATTTTTTGCAGGTACAGCCACCGTTTAGTAGAAATTGGCCTGCTAAGGGGTGGACTTATCCTGCTTATGACTCCCAGTCTAGGGGTAGGTCTAGACGTGGTAGGGGCAGGGCTCAAGGTTCTTTTAGGTCTAGAACAGGGAGTTCACCTGCTCAGACTTCTAGTGAGGGCAGGGGTCAGTCCTTTCGTAAGCAGACCCAATGACCTGCCTTTTCAGCTGCCAGTAGATTCTCGTCTGGCAGCTCCTTTACTGTCTCTTTTCAAAGAAAATTGGGATTTAATTACTCAAGACAGATGGGTGTTGGACATTATTCACCACGGTTACAGGTTTTATTTCCATACAATGCCCCCTTTCAAAGGCATGCCACTCCTCCACAAAGAAAAGAGGCTCACAAGCAAGTTTCTCAGTTACTCAAAATGGGGGCCATTCAGCCAGTCCCTGTATCAGAAAGGGGCCTAGGATTTTATTCCGCATGTTCCTAGTACCAAAGAAGGGGAACACGTGGAGACCAATTTTGGATTTATCTCTCCTCAACACTTATCTGGACATTCCCAAGTTCAAGATGTTGACGTTACAACAGCTTTTACCTCTGCTGGGCAAAGATCACTGGATGGTAACTTTAGATCTCAAGGAAGCTTACCTTCATGTGCCTATCAGGCTAAGTTGCAGGAAGTATCTGCGGTTTCGAGCTGGAGATTCTCATTATCAGTTCTCTGCATTGCCCTTTGGCTTATCTACTGTATTCACCAAGGTTCTGGCTCCAGTGATAGCTTACTTCAGGCTACAAGGAATTCAAATCTATCCTTACTTAGACGACTGCCTGATTCTGGCTCAAGAAAGGAAGACCTTCTACAGCATCTGGAATATGTTATAGCAGTGCTAAGATGCCTAGGGTATTCTGTGAGCGAAATAAAGTCCAGTCTAGTACCCTCTCAAGACATGTGCTTTCTGGGTGTGAGACTGAATACAGCAGCCCAGATGGCCTTTTTAACCCCGGACAAACAAATGAGTCTATCACTTTACTTCCATCATCTATCTCATCAGTCCGTGCTGACTGCAGGGACAGTCCTTCAAGCATTAGGGTTCATGGCATCTTGTATTCTGGTGCTTCCCAATGCCAAACTGCATATGAGGAAGTTACAATGGTATCTCAAAATGTATGGACACAGCACTGCCAGGATTTAGACACTGTCATTCCCATAATACCTTGCCTTCAAAGGAATTTTTGTGGTGGGCTCAGGAATGTCACCTAAACAAGGGACTCTCTGTGACCCGGCCAGAGGCGAGTCAGATTTTAACGACAGATGCCTCGGACATTGCTTGGGAGCTCATCTACTTGGAAAGTGGATACAAGACAAGTGGCCTGCCAGACTACAGCATCTACATATCAACATGAAGGAGATGTTAGCAGTCCAGTTCGCTTTACTGGCTTTCAAGGAGTTACTTCTTCGGGACAGGTGTTGATTCTAACAGACAACACAACTGTCATGTGGTACATCAACAAGCAAGGGGAACACATTCTTATCCTCTATGCAGGCAAGCAATGATTTTATGGGAGATTGCGCTAAGCTTGCAACTAACTCTTCAGGCAAGGTTTCTGCCAGGAGCACAGAACTCCTTAGCAGATGTGTTAAGCAGGAATCATGGATCCCCACGAGTGGAAACTGGATCTTCATGTATTTCAGACATTGACAGTGTCATGGGAACTCCAGACATAGATCTGTTCGCTTCTCCACTAAACCACCAGCTGCCAAAGTATTGCACAAAGGGGTTTCATCACACAGCTTGGAAAGTGGATGCTCTGTCTTTCAGTTGGGAAAATCTTCATGTGTATGCCTTTCCACCTCTGCCTCTTCTTCCAAAGGTGCTATTAAAGGTCAGACAAGACAGGCCAAGGATGATTTTGATAGCTCCAGATTGGCCTCGGCAACACTGGTACCCACTACTACGGAGTCTGGTAAAGAAGCCTCCATGGCCTTTACCTCTGATTCCTCATCTGTTATCTCAAGAGGACGGTCATCTGCTCAATGTCAAGCTTCACTCTCTTCATCTGACAGCCTGGCATATTCTGTGTTGAAACACAGCAGGTCTCAACTTCCTCAACAAGTTTTAAATGTGATTATGGAAGCTAGGCGACCTAGTACAAGGAGAGTGTGCAGCAAAATGGAAGAGATTTTTATTTTGGATTGCAGCAAGGAATTTGGAGATTTCTGAGCCTAATTTGAGTGTGGCTCTTCAATATCTTACCGAGTTATTGGACAAAGGGTTGTCCTTCTCTTCTATTAAGATTCATGCTGCAGCAATTTCAGCTCACTATGATTGTGACCCACCTTTGTTTTCACATCCTTTGTTCAAGCAGTTTCTTAGAGGGCAAAGAATATAAGACCCCACGAGCTCCTACTCCTGCTTGGGATCTCAATTTTGTGTTGGAAAAACTTACTCTACAACCTTTTGAGCCCTGGCTTACTGCTAAATTGAAATATTTGTCATGGAAGACTGCTTTTTGTTGGCTATTACTTCTGCAAGAAGGGTGTCTGAGTTGCAGGCCCTTATGGCAGTCGAGCCCTTTTGATTTTCCATAAGGATAGGGTATCATTTACTCCTTCCTTTATGCCTAAGGTGGTTTCTAGTGTGGCTTTAAACCAGACTATTCATTTGCCTACTTTTTATGCAGACCCCAAAATAAAGGGGAAAAGATTTTGCATACTTTAGATGTACACAGGCAATTGCGTTATTACTTAAGCAGGACTAAGGATTTTAGACAGTCTCAGCAGTTGTTTGTTTCTTTTGCTTTGTGTTGGCAAGCCTGTGTCAAAACAAACTATTTCTAGGTGGATTGGCTTTTGCATTGCATTTTGTTATTCCCATCATGGCAAGGAGGTTCCAGCTGGGATTAGGCCTCATTCCACTAGGGCTACTGCCACTTCCACAGCATTTCTGGGTGGCAACTAAGGATATTTTGGAAGCAGCTACTTGGAGTTCAGTGCATACTTTCTCTAAGCATTATCACCTTCCTATCTACTCTAGGTCTAGGGCTGGTTTTGCCACAGCTGTTTTGCAAGGCATGTTGTCAGCTCCTGCTTCTTTATGATTTGCCAGCCTCCTTACCTCTGCTTTGGGATTCTACCCAATTGTTAGGACTGCAGCAATGGAAGATAGTACAGTTTTGTACCTACCATAAATGTAGATGTTCGAGGATTCCACCTCCTTCCCCTCTGTGTTTAGGGGTGGTAGTGTAGGTGAGCTTACCTGCTTATATTTTTGTATATATTGTTCATGTTTTGGTGCAGGTTTTTTGGGCCTTGTCTTTTTAGGGTCTTCTGACATCTGGGGCAAGAAAAGACTGAGGATAGTCATGCGCATTAGTACCCCATGGCGCCGACTGGATGCGGACTGTACCCAATTGTTAGGACTGCAGCAATGGAATCCTCGAACATCTACATTTATGGTAGGTACAAAACTGTACTTTTTGTCAGTATCCACTCCTCCTGCTGGTAAAATTTAATCTTTACGAATAAAGGTCTAAACTGAGGTGGTGCTGTGGTAGCGTTGTCACCTCACAGTAAGATGTCCTGTTCGATGCTCCGCTAAAGCGTCGTCTGTGTGGAGACATGCGTGAATGGGCGTACCTTCGTTGAAGGTTGTGGGCCAGAGCTGGCAACTCGGCACGTGAAAATCTACTGCCAATCATTAGTGGACCGGAGTTCCGCTGTGGTGACCCCTAACCGGGAAAAGCCGAAAGAGACCACGATTAAAGGTCTAGGTTGTTTTCTCATAGCCGGGTTTGGAGCCTACACATGATGTGCCCTTTCAATTAATTTCTATAGTGTAATACCAGCCCAGTAGCTTATTTATGCTTTCATATAATTAATAGTTTTGTTTCTTCCAGTTTCTTGGTTACAGCAGAAAATCTCAAGTTTTCCCTATGCGTTGTCCTCTGATTCTATTTTTTGGCACATCTCTTGTTGTAATCTTGTATTCAGCCAGCCTTTACTTCATTTTGACCCCGAGTTTTGCAGTTCTGTCACCTTATCTGAATACCTCTTTAAAGCTGCTTACATTTTTCCAGCCTTTTATTATTTGAGTTGATATACTCCAGCAGTGTTTCATTTATTTTAGTCAGATCTGTGTGCAGTTGCTGTATGCTTTCTCTAGGTTCCTGGATGTCATGTCTGGAGTTTGCACTGCATTTTGCTGAAGAGCTACAGTACTTTTCCCAGTCAGTGTTTTTTTTGTCACCTTGTGTAGCTGATTTTCCTTCAGCTCCCCTATTTTTTGTGGCATCCAGGCAGTGCACTTGGCGGTTATTGAAATTTACCCAGAAATCTAGGTCCATTGTCTTTCTCTGCTAAATTTCTGTTTTCTGAATGGGAAGATTTACAGGGCAAGAAAAAGCAAATCAGCAGTACACTTCCGTGTTGTCCTTACACTAGCCAGAATTCAAGGCAAACTCAACATACTTATGGAAAAAAATGCTGCTATTTGCAACATGATTTCAAAATGCTCTCATTTTAATCTGTATTTGAGACTTGATCCTGTAACTCCTGTGCTACTTCTGCACTTTAAAGGGGGAGAGAGAGAGTTGCACTTTAAAAGACTACTGGCTGCACTGTAGACAGGAATGGAATGAGAGGAAAATAATTTTGTTGACTGGCCATTGGAATGCTGAAATTGAGGGCCCCAGGGCAGCCACCAGTTTCACCCGTGTTATAATTCGCAACTGCACATATGCTCCTGAACATGGGACTGACAGTGGTATTACTGTTTCTTAGCATAGCAGAAGAGATATCAGTAACTGTCTACTTTTGACAGCTTCTTGCAGACCGTGTGAAGTACATATATTCCTGGAGTTCCTCACTTTTCAAATATTTCAGCTAAGCTAATCAAGATGGTCTTGGCCTTAAAATATAGCAGTTTTTCCACCATTTTTTACCCAGTCCTTATAAAAATGTTGCTGCAAAACAGACCCACTTTTCAACACCTTCATGCTTTTATTTTCTACTTTTGCAAGCTGGAAGACTCTTAATTTTTGGGATTAGGTCAACAAGACTGAAAAGGTTTGGGAAATATCAAGTTGAAATCAGCTTGGCTCTGTTTGCAGCATGAGGAGTGGCCCTTGCTGATGGAGGCAGCCATATGAGAATGCACTGAGCTTATAACACTTCTCCTTCCAAGTAGGATAGTGCTTGGGCAATCTGTTTGCACCGTTGTCCCACTCCAAGGGTGGAAATGGTGTGCTGTGTTTGTGGGATTTAGTGTAAAGGGTTAATGATTTGCATATATACAGTTCTGGGTGAAGGTAGGAAATTAGATGCAAGTGCACCTTCTGATACTATCCTTTTTTTATGCTATTCTTGGCCTTGCATCACTGCAGAAATACATTCTTAACACTTGACAAGCAGAGTCCTTGAGTTAACAGAAGGGTTACTAATGACTACTGGAATGCCTACATTCCTCAGAAGGAAATTTTCTTCCCCAGGGTTACATAAGGGGACCCACCATATGGTGTGGCTTGAATAGGTGAGCACTTTAGGAAGTACCAGATTGGCAGATGGTTGCTCTTCCCAAATTAGAGGACTGAATTAGCCAACAGGATCTGGAATACTTTGGGCTGTGGGTTAAGTCAAAAGCAGTTTTTAGAAAACCTGCATCTGCTTGGCCACCTTGAGGACAATTAAACTGTATACAAGATAAAATCCGTCTTCGTCTGTTAAGAATGCTGCTTGATGACGCTTAAACTACTGTGATCCCACTTTAATTTAATGTAGTTAATTGCCTTATTGCCTTAGGAGTGTTTTAACTTCTTGTGGAGATCAATTTGACTTGCTAGTTGTGTATGTAGCTTGTGTTACCTTCTATTTTTTAGACTTGCAAGAAAAGCTTTTAGGCAAAGCTATATAACCGTATTCTTTTAAACCTCTTAATTCTGTAGATGCTTCAGTACAGCTACAGAACAGCCTGCTATCAGGTTGATGTTTTTTTCTGGTTAACAAGAGTTATAGTGCTTCAGTCTTCTGCTGATGAATAAGATGACTTGTCACAGACAGGTGCTTTTTAATTAATCTCAGAAGTGGGAAGAGTCCCAGAGAACTAAAATAGTTAATACTTATGTGCAGCCAAGTGGCTAAAAATTAAAGCATTTTTTCTGCTGCATGCAAGATTTAGAAAGTCATTAAATAGAGCATCGATCAATGAACTCCTCTGAAAGAAAAGATTACAAGAAAAAGATAAAAGTAATGAAGGTCTCCTGCCTAGTTAATCTCTTCTGTATCTACAAATTGCTGTCATTTCTAACATTAGGGATATTCCAAGTCTCCTTTGAAAAGGCTACTTTTTAAACACAAATTAATCGAAGTTGGACTTAAAAGTGTATTGTGAATTGACAGCCATACCTGCCCACTTACAACTAACTTTGATTAAATAAGGATGCAAATGCTTGCAGTGCTTTGTGTACTGTGTTTATTGCCGATTTAAATCCCTGTCTGAAAAAATGCACCTTATTTTCTGAAACCTTTGATCTTAAAACAGTTGTACAAGCAGTAACTTGGTATTACCATACAAGGTAGTGTTTCAGGCATTTATGCATTGTATATTCCACTAGGCAATGTACACAGTGCGGTCTATACCAGTGTCACTTCCACTGCCAGTCATGTGAGCCTTCCTGCCTACTATTAACTAGCCATAATGCTTGTGCCCTTGCTAGACCATCAACATTATAACTAGAAAATGTAAGCATATTGCTGTATTATGCCACTGGCTACATTTTCATTGGGGTCCTGCTGACAGTCCACGAGTGAGTTGCTTAAGCCGATTGCAGCCTAGCTTCTGTTTGATTTTTATGGCTAGCATTTTATTAGTTCTGTTGTGCTGCATTCATTCTCTTCAGGGTGAATTTTACCCAGACTTAGTTTTGCAAGCACAGCAGACAGGCAAACTAGATCTTGACCATATCAGTGGCACAGAGAAATGGGACCCTATCGGTGTCCTATCTGACCAGGTTTCAGTTAGCAGCATGGATGCTGGGGTAGCTGGCTAGGGAGTGGAGGGAATAAGTGATCAGATTCCCAGAGGGATTAAGGCAGGTTGCTATCAGCTGTAGGAATGCCCCAGGAGTACATTCCCTAGCACAGGGATTCTGAATCCATTAGAGTGCATGCAACCTAGAGGAGTATTTTGATTGTGAATACTGTCCTTTTATGTATAACATGCATTGCATTGTTAGCGGGAAAGAGAACGACTCCAAGAACATCTAGTCCTGTGTAATTAAATGTCAATTTTCAACAGCTCCCACTTCCACCATCCATATATTATGATGCTCTGGATCAGGAAAGGACTAAGTTAGCTTACTTATTGTTGCCACTTAAAAGGGGCCCAGTGAACTCAAAGGTAATCTAGTGTCGTCTCCTGTGGTTTTTACTTAATGCTGTTAAAACCAGTGTCAAGTCTGCTTGTAGAATGGCATTTGGTTGAAGCATGGCACGAGTCAGATGGTTGTCCTTGTTTACACAGCTGCTAATTAGAAGTTGCATTTAGTCAAATGCAGCATAGTTACACACCATCTTAGGACTTAAGGCTAGATGTTTTTGCAAGTGTTACACTCCTCATTTAGTCAGTGTTGGAGCTGTGCCACTCCCATACCTCTCCTGTTTGAGACACAATTGTACAAGCCCAAAAACAGTGGGAAATGATGTGGGAGGGGGAGATATGCATTTAAATATGAGGTTTGTGAGATGTGTGTATCAAGTCCAAAATCAGTGCATCTTTGAGAATTCCACCTTCAAAAAGGTTAAGTAATTTGAGTTGGTGTGTATATGTAATTAATGAGGGTGTTTGGTGTGCAGGCTGTCCTTTGACCTTGCAGAAAATGTTTAATATATAACAGCAATGTGCACATTGCTGTTACAGCTGCACTGTTTTTAAGAGCCTTGAAATATAGTAGGGCACTACAAGCTTTCAATATACTGGAGTGAAGTAATCCGTATAATTTCTAAATTCAGGTTTGCACTTAAACTGTATTACAATAGCCCTCACAGTGGGTCACATGTGGAATGTTATCCACTGCAAACATGGCCACCACTCTCCCAGCCACACATCAAGCTGTTGACCCTTGCTAGACATGATGGAAGCCATCCCTGTAAGCTAGGGATGTAAGATGCCCTCAGTGGACTTGTATTTTATCAACCAACCTGAAACGCATTTCATACTGCACGTCACCCCTGAATAGCCTTGCATTTCTTGAGCTTGTGTTGCATTGTCGAGTTAAGACTTGTCATTTTCCTCTTAAAGTTGTAGAGCTTCCTGCAGTTATCCTCCATCCCCTCTTGCTCTTTGTGCACAACTACGCTTAAATGAAAATTGTACATTTCAGGCTAGGGAAGTTTGTGCTTGGGTCTTTCAAACAGCTGCCATTTTGTAGCTGGCTTCTGTACTACATGCCCTAAGTGCTGGTAACTTAGACATGGCTTAGACCTCATCACTAACAAAGACTTCTTGCCAGTAGTTACCAAATCTTTTATCTAGGTGGAGCATACAGGTTTTGGAGGTAGTCATTAGCTACTGTTGGTTTGATGCAACAAAAATTAAATTCAAATCCCCAGGGAACTTGTCTCACTGATTTCCAGTATCAGCAGTGATTTTATATATTTATATGCATTACTATCAATTGCATTTGTATCCTTCGAAACTTGTGCAAACAATTCTGACTTTCTTCTGGTTTGCAATTAATGTTAAAGGGGAAATATTAGGTGACTCAGCATTGAATGCTCAGTAGCTGGTACCAACATTACCTCCATTACATAAATCTGTAGTCTCACAATTAGCCATGTCAACATTTGCTTTGTTACAATAATCCGCCATTACAGTATCTTTGGATATTAATTTTGAGCAGATAACAGTGTAGTTCCTACATTAGTCACCCCTAGCATCAGTCTGGAACTGTTCAGGCTGAAACATTTCAACATTTTCTTGGGCCAGAAGCTCCACAAACTTAAGTCTGTAACTTTAACAGTGATGCCTGAGCACTAAAGGTGGTACAGACTTGGAAATAGAAAATCTTGAGGATGCTGTAGTCTTCAGCAGTGCCTTTTTTGGAATAGTATATAGTCTCCTGTCAGACCTTGTCAGATGCAAAAGGATCAGTACTAAAGGATTGCATTTGTTTCCAAGGTGCATGAGAGAGTTTCCTCAGGAAATTAAGCATGAAAGCCTTCCTTAACCTAAAACATCTCTGTGCCTAAGCTAGGAAATATTCCTTTTTCATTTCAAGCTAAAGGAAAAAATGTATGGATTACTATTAGTATGTCGACCAATAACTTATTAAATGGAATGGGAGCAGTCATGGGTTCATAGGTTGGTACTAGGCTATCGGCCCTAGGGCCTATGCAAGCCTAGCCATAACAATTCCCTGGATATTTCTTCCCATAATATTTGCTTCTCTGGACCCCTGTCTAGCAAGGCAACTGACATGATCCTTGGGGTGAATTTCCTATCTCCCATCCAATCATCAAGGTTCCTTTTGAAGAGGACTAATGAGGTGCTCTGCTTGACATGTATGGATAGTCTGTTCCAGAGTATGGGGATTCTCTGGGTCAGGAACCTATCCCTCCAGCATGTTTTGTTCATTGTGACAAGGTTTAGATCCCTGGAGCGTGTGGTTCTGAGGGATTGGGATTTCTTTAAGTGGAGCATGTCCATTCGTGGAGGCTCTTAATAATAATCTGCTCAAGCAACAGAGACCTCCAGAGCAGAAATGCAAGCAACCTCCAACCCCCAACACAACCCAAATGACACATAGTCCACAGACTGTGTGCCACTCAGCCACAGCCAATAAGGCAAAACGTACCCAACACACACTAGTCATAGGTAATTGTATACTCAGGCCCACTGATGTCCCACTCACCAGGCTAAACAAGGAGAAACGTTACTGTCAGCTGCCTGTCTGGTGCCAGGATCCGCCATGTAACCCACGCACTCAAGTCACTCCACAAGTACAAATATGACTCTCATTGTCCATGTTGGTGTGAACGACCTGAGACATACCTCCCTGGACTACATGAAAAGAGACATGGAAGAGCTCTCCGATCTTGTAGCCCAGGCAGGTATGACTCTGGCCCTGAGTAGCATTCTGCCATCAGCCAGAATGATGCCGCAGTACAAGGACAAAATGATGGACTTCAACAATTGGCTAAGCTTCTGGTGCCTTTCTAAAGGGATCCAGTATCTGTCTGCCTGGGAAGACATGGTCAACAGACCACGATGCTTTGCTAGAGATGGCCTGCACCTGTCACCCCAAGGATTCCGGATACTGGCTAAGGTTCTTGCCGCCCCTATAGTGCTTTTTTTAGGCAGGGTTCAAATGACAAATTCACCACCATAACACGAACAAGAAAGCAAAAACTGAGGGTGAAGCTATTCAATGCTAGAAGTCTAAATCTCAAAATGCACTCACTGAAGGCACTCCTTAAAATGGAGAACATTGATATTTGTGCAGTGACTGAGACCTGGTTCAAGGCTCCAGCGAGTACCCCTGCACTACCAGGCTATAACTCATGCCACCCTTTTCGGCCATGCAACCTGGACTGGAGCACCAAAGGTGGAGGTGTGTCCATATTCATTAAGGATATCCACACCTCCAGGCTAGTTGCTCAGCATAATGCAGCTGAGGTTATCCAAGTGCAACTAACTCTGGGCTAAACTGCAATCCAAATTGTAGCTTGCTACTGATCACCCACCATGCCCCAGGTTTCCCACTCCTCTTTTCTTGATGTACTGGAAAATATTAGGGTTCAATCAAACACCCTAATAATGGGCAATTTCAACTACCCCACAATTAACTGGGAAAACTACTCATGTACAAACTCCTTCGCTCAACGCTTTCTGGAATTCATAAACTCCAATGCCCTGGATCAACTTTTCCACACCCCCATCAGGGGCAACAATCTAGATCTAGTCATTACCAGCATGAGTGACTGGTGTTCCACACCTGAAGTCAACGCCTAATTGGACCGATCTGACCATAATCTAATTACCCTAGATATCCACATCCTGCCAATACCCCCCCCCCCCCCCATTAAGGAAACCATGGTAAAAAAATTTCTCCAAAGCCAATTTCATGCTGCTTAAGACAGAAGTGGTGAACTTCATGACACCCATGCAGATGGACAATACAGTTATGACTACTGAATCCTACACAATTGCACTTTATAAGCACTTGCATGAGTGCATGGATCGTGCTATCCCAAACAGATCCAAGACGATATCCTCCAAAAAAAGGAAGCCAATCTGGTGGTCCCCTGTCATAAACTGTACAACAGAAGGAAGAAACTGTTGCAAAAGAGAGTAAAATCCCATGAGTGGAGTAGCTCCCTGGTCAGCCTCAGTAAGAAGCTGCAATCCCTGATAAAATCCTCTAAAGCTAGTTACGAAAACAAAATCACCACTGATTCTAAAGACAACCACAAAGCATTCTATCGCTATGTCAAGAATCTCAATGGCAATACTCAGATCTGCTCTGAGTTACAGCAAAATGGCACTAAATATACAGA
This sequence comes from Protopterus annectens, assembly GCF_019279795.1. Classification (NCBI taxonomy): domain Eukaryota; kingdom Metazoa; phylum Chordata; order Ceratodontiformes; family Protopteridae; genus Protopterus; species Protopterus annectens. The sequence goes on along the minus strand of NC_056735.1, from coordinate 527,709,538 downwards.
CCCAACTGATATTGCCAACATCCTGGCAGATAGGTTCAGTGCTAACTTTACCCCCCTCTCACCACCTAAAGAGCCCATCTCTGTACCGGAAGAATGCAAAGTTCCTGTAATCACGGCTGCACAGGTAAAAACCACACTCTCTAAAGCCAAGAACACAGCATCCATGGGACCAGACAACATCCCAGGCTGTGTTCTACACAAACTACAGAATGAACTGGCACCCCACCTAAGTAACATGTTCAGTCATAGCCTCACCTCAGACTTTCTGCCTGCTGAATGGCGCTCCACAATGGTTATCCCACTCCAAAGGAGGGAGCCACCACGGACACCGGGGAACTACCGCCCCATTAGTCTGATCTGCAAGGCCATGGAACGTATCATCATGGAACTTATAAACAAAGGCATTGGTAATCTCCAAACTCTGGACCCCACCCAGTTTGGGTTTGTAAAAGGCAAATCTTGTCTCCTAAACCTGATAAACTTCTTTGAAGCAGTCACCAGAGCTGTAGACAAGGGTAAGGTGGTTCACACAGCCTATCTAGATCTTGCCAAGGCTTTCGACACCATCCCCCACTCTGGAATTATAGATAAACTCACTAAACTAGGTATAAATCCCTATGTCACAAGACGGGTTGCCAACTGGCTCACTGAAAGAACCCACACTGTGAAAGTAGCAGACTTCAAAATCCAACTTCAGACCATTGACAAGTGGAGTACCACATGGTTCAGTCATGGGTCCTCTCCTGTTAGCCTGTACTTTAGAAAAGTAGATACCAAACACAGAAGGTCTTTGGCTAACTAACTTTGCAGTTGACTGCAAACTAGGAGCCATAATCAAAACTCCTAACGATGTGGACATCCTACAAAAGGGCCTCACTGAGACAGATGCCTGGTGTTAAAGCCATGGCCTCAAGCTCCATGCCAAAAAGTGCATCGTCATCCCCTTCGGTAAAAACTCTGTACCCATGAACTACAGCATAGGCGGTAGTATACTTAAGTGTGATGAGACCTTGGGACACAGGTGGACAGAAGTCTCTCCTTTGATAATCACATCACCACAGTAGTCAGGAAATCCTTCTACGTGGCACACATCATCACAAAAGGTTTCTCATCCAGAAAAAAAGGTCATTGTTCCCCTCTACTTATCACTCATTGTACCCGTTATAGAGTACAACGCCCCTTTTGGTATGTACCTCACAAGACATCTACAACCACTGGAAAGGCCACAGAAATACCTCACAAAGAGGATTACCAGCCTCAAACAGATGCCCTGTGCAGACAGTCTCAAAAAACTCCAGCTTTACTCCGTTGCATATCGCCTACTCAGAGATGATCTCTGCCTAACATACAAAGCTATGTCAAACCCAGAGCTGTTGGACATGCTCCACTTAAAGAAATCCCAATCCCTCCGAGCTACATGCTCTAGGGACCTAAACCTTGTCACCACAATAAACAGAACATGCTGGAGGGATAGATTCCTGTCCCAGAGACTTCCCATACTCTGGAATAAACTACCTATCTATATCAAACAAAGCTCCTCATTAGCACTCTTCACGAAAAATCTTGATTGGATGGGAAATGGGAAATTCATCCCGGGGATCACCTCTGTGGCTCTGCTTGACAGTGGCACAGGAAAATTATTTTCTTGGGTGGCAAAAGCCAGGGTACCTTTTTGGCTGGGCTTGTATAGGCCCCAGGACCAATAGCCTAGTACCTATCTATGAACCAACAGCTCAGGGTTTGACATGGCCTTGTATGTTAAGCAGAGATTGCCTCTGAGTAGGCGATATGTTAGAGTATAGCTGGAGTTTTTTTTAGACTGTCAGCATATGGCAACTGCTTTTGGCCTGTGATTCTTTTAGTGAGGTATTTCTGTGGCCTTTCCACCTGTTGCAGATGTGTTGTGAGGTACATACGAAACTGGGCATTATACTCTATAATGGGTCTAATGAGGGATGAGTACAGTGGGACAATGACCTCCTTTTTTTCTGGATGAAAAGCCCTTAGTGAAGACGTGTGCCACATAGGATTTTCTGACTCTTGTGGCGATGTGGTTATCTAAAGCGAGACCACTGTCCACCTGTGCCCCTAAGTCTCTCATCATACTTTCGATGTTTAGTGTCCTGCCACCTATGTGGTAATTCATGGGTACATGTTTTTTTCCAAAGAGGATAACTATACTTTTCTTGGCATTAAGCTTGAGCCCATGGCTCTGGCACCAGGCATCTGTTTCTGTAAGGCCCTTTTGTGGAGTATCCACATAATTTGGGGATTCAATAATGGCTCCCAGTTTGCAGTCATCTGCAAACTGTTAGCCAGAGTCGCTTAGTGTTGGCCTGTACTTCAGAGAAGTAGATGCCAAACAAGAGTGGTCCCAGGATTGAACTCTGGGGTACTCCACTTGTCTGGAGCTGGATTTAGAGTCTGCTACTTTTACAGTCTGGGTTCTGTCAGTAAGCCAGTTGGCAACCCATCGAGTGATGTAGGGATTTATGCCCAGCTTAGTAAGTTTATCTGTGATTCCAGAGTGTGGGATGGTGTGGAAGGCCTTGGCAAGGTCCAGATAGGCTGTGTGGATCGCCTTACCCTCGTCCACAGCTCTGGTGACTGATCTGAAGAAGTCAGTCAGGTTCAGGAGACAAGATCGGCCCTTCACAAACCCAAACTGGGTGGGGTCCAGTGTTTGAAGGTTGCCAATGTCTTTGTTTATAAGTTCCATGATAATGCGTTCCATACCCTTGACAATCAGGCTGGTCAGACTGATGGGACAGTAGTTCCCGGGATACAAGGCAGATCTCCCATGTGGAGTGGGATAACTGTAGCTGTGCGCCACTCAGTGGGCACGAAGCCTGAGGTGTGGCTATGATTAAACATGACATTAGGTGAGGTGCTAGTTCATTTTGTAGTTCATGTGGTACACAGCCTGGGATGTCATCTGGTCCCATGGATGCTGTATTCTTAGCTTTGGAGACTGCAGTTTCTACCTGTGTGGCCATGATTACTGGAATTTGGCAATCTTTTGGTATTGAGATGGGCCCTTTAGGGGGTGAGGGGGGGTGAAGTTGGCACTAAATCGATCTGCCAGGATATTGGCAATAACCTTGGGATCAGTATATTTAATGCCATTTTGGTGTAGCTCAGAGCAGATCTGAGCATTGCCATTTAGATTCTTGACATAGCTATAGAATGCCTTGTGGTTGTCTTTGGAATCTTTGGCAATTTTATTTTCATAACTAGCTTTTGATGATTTTATGAGGGATCTCAGCTTCTTACTGAGGCTGCCGAGGGAGTTTTTTGCATGCTGGGATTTTCCTCTCTTCTGCAACAGTTTCTTCCTTCTGTTGTAAGTTTGTTTATAGCAGGGGACCACCAGATTGGCTTCCTTTCTTTGGAGAAGAGCATCTTTATTCTATTTGGGATGGCACTATTCATGCATGAGTGGATGTGCTCGTACAGTGCCTTAATGTTGGATTCTGCAGTCGAACTTCCAGATCCCATTTGGGTGGGTGTTGTGAAGTTTGTCACTTCTGACTTTAGTAGCATGAAGTTGGTTTTGGAGAAGTTTTTTAAGGAGGTTTCCTTACTTGGGGGGTGAGGGTGGGATGTGGATGTCAAGGGTGATTTGCTTATGGTCAGACCTGACCAGTGAGTGGGTGACCACTGGTGTGCAGCATCTATTTCCCATGTTGGTAATGACCAGGTCTATGATATTAGAGCCCCTGGTGGGACAATGGATTAGTTTATCCAGGGCATTGGAATTTATGAATTCCAAGAACCGTTGGGAAAAGGATTTGGTACCAGAGTAGTTTTCCCAGTTAATGGCAGGGTAGTTGAAATCACCCAGTATTAGGGTGTTTGGTTGTATCGTAATATGTTCCAGTATGTTTGGAAAGGTGTAGTGAAAATTTTGGAGCATGGTGGGGGATCTGTAGCAAGCTACAATTTGGATTGCAGTCTTACCTGGTGTTAGTTGCACCTGGAGAATTTCAGATGCATTGTGTTGGGCAACTAGCCTGGAGGTGTGAATATCCTTGGTGAATATGTACACTCCTCCACCCTTAGTGTTTTCGTCTTGGTTTTGTGGCCGAAAAGTGTGGTAAGAATTGTAGCCTTATTTTGCAGGGGTGCTCTCTGGAGCTTTGAGCCAGGTCTCTGTTACTGCACAGATATCTATGTTCTCCATTTTTAGGAGTGCCTCGAGAGAGTGCATTTTGAGGTTTAGACTTCTACCATTGAGTAGCATTACCTTCAGATTTTGCATGCTTGTATCTGTTACGGTGGTGGTTTTATCCTTTGAACCTTGCCTAAAGAAGGCACTATAGGGGTGGCAAGAGCTTTAGCCAGTAACCAGTCACTTGTCCTTTTCCAATTTCATTGATTGTAGTTGCACTGAGTCTTGGGAAGGGTCAGGAATTTGCAAATAAAGACTTGCGGGGTGCTTTTAGTGAGTGTAACTGGTGCAATTGTATGTGATCACAAAATGTCTGTGGTGATTTTCCCCAGCCCCTTATCTGCAGTTTTGTGCAGTCTTGTGCAGTCTTGGAGTTTAATAGTTGCAGTGTGAAGGGTGCAGGGAACTTGACCTTCTGGAAAAGGGGAAACACTTATTGGGTTCAGTTTAGGAGTCTGTATTTTTCACTGCATTGACTTCTAATGTCATTTTGGACTGCATCACATGAGCTATGTTCACATGCACTGTGTGTGTGTGGCTTTATAGGTAGTTATTAGGGTTGTAGTCCAGGGGATCTCTGCTGAGCAAAGCCCAAATCCTCAGTTTCCCCAAAGCACTTCCTGGGTAAGTGAATTGCTCAAGGTTTTATGGTAGGCAAATGAGGGCTGAGGGAATCTAACACCATCACAGGAACTGTAGCTCACAGCATTAACCCTCCTTGTCAACTGTCAGACATACTTTGTGACATATCTGCCATACAAAGATATTGTGGAAAAAACATTTCCACAACTTTGATAGGGTGTTTTGGAATAACGTTTACTTTTGATAGGACTTTGTACAACTTCTGTGTCCAATATGTAGCATCACTGGTCTTAAAATTGCTAGTTCTGTAAATCCATAAAAGCAGGGTATTCACTTTCTCTCCCTTCAAGTACTAAACTCCAGCACTGCTTAATAAATTATGCACCTCACTTAAGCCTTCTTTCCTATTATAAAAACTATTTGCAGAGCTCAGACTGTTTGCGACTCATGATAGTCTTCCAGCTGTCTGTTTTAGGCTGTGGAAGGTACTATATACAGTATATCTCCCAAGTGACAGTTTGGTGTTGGATAAATGCTGCTCCATGTTAGGGAAACCTTCATTAGTGTGCCCCTCAGTAAAAGACACGTCCCTAGAACTGTGAAGTTGTTGGCCATTAGCATTTCTTCTTTATCAAGTATTAGAAATAACTGCTTACATCTTAATTTTTATTTTGACTTGTTACACAATCATACCGTACTTGCCAGATTACAAGATTAAGGGTATGGTCCGCAGTGGTAAACTTTTTACCAGCCACTAGTTTAACTATGCTCATGGATGGAAGCAGTATAGTTTATTCAAGAGTCTTGCAGTTTTTGCAAACACTATACCCGCTTTCCACTAAACTAGGGTCATTCATTACAGACAATCAACATGGTCTTATCCTGGGCTAATAGGTCTCCTTTTCTGTCAAGACCCTGTAGAAATGCCATAGGGAAAATTATCTTTCTGATTCTGCAAGAATTTTCTCCCCTTATAAACAAAATGTTATCGACCATTCAGTCAATCTCAAAAGCCATTTGCAGATTCATCACTCTGTCTGCAAGAAATGAAAGTCACTGAAAACAATTAAAGAAACAACATGGTGATTTCCTACTCGTCCTTCAACTGTTTAAGTTCATCAAGAATTAAGTCTTCCCTCTCTAGCCTTCAGACTATTCAGAGATGCATCAACATGCAACCTTAGAAATCTTAGCCATTCATGTCCATGTCATGGCCATTCATTTCTTAAAAATCGGTACCAAAACACTTTTTCCTCCATTCCTCAGGCATTCTCTCACTTTCCAAGATTTCATTAAACAATCTGGTTAAAAAGTCCACTGCCATTTCACCTAAACGCCTCCTTGCTTCCACAGGTATGTCATCTGGACCAACAGCCTTTCCCTTCTTCATCCTCTTCATAGCTATCCTTACTTTCTCCTTGCTAATCCATTGTACTTAATGATTCACTATCCCCACATCATCCAACCTTCTCTCTCTCATTCTCTTCATTCATCAACTCCTCAAAGTACTCTTTCCATCTCCTCAACACACTCTCCTCGCTTGCAAGTATTTTTCCCTCATTATCCTTTGTCACCTTTACCTGCTGCACATCTTTCCTAACTTGGTCCCTCTGTCTAGCCAGTTGGTACAGGTCCCTTTCTCCCTCCTTAGTGTCCAACCTTTCATATAACTCTCCATATGCTTTATCCTTAGCCTTCGCTACCTCTCTCTTTGCCATGCGTCTCATCTCCTTATACTCATGTCTACTTTCTTCATCTCTTTGGCAATCCCACTTTTTCTTCGCCAGCCTCTTCCTCTGTATACTATCCTGTACTTCCTCATTCAACCACCAGGTCTCCTTGTCCTCCTTCCTCTGTCCAGATGTCACACCAAGCACTTTTCTAGCAGTCTCCTTTACTAGCTCTGCTGTAGTTACCCAGCTATCTGGTAACTCTTCACTGCCATTCAGTGCCTGTCTTAACTCATCCCTGAACTCCACCTCACAATTACCCTTTTTCATTTTCCACCATTTGAGCCTTGGTGCTGCCCTCACACTCCTCCTCCTCTTCTTGATCACCAACATCATCCTACAAACCACCATCCTATGCTGCCTAACTACACTTTCCGCGGTCACCACTTTACAGTCTCCAATCTCCTTCAAACTGGCCGTCCTACATAACATATAATTCACCTGTATGCATCTTTCTCCACTCTTGTATGTCACCCTATGCTCCTCCCTCTTGCTAAAATACGTATTCACCACAGCCATGTCCATCCTTTTCACAAAATTCACTACCATCTGACCTTCTGCATTCCTTTATCAACATACCTACCCATCACTTCCTCATCCCCTCTGTTCCCTTCACAAACATGCCCATTGAAACCTGCACCAATCACCACTCTCTCACCCTTGGGGTGCAGTCATCACCACTTCATGCAACTCGCACCAAAATTTTTCTTTCTCATCTGTCGCACACCCAACTTGTGGAGCATATGCACTAACAACATTCATCATTACACCATTAATTTCCAGCTTCATAAACATCACTCTATCCGACACACTCTTCCCCTCCAAAACACTCTCTTAGCATACTGTTCCTTCAGGATAACTCCTATGCCATTTCTCCTCCCATCCATACCATGATAAAACAATTTGAACCCACCTCCAATACACCTAGCCTTACTCCCCTTCCTTCTGGTCTCTTACACACACAATATACACACAATATACCAACCTTCCTTCTGGTCTCTTACACACACAATATATACCAACCTTCCTTCTGTCCATATCGGCTAGCTCTCTCCCTATACCAGTCATACTGCCAACATTCAAAGTTCCGACCCTCACTAACACAGTCCTAGCCTTTCTTCTCTCTTCCCGCCTTTGGCCATGCCTTCTGCCTCTTCTTCTCCTTCGGCCAACAGCCCAATTTCTGCCAGCACCCTGTTGGCTAACATGACTGGTGGCGGTCGGTCGTTAAACTGGGCCTAGACTGATCTTGTATGTAAATATTTACTGGTGTCCGCATTAATTATTTGGCGAAGTTTTATACCGGATGCCCTTCCTGACGGTCCTCCCCATTTATCTGGGCTTGGGACCAGCACAAAGAAATGCACTGGCTTGTGCATCCCCAGTGGCTGGGGTTTCTCTTGCTTTAATGCCCAATTAAATTATTTTCTGTTGAATTTACATCTTTCCATTTTCCTCTTTCCCTGCCACTTTTCTGTGTTTCATGTTCATATCTTTCCTTCATCCTTTGCCTTCCTAAGTACTCTAAGCTGTCATTTCACTGTTTTTTGAATGGAGGGGGGAGGGGGGATTTCACATGTAAACTCTCAATTGTTTTTATTTTGGAAAAAAATTTGAAAAGGTGGCTGATTATAAACCATGCGTTTCCTGTGACTGTTTTTAACTTGTGCATTCTTACACATCTTGTCTTAAGGTTTGTATCCTGTATCTGCACTGAACAGTCCTGTGTTTATGCATGTGTTCTGTTCTGCATATGCTTCCTGTGTTTTCTGTCATCTTGTCATATGTTATTTTTGTGGTCTCATTTTTTGTAGAATTTTAATTATTGCTGGATCTTTACTTCTTTGTACCTCACTGAAAACTGTTTGCTCAGGCAGACTATTCTGGTTTGTAAAAGCAAATTTGTCTTTTTACATGCCTATGAAGTTGTCATGTCACAGTTAACTCGTGTCCTAGTGAACATAAAACCTGAGATATGGTAAAAAAACAAAAAGCTTCACTCAAAGATCAAAACAGCCAACCATTAATTAGTCTAGGCTCCATTCAGTAGCAGTGCTGAGAGCCAGGGGGGTTTCAGGCAGTATACCTATTATCTAGGAGGTTGTGCTCAGGTGAAAAGTGTACATGCACGTCCATAAGGCAGTGAAGAGCTTGCAAGGCTGCCACAGGATGGTAGGGAATAGGCCACACCCTTTTGCTGGAATATGGAGCTGCACTAGTGCTCTCAATCTCCTCTCTGGCCCTGGATTTGTCTAGTTGAACCTAGAGGAGACTAATGCTTGTCCATTAGACATAGTGATTGAGGATATTTGCTGATGGCAGCTAATGGTTAGCTTCAAGGAGGGGGAGCAAAAAAAAAAAAGCCAGCCAGTTAGGTTATAAATTTCCTATGGAGTATGTAATATTCAAAATCTAATGGAGGGGTCCTAAAATACAGTGAATAGGTTCAGGGTACCTCTTCACTGATTGTGGAAAAATTGCATTCACAAAGCTTCTTTGCTGGTGAATACCACAGGTAACAGGTGGAATGAAAAAAAAAACTTGAACCTGAGTTTGAGGATACTAGCAGCTCTTTGGCAGCCAACAGAAATGTGTGAGGCACCAGCAGTTCTTGTTTATAAGTGGGCCCTGCTCTTTTGTGGCTTTAAGCACCACCACAGTCATTTAGAAGGGATTCGGTAGACAGTGAAAGGGGCAGAGTATTGTAATAATGTAAATAGTTGAAGTCTCTTGCTGTCAATGACCAAAAACTCCAAATGAACATTTTACTAGGCCAGATGAAACATGAGCAACTCCTGCATTATATAAATGGTAGGACCTGAGACTAGTGTGATATTCTAGGAGCCACATTGGAAATTAATTATAAAACTAAATTAGCAGTCCACAGTTCCTTTTCCTAAAGAAAATACCAGTTAAGCCCCCCCACCCATGTGGGCCTAAGACAATATTCCCACATGCTCCTCACATCATCCACAGTTGGCAGGTGTTTTTTTTTTCCTGCAGAAGTATGGATTTCATGCTTTAAATTAGGCTAGAGCAGTCATTTGTGATTATCTCAACTTATGTAGGGTTTGGCTGCATGAATGAAGGAGTGGCTTGTCTTGGCAAGTGGTTTCAGTGCACTAAACTGGTGGTATAATCATGATGGTTGTATTGCCTAGCTGAAAACTCAGTGCATTATGTAGATGGTCTACATTTTGTGATACCCCTGTGACACTTTGATATTTTTTTTCTGCTGTGATTTGGTATAGGAACGCTGCATCAATTACTTGTATTCGGATGATTATGGTCAACCAAGTTTAATAATATTAATACATCAGAAGTATATAAACTGATTTTAATGGGACACTGTTGAAACAAAAAGGCAAACAAACTCAAATTAATTAAAAAACAGTCGGCTGTTCACTCCTGTGCTGAAAATAAAAAGGTTTAGTTAGCACTTTCGTTTGGCAATGTTGTCAAACTTCATCAGATACAAAAAAATAAAAGCAAATGCATCATTTAAATAGTGAATACAAGATTGACATCCCTTCCTGTTTCATTAATTAAGGATATACTACATAAAGTTGTAATAAATCAAAATGAATGTTTTCAAACAGTATAATGTATGTATTCTAAACTCATCTGTCTAGAGCTTTCAGATTCAATAAACATTTTACATTACAGTTATTAAGGCCAGGAAAATTAAAAGAATTAAGGCGCAATTGCCAAAGTAGTTCTTTTTCTTCCAAAATTAAAGACCATGGACCACCCCTCCTGTCAAGAACAACTTTATCTAAAATGGAAAATGAGAAAGAATGTTTGTTATTCTCAATAATGTGCTTAGCTAAAGCATTATTGGAATTTTTACGGATGTTATACACGTGTTCATATATGCACTGTTTCAAAGGTCTCTGTTTTTCCTACATAGAAACAGTCGCATTTATCACATGAAGCCAAATAGACCACCCTTTTAGTTTCACAATTGTAGTTGTCCAGAAGGTGGAAGTGTTGTTCAGTTGTATTTAAATTCTTGCCCACTTTTATGTATTTGCAAAAGTTACACCTACCACATTTGTGCATACCAGGGTTAATTACTGGTTTTCTGAAAGGTCTCTCCCAACAGAGCTTTCAGGTTGTATCCACTCTTAAAAGTAAAAATGGGTCTATCTCATAATTTATGGCATATAGTGAGGTCAGTTTGAATTAAGGCCCGATTTTTAGTTAAAACTTTTTTTAGAAAACCAGTGGTGTTTGAAAAAGAAGTAATAAAGGTGGTGTTTTGTTCAAATGTTGGGCAAAAATTGTTGTTGACAATATAGGTTGTATTCTGAGATGTTTCAATAAATGTGTCAACAGAAGAATTTCCTCTATAGATCTATCTAAAATGGGTTTAAAGACACCATTTCTCCTTTTGTAAGTTACTTCCTGTATTACATTATCTATTAGTTCTAAAGGATAGGATCTTTTTAGGAACATGTCTTTTAGTGTATTAACTTCCATCAAGAAGGAGGTATAAAGAGAAGACTTTCTTGTTGCACGGACAAGTTGTCCTTTTACCACTTCTTTCTTTTGATGGAAGGGATGGGAACTTTCATAATGAAAGAAGCTGTTAGAATAAGTGGGCTTCCTATACACGCTAGCCAGATATCTTCTGTTTGGAATGGGGAGTTTTGCCAACAGTGTTTTGTCCTTTTGGGAAAGGAATTTTTTAGTCAAGATAACTTGTTTAAAGTACATGTCAAATAGTACACAGGCTATTTGGATGATATCTTCATTTTATTTGATGGCAATAAAACAATGGCTGAAACCTTTGTTAAACATTTATCTTCCATCACGGAATTTTGAATTTCACCTTTGAATTTAACAGACACCAAATAGCCTTTTTGGATGTTTCACTAGTCAATGATATTCCAAACAGTAGATATCTGGCTGGCTTGTATAGGAAGCCCACTTATTCTAACAGCTTCCTTCATTATGAAAGTTCCCATTTCTTCCATCAAAAGAAAGCAGTGGTAAAAGGACAACTTGTCCGTGCGACAAGAATGTCGTCTCTTTATACCTCCTTCTTGATGGACTATGTCAAGGCAATTCAAATCTTGTATCCCAGCTCAAAAAATCCTTTCCTTAGTTACACCCATTTATTGCCCAGTATATCTTGACAGAAATACTCTAGGGAGTTTTTAAAGCCTGCCAACCAATTACACTCCTAAAACATATGTTCCCAGTTACCTCTTTCTTCTCCATCACACCTCCAACACTTGTCGCAAGGAAAAGTTCTTTGGAGTCTGCTTGGAGTATAAAAATACCTATGCAAACAGCTTTAAACAAAAATCCTGAATCAGCTAGGTTTTGTTGCTTACTTGGAGGCTGTAAGTAGAGTCTTCACATTACTTGCTTGTCCAGTCGCTCTTCCCAGTGAAACGGTCTTTCTCTTCTAATTCCTATACTTATCGTGCAATATTTTTATAAGGCCTACTAGTTATCCCTTTGAAAATCAGCTTCTGTTCTGATTCAGCTAAAAGCTCTGCCAGAACAGGTCTTTCATTTAACCATTGTGTAGTCATAAGTTATTTCTGCCTATTATGTATGGCAACATTTTTAAATGTCTATTTCCATCCTTTGTGTTTATTTGTACCCACTAATGTTTGGAAGGTTGATCTTTTATAGAGTTGGTTGTCGTAATCTCCATTTCAACCTATGTTATATTTTACAAGATTTTAACCAAACACATCCAGAACATACCCCTAATCAATTAACTTGAAGGAAACCCAAATAAACTATGTACATATTGAAATAATAAATCCAATATAAAACAAGCCTTGCGGAGTAAATGCTCAGCAGCTAACAACAAAAATCGCAAAAAATAACAAACAGAAGGCTGCTGTGCAAAGCAATGAAGGGTGCTAGAAAGTCCCACAAAACAGATACGGCAATCCAAGTACTAAGCAGAAATATTCCAAAGATAAAGTAGTCAGATAGTATAAAACACTCAGGTTTATTATGACAATGAGGTAAGCGCTTTCGCAAATGCTTCTTCAGACCTTTTTACATAAAGGACAAGAGACTAACAGTTTAAATGTATAAAAAGGCGCCAAAACAGAGTACAATTAATTAAATAGACCACACTGTTTAAAAAGACAGGACTGATTCACAACATCATTTAAAATAAATCAAAAAATCATAGCCAACTACTGTAATATACAGAGTCTATAGAAAATTCTCATTCAATGAAAACTATATGATTGATAATAAATAAATAAATAATTAATAGATAATTAATAAATGTTGACAAATCAACATTTTTGATGTCCTAACCTTCTAGCTTTCAAAAGTGGGCGTATAGGGCCTCTGCCATTCAACCCTGGTGGTAGGTCAGCCCTGAACTTAATAATCCAATTGATTTCCCTAGTCTGTGTAATTCTCTAAATCCCCTCTCCTATGGGTGGTGGAAATCTGCTCTAGAATTCTGAACTTGAATTGGTGTTCTATACCTGCTTCACTTGTATGCTTGGCTAGTGCATTATGGAGATTGCCCTTCCTGGTGTGGTATACATGCTCACGTATCCTGTCTCTCAGAACGCGGTTCGTTTTGCCTACATAGTAGGCTGGGCATGAGGTACAGGTTGCAAGGTATACCACATCCTTGGACATGCAGCTGCCCTTAGTCCGAATGTAAAATGTGCCTGGTCCATGTGGGTACAAAAATACTGGGTCAGACTGAATGTATGAACAAAGTTACATCTGTGGCAAGGACCATATGGGGCCTTTCTTGGGGAGCTAATGTGGTTTGTTCTGGATAACAAAGTAGTTGTTTCAAGTTTTTCTTATTTCGTAGATCATCTAGGTGATCACCGTAAATCTCTGAACAATGGGATCCAATGAGAGGACATGCCAATGTTTTAAAAAGATGTCCTTAATTACTCCAATGTCCCTGGTGTAAAAAACTGGAAACATAACACCACTACTAATGGAAGTATGGCCCTCTATCCGTTGTTCACATTCACTATTTTGATGTACCTCCAATGCCCCCTCAGAGAAGTATGGTTTCGCTCTATCTACCCTAATGGTAGAAATACCTTCCATTCCCCTTGCCACATCTAACTCACTGTATCCACGTGCCATAAACCTAGTTTTCAAATCTTCCAACTCTTTCTGAAAATCAGAGTCTATGGGTGTATATCTAGACACGCATAGATTGGCCCCTAATGATGTTATTATAAACATAGCCAGGATGCATGCTGGAGCGATGTAGTAGTGTGTTCCTATAACAAGGCTTCCGATAAACACCTGTATTGACTATCCCATTGGGTAATTTGTCAATATACACATCTAAAAAGGGGATTGTAGTGTTGGACCATTCCATAGTGAAATTCAGAAATTCTAGGGAATCATTCACTTTTGTTTAAAAAAAACATTCCAATTGCTCAGGACTACCTTTCCAGATCAAAAAAAGGTCGTCTACAAAACGCCTATAGAAGGGTACAAATTCCCTATACAGAGCATTATGGAATAGATGTCTGTGTTCCCATTCAGCCATGACTAGGTTGGCGTAGCTATTGGCACAAGAAGTGCCCATAGCTACGCCATCCCGCTGCAAATAGATAGTCATGGAAACAGAACAAATTAGACTCAAGCACCAACTTCAACAGTAGCAAAATCAAATCAACATCTTGATTCATGAGAGAGGTAAATCTATTTAGTTGGACATTAATCATTTCTAGTCCCTCAACATTGGGTATAACGGTAAATAAGGATTGAACATCCATCGTTACCCATAGTAAATTATCTACATCATAAGAACTCAAAAATTGATAAAAATCCAACAAAAACTGTTGTGTCTCTTAATATGAAGGAGTTGGAATCAACTATAGGTCTAAGCTGAGCTTCCACAAAGATGGATAAAGGTTCCGTTGACCATCCTCTCCCTGCAACGATGGGTCTCATCGTATTTTACATACATACAGCATACTCTTGCTGAGCTCTTAGGCATTGGAGTTATTGACAGTACTCTCCATGATTTTCTGTTGGTCAAACACCCCCTGTTACCAACCATCCAGGGTCTTCCCAAGGTTCACAAGAACTTACTCCACCCCCCGATGAGACCCATCGTTGCAGGGAGAGGATGGTCAACGGAACCTTTATCCATCTTTGTGGAAGCTCAGCTTAGACCTATAGTTGATTCCAACTCCTTCATATTAAGAGACACTAAACAGTTTTTGTTGGATTTTTATCAATTTTTGAGTTCTTATGATGATGTAGATAATTTACTATGGGTAACGATGGATGTTCAATCCTTATTTACTGTTATACCCAATGTTGAGGGACTAGAAATGATTAATGTCCAACTAAATAGATTTACCTCTCTCATGAATCAAGATGTTGATTTGATTTTGCTACTGTTGAAGTTGGTGCTTGAGTCTAATTTGTTCTGTTTCCATGACTATATCTATTTGCAGCGGGATGGCGTAGCTATGGGCACTTCTTGTGCCAATAGCTACGCCAACCTAGTCATGGCTGAATGGGAACACAGACATCTGTTCCATAATGCTCTGTATAGGGAATTTGTACCCTTCTATAGGCGTTTTGTAGACTACCTTTTTTTGATCTGGAAAGGTAGTCCTGAGCAATTGGAATGTTTTTTTAAACAAGTGAATGATTCCCTAGAATTTCTGAATTTCACTATGGAATGGTCCAACACTACAATCCCCTTTTTAGATGTGTATATTGACAAATTACCCAATGGGATAGTCAATACAGGTGTTTATCGGAAGCCTTGTTATAGGAACACACTACTACATCGCTCCAGCATGCATCCTGGCTATGTTTATAATAACATCATTAGGGGCCAATCTATGCGTGTGTCTAGATATACACCCATAGACTCTGATTTTCAGAAAGAGTTGGAAGATTTGAAAACTAGGTTTATGGCACATGGATACAGTGAGTTAGATGTGGCAAGGGGAATGGAAGGTATTTCTACCATTAGGGTAGATAGAGCGAAACCATACTTCTCTGAGGGGGCATTGGAGGTACATCAAAATAGTGAATGTGAACAATGGATAGAGGGCCATACTTCCATTAGTAGTGGTGTTATGTTTCCAGTTTTTTACACCAGGGACATTGGAGTAATTAAGGACATCTTTTTAAAACATTGGCATGTCCTCTCATTGGATCCCATTGTTCAGAGATTTACCGGTGATCGACCTAGATTCGTCTACCGAAATAAGAAAAACTTGAAACAACTACTTTGTTATCCAAGAACAAACCACATTAGCTCCCCCCAAGAAGGGCCCCATATGGTCCCTTGCCACAGATGTAACTTTTGTTCATACATTCAGTCTGACCCAGTATTTTTGTACCCACATGGACCAGGCACATTTTACATTCGGACTAAGGGCAGCTGCATGTCCAAGGATGTGGTATACCTTGCAACCTGTACCTCATGCCCAGCCTACTATGTAGGCAAAACGAACCGCGTTCTGAGAGACAGGATACGTGAGCATGTATACCACACCAGGAAGGGCAATCTCCATAATGCACCAGCCAAGCATACAAGTGAAGCAGGTATAGAACACCAATTCAAGTTCAGAATTCTAGAGCAGATTTCCACCACCCATAGGAGAGGGGATTTAGAGAATTACACAGAGACTAGGGAAATCAATTGGATTATTAAGTTCAGGGCTGACCTACCACCAGGGTTGAATGGCAGAGGCCCTATACGCCCACTTTTGAAAGCTAGAAGGTTAGGACATCAAAAATGTTGATTTGTCAACATTTATTAATTATCTATTAATTATTTATTTATTTATTATCAATCATATAGTTTTCATTGAATGAGAATTTTCTATAGACTCTGTATATTACAGTAGTTGGCTATGATTTTTTGATTTATTTTAAATGATGTTGTGAATCAGTCCTGTCTTTTTAAACAGTGTGGTCTATTTAATTAATTGTACTCTGTTTTGGCGCCTTTTTATACATTTAAACTGTTAGTCTCTTGTCCTTTATGTAAAAAGGTCTGAAGAAGCATTTGCGAAAGTGCTTACCTCATTGTCATAATAAACCTGAGTGTTTTATACTATCTGACTACTTTATCTTTGGAATATTTCACAGCGAGTACTTGGATTGCCGTATCTGTTTTGTGGGACTTTCTAGCACCCTTCATTGCTTTGCACAGCAGCCTTCTGTTTGTTATCTTCAAATAATAAGTTTAACCTGCCTGGTAAGAGTAATTGTTGCAAGCTGATAGTTGCACACACAGCCATTACCCTAACCTAAAATTACGTTTTTCCACACTAAGATGCATGTTGCAGCCTGTTCTCCTGCTTTATTTCCCTCCAAGATGTGAAAAACAACTTGCATGCTTTCAGAAAACTAGCCTTAAGATGCTCTGGCTTTTATTGCTTGCCCCTGTACTCCACTTGTTTCCATGGAAACATGAACAGAATGTACAGTTGCTCTTCAACTACAGACATTTCTACTCGCACTGCACATTTGTTGAAACAAAAATTATCATATTTAATGGTCTCTCTTCTATTCTTGTTGCATTAAAACCTTGCTAGAGTAAGCCAAGGGCCTTAATCCAGACGTTCACTTATCGGCTCTAGATGTATTATCAGAGTGCTTTTGCACCCCATCTTTCACCTCAACAGAAGATGCAGCCTATTAACTTAAACATGCTTTCGTCCAGCGTTTCTTCTCTTTTTACATTGCAATGCCTGCATTTCTTGAAACTAAAAGAAAAAGGAGCGTTAAGTAACTGTATTGCATACAATAACTGAAAATACTTTACAGTATAACATGCAATTTAAATCATTAAATGTTTGTACATATACTGTTAAGAACACAAAATGTTTTAATTTTTTTCCCATTCTCCTTGGTGTTTGTCCAAACATTTAATGATATGAAGTGGGGCTTATGCTTTTCAGTCCCCCACAACTTTAAGAAAGTTAACAGAAGTCCAAACATTACACTTTTTCTTGTAAAGTCATATTTCACAAATGTGATTGCTTTATAATTTCACATTTAATCACTAGTTTCAGTGTTGCTGGACTTCCTAGTCATTTGTCTCTCAAACCTGACTCTGAAGTGCAATGTAGTCCCCATTCTTCTAGTCATCATCTGTGCTTCTTTCTGTCTCAAGTATTTTACTTTGGATCATTGGAAGAAATTTCACTGGCAAGTTTCTCTGAACTTTATGCAAGTCCCATTCTGTTTCATGGTTCACTTTTTGTTGGACAAACTTTAGTATATCCTTCTTGGGCTGTTCTGCATCAAGAATGACTTCTCCAGGAAAAATATTCTGAAGGTAGTTAGATACAGCAGATTCAATCTCACAACTGCTTTTCAACACTCCCTGATTGCTGGAATACATTTACTATTCTGCCTGGTGTGTGTAGTGAAGAATCAGCAGTCGTTTTCTACAAACTCTATCTCTAACTTTTCATACGTTGTCCTTCTGCCACAGATTTCCTAGATACACTTTCTGCTGGTAGGATTGCATCTTTATAATGCACGTCTTGGCTGCTTTCTGAGTACCAGGTTTGGAGATTATACACTGCCCTGCAACTGACAATCCTAATGATAAATACCAGTCCAGTTGCTTATTTGTGTTTTCATAAAATTAATAGTCTGTTCCTTAGTCTCTTTGGTACAGCAGAAAAATGTCAGGATCTGATGTCTTCTCATTCTTCTTTGACCTGTGAGTTTCGGGTCTGACTTGGCCTTTTTCCAAAAGCTTAGGCTCTGAAGCTTGAGTGCCTGCCCTACCCATAATGCCTCATTCCCACGATTACCTTAAATTTCGTTTGCCGCTCTTAGAAGCATTGCGGTCTGCAGTCTTTAACTCCGGTGAAGAGTTTTTTTAGGGATTCTGACTATAAGCTACAAAAATTTGTTTTCTCAGTTTCTTCAGCCTTCCCTTTTTCTTCTACCCTACCCGTTTACAAAAGAACGTTTGTATTTTTGCATATGCTTGTCCATTTATGTTGGGAACTTCTGTTCTTCCCTTTGTCTTCTCCCTTCTACTTCTCTTCTGCTATGTCTGAGAAACCATTAGGTTTTGAAAAGTGCACTTCCTGTGGGCACAAGATTCCCTTATGTGACGTCCACAAGGAGTGCATGTATTGCCTTGACCCTACCCATGTTGATGCTCCATGTTCCGTCTCTGATGGTTTTCACCAGCAGTCTTTCGCCGACAGAAGAAACCAGTTTATCCTGAATGGCCTTCTACAGCCCCCCCCCCTTTGGCCTCATCAGTCTTTTCTGCTC